>NC_057938.1:48025186-48400186 GCF_018555375.3 Anguilla rostrata
AATGCACCATCCCGGACCCCGCTGTCGTCTAAGCGGCGGTCCGCTATCTCAGCGCGCGGTCGCCGCGCGGTAAGCGGGTGGAAAGTCACATCGGGGGGGCGGGGGGGCAGCCTTCGCCCGCAGTCCAGGCAGGCTCCCGCAAGAGAGGCCCCGGCGTGCCGCAGGTACGCAGCTTAAAATGCGACCGTCGCTGCAGCGAATATTAATTTGGGTTTATGCTAATGTGTTTACTGTCAGCCTGCTGAACAACCGGCGAGCGCACGCACAAACAAGACCGGAGGGTAACAAGATTATTTTTTTGGGTTTTTTTTTAAAGGACCGCGTG
Source organism: Anguilla rostrata (assembly GCF_018555375.3). NCBI lineage: Eukaryota > Metazoa > Chordata > Actinopteri > Anguilliformes > Anguillidae > Anguilla > Anguilla rostrata. The sequence continues at coordinate 48,025,512 of NC_057938.1, forward strand.
TCACATTTATCAGCGAATTCCCTGGTGCAAGGTTTTGTATGTTAAACTGAATGAAACCGTTAAGCTTTTTTTTCATTTTTACAAACAGCTGTTTCCCGCCAAAAACTGAGCGGAATGCCAAGTCACTGAACGTCTCTCACAGCAACAAAGCAGCCAAGAGAAGAATGCAGTTCACAGCGGACAATCACGACAAAGACGCTCGCCATTCTGAAAGACACAATCGAACCCAGGTATTCAAGACTCCCGTTACCGTGGTGAATCGGTTTATAATACTCACGCAGCCTTGCAGGAAGAACATACAAATCTATTATCAGCCCCGGATAGTCATTTTTCCCTTATCGAAGAATCCCATTTAGATGACCTAAAAATGCGTGACCTGCCACGACCTCCTCCCTCAGGCTCAGCAACCGCTGCTGACAAGAGTCTGGGACCAGAACATCCATCGGGGGATTTTTCACTTTTTTTAAAAATTTCATTCACCGTATTAGGCTGTCCCAGAATACCCCACGGTCCAGGCATTTCACCCGCCCCCCTATTGGCTGTTAAATGCCACTGGAAACCCACTGATGGGCTGCTTGTGATGAGGCTGCCATCTGTTTGACCTGCAGCGGCGTGGAGGTCCGACCAGCCCCTGCCATCCACTGATGTTCTTTTGTCTCAGCAACATGTTCCAAACATAAATAATTCATCCACTTATTCTGGCAGAGGGCCGTCTCTATACAAACAACCATTTTATTCAGAACAACAGCAACGCAAACAGGCGCCGGTGAAGTTCTTTTTTTATGCTTATTATTATTGTTTTATTTCTCAGCTGCCCTTGAACTACTATTTCGGGAGAATCCGATAACATTCATGGATTGAACGTGCATTTGATTTGAGCTGATCAGCCGTAGAGCACAGTCATGAAATTTATTTTTTATTTGTTTTTTTTTCTTAACATGCGTTCTAACATCAGACTAATTCCAGGAGCAGGCTGGGAAATGCATAATCCGAAAAAGATAAGGCTAATACAGGCACGTGCTCCCGCACACCGCAGGATTGGGGTTTGTATCATCCGCTCGTATGGTTATCCAGCAGCTCCTGTGGGGTGGGGGGGGAACGACGGACTGGAATGCGGCGCTCGCTCTGTTCCAACGCTGAACGAAGAGGGTGCAAACGTGGCCTCTGGCCAGGGATACTAAGTGCTCGTCTCCACGGACGCGAGGGGAACGGGAGACCCCCATCCCCCCATCCCCCCGTCCCCCCACCCTCACAATCGAACCCACTTACCTCACCGCATTACTCATGCCTCTGTTTGTTTGGCGTTCCTTCGCTGGCGATCGATTTGGTCGAAGGTTTGTAAAGCGCCTGATGTTCGCCTGATATAATTTTGCCCAAATCGTCAATGCCGATGGGGGGGAATAAAATCGCCGATGGACTCGGGCGAGTTCTGCAAGCCGTGCTAATCCTCCGTTCCGACAGACGGTGCTGAGGCAGCCGTTGCCTCCGCTTTGCCGTTACACCGTGGCTGTGTGCATATCGCATCTGGATTTAAAAAAAACAAAACTCGCTCTAGAGTTAAGCACCGAAAACCTTTTGACCCCGTCGCATGTGTCATGATATGTCACATGTGCGATGCTAAACATGTGCGGCACATACGCAGTCATGTTCGCAAAGACGACCGGCTTTTGTTGCCCATGAATTCTGGAATAAACAACCAGTTCTGGTAACAAACAAATCCACAGTTAATCAGGGAGATTAATCTCCTCCATTACAACATTTCTGCATCAATATTTAAGCACTGCTGGACATATTCTATTCCCACAGTGCATGTGTAAGAAATGATGTCATCTTAATACACTATACTTGCAGTGTTTTTTTTCCTATTAATACTGGAAAAAAACCTACAGCAACAAAGCATTTGTATTGTGTCAATATCCACAATGATGTTTTAGACTATTTTGTTTTCTGTTATGGCAAAGCTTTCTGTAAAACTGGCAGCCAGTGAGTCAAGCGGAATACCTGTCCAATCAAAACGCACAGTATTCAGTGAGCTCTGACAACAAAGACATCTTAATTCCTGTATCAAAACAACAAGCAGTTTCTTTAGGTGTGAGTATCTTCAGCAGTTATTGTTCTCTTATTCCTGGAAATACTGCATTAATTTGCTTCCCCCTCCAGCACCCCACCCCCCTTCCCCCCACCCCTTCACCAAGATAAATGTGTGCAAACGTACCGTAAAAACCTGCAACCACCTAGTCCTGAGAGCAAAGCTAATTGGAGGGCAACCTATGCATCATTTCCAAAGCTGTACCATGCGTATCTGATATCCAAGGCCTGCTCTGCTAAGGGCTTGTGTCTGAACATCTTTCAGCACAATCATATTTCACAGTGCAGGAACAACCTATAGAGTCAATCCACACACGTTTGCACACACACACACACACACACACACACAGACACATACAAAAATAAATGCACACCGACACACACACACACACACACAGAGAAACATACAAAAATAAATGCACACCGACACACACACACACACACACCGAAACACATACTAAAGAACTAACGCACACAAACACACGCCGACACACACACACACTCATGCATGTATCCACGCCACAAGAAAACACACGGACACGTACGCAAACACACACAAACACGCTCACCATTGCATAGTCAGGGTACTTTATTAAATCCTCATTGACAATATTATGGGAAGGATGGCTCCTGCTGGCAGACATTGTTATCTCTAAACTATAAGAGGAGCTTTGATGTTCCAGTCAGATTTGACCTCTTGACCCCGCACAGTCCCACACACAGGGGCGGGGGGGGCGGACTGTCTCTTAGCAGACCCTCAGGGAGGACAAATGTGCCCGGCGGACCAAAGGCGGCCCGCTGCAAAAGCAAGTCGCTCAGCGGCCGTCCGAAAACAAACAGGCGCTCATGCGAGCGGGACGCGATCGCTCACCCGAGCGCGAGGCACGGGCCTCGGCCCACGCGCCGGCTGAGACCCCCGTTACGCAACCGCCCCGCCCCGCCCCGCCGCGTGCCTTCCATTGATAATCCCTCAGCTGTCCCTAATTCCTGCCCCCCCCCCTCACCCAAAAAAAAACCCTCTCAGACCGTCTCCCCAGAAGCCCCTCCGAGCCCCCTGTCATTCTTCAGGATCTCATGTTGCCAGCGGCACCTGTTACCCTGATACGGAGGTGCGGACGTTCGGGGAGGCAGGTGGCCAGTACCCCCCAATCACCCCCCCCCCACCCCGACCAATCCGCCCGCCTTCGGCCACTTCCCCTCCACTGCAGTGTCGGTTTACCCCGATCGCTCAGACGGGCAGTACCAATTTTAGACTTGGCCCTGAGTCAGATCAGCTGGCCTGACTCTGGGAACGAGCTCCGGGGGGTTCCCAAACAGAGGTCCCACACCATGCTTTCGGCAATGCCCCCCCCCCTCCCCCTCCCCCTCCACTCCTGAAGCAAACACATGATCACGCAGGTGACTGACAGAGGTTCCACTGAGGCAGAAACAAACAAGAACGTTTTCTATGATCTAGTAAAAATGAAAAATAAAACAGCAGATGAGCTTAAATAGTTGAGTTAAATAGATTTTTGCTGGAATCACAGAGTGCAGCTTTTGTTCTAGAAAATATGAATTTTGCACAAAGTTGTTTTTTTTGTTAGCTGGCAAACATTGCCTGCATTTTGAGTTTCTGGTATTCAGGTTAATGAAAAACAGCCATGCGAAATTTAATGGTGGCACTCGCAGTATCTGCACCCTTTAAAAAATGCATTACAATATACAGCGAGAAATGTAAGTAACATTGCTAATAATCTGTTTCGGCTCAAAATACACAAGTGAATACTAAATAAAGTACTAAAAGCAGAAATAATGGTGTTAAATTACTTCAATTTGTTTCTTGCTTTTATACACATTGCAAAATCGCTGTGGACGGTTGTTTTATCAGAAACACCTGTTTCCCAACAATCCCTCAAATCCATTAGGTGATTTGATCTAGAATTCTCCCAATGTGGCAGAATGGATTTTAAGGCACATTGTGTAATGAAAGACTAAAAATGTCAGTCTGAAATCTGCCGTCACAGATGGTGGAATCAAATTTTCATCAAACACAGTATTAATGAGGTTCAATCGCACCTTTTGCGTTTTAGAGCCGATTAATACAATCTCCGTTTTATCTTTCTTCGTTTTCGGCCAATTTGTAGTTACCGTGCCCAGATCTCAGCTGGATGTCCAGTATGAGTAAGAGGAATCGACACCCCACGTGGCAGGGAAAAGTAAAACACACATAAAGTACACTTCATTCAGTGTAAAAAAATAGTTCGTACTTTTGCTTATACTCGCTGAGCGGGCCAAAGACAATACCCTGGGGAACACCGTGCAGTACAACACCAGCATAAAAGCTGCATAAGCCATAACGACCCAAAAACTTGATTAGTTGGGAAAAAGAGCTAGCACGTTTTATGACCAATGGTACACAGCGTGGCTCGGTACTGTGAAATGGATCGCCGCATGCACATCAACGCATGGTGCATCTAATTTTTCAGAGATGTTTCATTCAAGTAGTGCATTTTGACCATGTAAATATTTAAATACAGCGCGTGAGAGAGCGACGATGTGGCCTTAAGGCAACTTCCCCCAGGTGTCAGGGAAAACGGTTCGTGTCCCGACAAAATTTAAGATTGAAGATCCCGCTTACCTTCACTTCAGAGACAAACTGCTCCCATCCAGAACAAATTAAACATGTGCCACCTGGCTCCTGGGCTAAGTCTCATTATTTGTATTCGGCGGCTGGGGAATAACCTTGAGTGGCTGTTACTGGATGTGCGGTGAAGGACGAGCTGCCTGCTCCAGTCTATAAATATAATTGTCTGCCCACTGGATTTTCCATGCAGCCTGACATCTTCACTTACTCCAGCACAGCACACGGCTCTGACCAGCGCCGCACTGATTCACTCCGCACGCGAAGCGACGCCAAACATCATCTGACCGCGGTGCACGTACCTCCTGTGTGACACAGGCGGGGGGGGGGCGTGCCAACCGACGAAGGATGCGCGATATCCTCGAATCGAGACGGACATCAGTCCTGCAGGGGCGGTACACAGCGCCAGCTCACCTGTCTCCAATTTTTTCCCTCCGTTCATAAACTGTACTTTATACCTGAGTGTGGGGGTGGCACGGTGGTGCAGTGGGTAGCACTGTTGCCTGTGGGTTTCCTCTGGGCACTCCACTTTCCTCCCGCAGTCCAAAGGCATGCAGGTTGGGTTAATTGCAGAGTCTAAATTGCCTCTTGGTATGAGTGTGTGAGTGATTGTTGCATGTGCCCGGAGATGGATTAGCAACCTGTCTGGGGTGTGCTCCTGCCTCTCACCCAATGAATGCTGGGATAGGCTCCAGCACCACCCCTTGGCCCTAACCAGGAATAAATGGGCTAAACAATGGATGGACCTAAGTGTGCTTTCATATAGATTATTTACAAATAAGCATACATAAGGGTAAAACCTAAAACAACAAACTATATAAATGCTTCACGCTCTTGACGATTAGGACCTCCGGCATTACAATACCAGAGTGGTCTCCCAAGAATGTACAAAGACATTTCGTGACAGAAAGGTAAGCAAACACCCCTCTTCAACCGGAATTATTTGCCAAAATGAAGGAATGGGATACTATCCATGACCCAAGGTTGATTGGATCGTCATGGGACCACATCTCTCACAATCAGTCTTGTTAAATGCTTTTTCTATGACTCACCACAGGATGACCAATATCAGTCACACGGTGTAAAACGAGGCAGGTGTTGCACCAATAGCAGCACAGGAGATTGGCTATAAGTCACATGTGGTTTGCATCGAAAGCCTTAGGGCACAGCCAATTCATGTCTTGTGACAACACTGTACTCGTACGTTACGCGAGATTCCCAATTACACACACTTCTTCGAAACACAGATTACTCCATGGCTTCGCGGTTTCGAACGATTGCGTAACTGCGATCTGCGATGAACGGACATCGACGCCCATTGTGAATTCGTCTTGTTTCGGGAAGGGAAAATGACTCACCAGTTTATTCTGTTACCCCTCGAAGGATTAACAAATTGTGTGAGAATATTCTGTTGACACCATCAAGGACAGAAACGGCAAAGAAAATGTAATCGCTGTTGTGTTCAACTGCAGAGAGAAAGACAGCTTTTCTCATAACTTCTCTATTATTTCCTGGAGTAGATTTGGTTCATGTCACAGCCAATAATTATCTATGTACAGCCTATATAGTTAATTTAGAACTTGCCTTATGCATGACTAGTATGTGGATCTAAAGCATGTATTTCCTTATATTAAAATATCCACATGTTAAAGGTCAAAATGTTGGGTTTGTTTTTGTTTTGTGTTCATTTGCATATATCTAATTCAAGCTACAATGTTGGTGTTACAACATTACGCAATTGATTTTGTCACAAAAAGCCTGCATGCGCTCACCACAAGGCTCAACCCATCTCTAACAATAAATGAGTACTATTTAAGATTGCATTCACAAAAAATGCCTTTTCACTTCCTTCAAAATATTAAAAACATAGAGCTATATAGAACATGAAAGGCCTCAAGAGGTAAATATGTAGGTCAGCTATTTACGAGGGACATTCACCTCATCCGGTCACATGCCACCTATATTTGAAGAGACAACAAAACACATTGTGCAAACTTTCAACTACACTGATCTTCCAGGACAGTATTGGCAAGCGCTTCAATGCATCTTCATATGTAAAACAGGTCCCTTCAGTGCATCTTCACATGTAAAACGAGGATCACTTGAAAATGTAAGTTTCTATGCTGGTTTCTCAACCACACCACTGCAACAAATAATGGCGATTTCAGGGGACGCTGTTCAGTGACACAGCAGTGATGGAAGTTAATGCGAACAGAGAATCCTATGCTTCCGTGTCCGCAGCACCAACAGAAATAAAAGTCTGGCCCATCAGCAGAGAAACGGATACAAATGAAAGCCAGAAAGCAAGTCCCCTTTCTAAGCTGTTCTTCTAATCCCCCCCCCCCTCCAAAAAGTTCGACACAAGGGGTTCCAATAAGTTAAAGACAAATATTTATGGAATTGCATTTATCAGGCAATTAGGAACTTATGCGTTAAAGAACTCGAAGCTGTCGTTGATTAGAGCACTGCAGCCCCGTGAACGGTCCGACAAAATTCCCCATTTTAACAAAGGAAATGGGAGAATTTAACAGCGGCCCTCCCCTCGCTGCCCTTTTGTCAAGAGTGAACAGAGCAACCCCTCGAAAGGAGTGACGCAGAGGAAGCACGCAATCCAGCGTATTGGCATAAAATATGCATAAAAATTATATAATGCTTATGTAAGCCATCCGAAGCCGAGGTCTTGTTCCGCCACGCCGCGCGCAGCAGCTAATTAAGTGACGGGAGGAGAGAAAAACAGAGCGGGGGGGGGGGCGAATCGCTAATTTTAGGTCCTTCCCGAGCCCGTCCGACAAATCGGGAGGGGCGGCGAGGACGCGTCGGCGCAACAGCTGGAGCAGCAGGCGCTGGGCGACGGGCGCGCGATCGATGACATCATCGCTCCCACCGAACGTTTCAGGAGCGGGGGGGGGGGGGGGGGGGGAAAGAAGAGCCGCTCCAGACACGGTGAGAGACAGAGCAAGAATGAGAGAAAGAGAGGGAGAGGGAGAGAGAGAGAGAGAGAGAAAGAGAGAGAGTCTTCAGCTACATCATAACATACAGCGCGCGTCCACAAGGTCACATGTTGGGTACATGCACCCAGCCCTCGAAGCAGACTCATGAGTGATCTTCTGCCGTCAGTGAGTACAATAGGGAATACGGCATTAGCGAAGAGGATTCCTGGAGTGGCTCTTCATGTCAAGAGGTCGACGAGAGACAGGAATTACATCACATTAACCAGCTCATGCATATAAACCAGGACCTACTCAAACAGCATAAAATATTAATTTGCAGCAATGTTGGTTTTTCACGCAACATATTTATGCACATTATATAATCTGAACAAACTCGAGCAAACCAATGCCTTTTGTCAGTAAGTAGCATTGCTATCTCCAACTGGCAAACGAATCCGCAGCAACTTCTGCGCATAAACAGCAAAGCCAGCGAAGCTTAATTCTGCCTTGGACCAGAAGCATAACCAACCATGGAGGTGCAAATAGGAGAGATAATACATAACTGGAAGAACCAGACTAACCGCAGAGAAATAAAGCTAGTTTTCCGTTCCTGTTGGTTCATGTGTCTAGGGGGGGGGGGGGAGAAAGTAAAGATAATGGGAAAGTCAGGCAGTGGCATGAGACCACAGAGGGGGCCAAGCTGAAGCAGGGGGGGACACCGAGACCCTGACCTCTGGCTATCTCCGTCCGGAGGTCCGCCTGAATAACCGAAACCTCCACTGGCCTCCTCACCCGGCGACCAGGTGCAAATAAATGTGCATTTACTCACTTTCCCATCACTGAGCTCTGTACTCAGCACCCTGGCAAGTACAGTAGACTCCGAGCTAAATTCCACTGTGGAAAAAAAGCTCTCTGGCCAAGAAGCCTCAGACATTTTCTACATAAATGACTGTAACTAAAAAAAATTTTTTTTTTTTTTAACGTTGAGCAAAAATGAAGCATTCCTTCTGCAGGATTACAGTCCTGCACATCAGAATTTGCTGGTTCAATATTTATACATCCCGCAAACTTGCCAGAGCAGCTTTTCAAACCTCTACTTAAGGAAAATCTAAATTACAGCTTTCCATTTAGCGGCGTATACGGGACACCTAAGCTATAAAAATGTAACTGGGGGGCCCCTTTTAGACATAAACATCCCGCGTTGTTGTCATTGTTGGCCCACGCCGTAATTCGCAAAGAAATGTTTTGCCCTTTCTGAACCCGTTCCACAGACATAAGCCAACGATCCAAGAGCGGGCTCCATTCGTCTCCATGTGTAAGGGTTTGGGAACAGGTTCAGGAGTTTCTTAGACAACTTGCGCGCACACCCAACCACCCCCCCCCCTCTCCCCTCCCCCCTCCCCCCCTCCCCTACCCCAACGAACAGGGCTCCTGGGGGCTCGCGATTGACCCCAATTACAGCGGAGCGACCAGAGAGCGCGGGATCCGGGAGCAGCCGCGGCGCGGCGCAGGATAAGTAAGCGGGGGTTATTGCAGCAGTCTGCGGTAATGCCACTTCCAGTCCCCACAGGCACGTCTCCGCTCGGCCTTAATTCACTGGCACTTCCCTCCCGACTGCCACCGATACCGCCGCTTACAGGCGAGGGGAGGGGGGCGGGGGGGGGGACGGGACGGGGGGGGGGGTTCTGGAGTGCGCGCCGGAGGATTTGCATTTAAAGGGCAACCGAGGCTGCTCTCTGAAAACACGAGCGGCTCTTCATCATCCTCGCACCTCGCACGCACGCCTCATTATAGCCTGAAACTGACTGATGTTCGGTCGGGGGGAAAAAAAGGTTGATGAGTATTCGGCAAAAAAAAAACTGTAGGGAAAGGGTCAGGTCGAGATATTAAGTGCAGAGGGCGTAAATGGACTTATGGATACTTGTGTACATATCCAACCAATCAGCTTCCTGGGCTTTTCTCACCATAGGTGCTCTATAACACAGCCCATAAGGTGCTTAAAGACTCCAGTGTTTTATTTTTGGCTGAAATGTGCTGGATGTTTCAGGAAATAGGATGAACAAAATGTGTGAACATTTGCAGTTTAAAAGAGATAATTTAGCAAAATTATTAATTTAGCAAAATTAAAAAAGCGTGTTTTTTTTTCTTGTGGTTTCACTACTGAGCATTAAGCATTGAGCCATGTACCTGCTTGTAAGGTACAGGGTAACAGTCACAGCTGTCCTCACCATAAGAAGTCAGTCCATAAGTGACAACGGGAGATATGGAATCACACTCACAGGTAGAACACCCAGATAGGGTTTGAGCCGTAGCAAAAACGTCAGTGTTACAGAGGCTTCCAAGACCATAGGTGGGCAGACATAACTGACAGAAACTAGGAAAGGGGAAAATAGGGGGGACGGGGGGGGGGAACGGACTGCTTAACTGCTGGTACTCGCCTGCAAGGCCCCAGGTCTTCAAGCAAGTTCATTACTTTGCTCTCAATTATTTCTCACATCGCTGCTCGTTCCCTTGAGTCACAAACCCTTGCTGGCGTGTGCGAATGGACCGGCTTTTTGGAGTCACCGTACAGTGATTACACTCAGCCCCGCACTATCACACGGGGCATTCACCATGACAGGTACCATTCTCGGGCCACTTTTCCTTTTCTGTCAGCCATTCGTTTTTTCCTCCTACTGCTTCATAACATATCCAGGAAGACGGGGGGGTGGGGGGGGGAGTGTTCTGCTGATGAACATCATCAGATGAACATGTTCACAATGCAAGATTTATTCCATTACATTACATTGCGTTGCGTTGCCTTTCATTCCGTTCCGTTACATTATGGAACATTCCGCTGCAGTCGTTCGAGCGACGCCTTCATTCCAAACGAGAAGACACTGCAGGCAGCAGACAGATTGCCGGCGCAGCCAGGATGCTAAATCAATGCAGCGTTTGCTACAGGAAGCACCGGGGAGGTGACGCTGTACAGCTCGCACCTCCTCACCCCTCCAAAATAAGACATGCCACACTACCGCGCAAGGCTGGCTGACTGACGGCGTGCGGCTGCAACACCTCTCCGACTTCCCAGCGCGTTCGCAGAACAAGATTCATCACCTACGTCGCGGCACTGCAGAGATAACCGGTTTAACACTGATGAAAAATAATTAGTTTGCTGATCCATTTGGACTCTTCTTTTTGGGGGCCAAACCTTTAAACTTGCTAGCGGCAAAGCACTGGCCGCAGCAATAAATCCATCCATCCATCCATTATCTGTACCCGATTATTCCTGGTCAGGGACGCGAGAGCAACAATAAATACGGAACCTATTTGCAAGCTAACTCATGTGGACCAGCTTTAATGTCTGACCCAATTATGCAGTCCCTGACAGTTAAAACAACGCCCATGGTACAAATTGTTCGGTTGCACGTCTGACAACAGGCAGAGCCCAGAATGTATTCAAAACAGGAAAGGCACTTTAATGACATCAAACATTCAGTCAGTGGTAAAAGTAACAAGACAAACGACGCTATCTAGAAACGCACAAAGAAAACCCGCTCAACGATAGCGTGAACAATTCATCATAATCTTCTGATTTATGTTGAGAAAGATATCAAGCGTCAACTTAATATTATTTTATAATTTTTTTTTGTCTTGCCTGTCAGTGAAACAGGATCTGTCTTTGTAATATGCTATGTCACATACAGTACGTCTGACAAGCAAGATCGGTCATATTGCGGATGGTAACAACACGCCATCTTTTTTTTAAACTATGATAAACTAAGGAAATACAGGGGAGAGTGTGGTTTGTGGTATTAATAAATACATCGCTTCCTTTATTCTTTGAGCTTGCCAGCTGAAACGATCGCTGCACACCAGGGTGCTCATAACAAATCAAATTCTGACAAACATACAGAGGAATCGCACGTTTTTCTTCTCCAAACGTTATGTTTTTGACGTCGTGCGAGTGCCGGCGCGGAGGATACAGTCGACGTGCAAAGACAGACAGCTCCAGCTTTGAAGCCGGGGGGGTTCAGACGGAGGGTTCAGTTGTGTTTCTCCCAACCTGTGACATCACGTTTCACAGCGCAGGCAGCGGGGATCTGAGAAGGATCTGATCAAGGATTGCACTTAAGAGGGGAGGCTTTCGCACAGAGAAAAAGAGCCGTAGCCTTCTGGGGCAGCACAAATTAGAGATACTCCACCCAAAATTCCACCGGAGGAAACCGTCTCAATATCAGACTCACAAGTGTGTCTGGCCTCATAGTACTTTAGCACAGAATTTATATTCAATTTTATTGCAAACTAGGGCCGCCATTTTGGGGGTGGGCCGGGGGGGACTGGGAGCGTTGTCTCGGGCCCTGGAGGATGGGGGGGTCAAGTGGTCTGTGAACTTGTGTGGCATGTATTATTGAATGATGCAAACAAAGAAAATATTGTCCCAGGCACAGGAGTTTCACCCTACTAACAAAGACACAAAATAAAGATGCCTGCTTTCTATGCTCTTTGTCTAATTCTGCAGTGTATTTTATTGTCTTTATCATACAGCAGACAAGCTGTTAGCCAATACAACTGCTTTTTTTTTTTTTTTTGGCCCGAAGCCTCATCGTCTGTGAAATCGGAGGCTAATCCGTGGGTCTGTTCTAAATCCCCAAATCCTGCCACTCTCCTCCCAAATATGTCAATATCTGCCGCGCGGCTCTTGGCTTGATGGAGGGCCGGGGAGTGCTACTGGCAGAGCGGTTTCAGGTACTTCGGGAGAGCAGGTGGACGGCACTTGTAAACGAACACTTGTGCCGTCCCAACAGCCTTTTCCCGAGTTTTAATTAAGGGCCCGTTGCATAAGCTGCCCTTCAGTTTAAAGGGTAATTTAGCCTTCCAGTGTGAAACTGTGAGGCGGGAATTATCCTAGCTGCTGTAGCAATAACCTTGTAAAGAAAGCTTTGGCACCAACCTATGAAATTATACTAGAAAATTTCACTAGATATAATTATACTGTGCTTTCTATCATTTCATGTGTTAAACTTGGCTGGCCAACTAAGACATAGTTAAATTCAATCCGCCGATTCTCACTTCCAGAAGGACTGCCAAAAGTCGGGGGTAATTCAGGGGTAAAATAGGCCTCAGATGTGTCCATATCATCCAGATGGATAAGCTCTTGATCACCTGCAATCTACAGTGCATCACATTAGTCACAATAGCCCCAATCTTCCGCTGAAATAGATTTAAACTACATGTGCTATTCTTGCAGCTAACGGCATATCTTGTGTAAACTGGACCGGGGAGAGTCAGCGGATAATTCTTTGCAAAACACCTCGTAAAAGGCGGCAGATTATTATTGAAAGAGGAGACACACACATCCCTGCAGAGGGATCTGAGGCCTCGCTAACCGACAGGTTTTTTTTTATACGGTATTGACGTTCTGCTGCAGGAATTAAGATTGACAGCGAAAGTATTTAAATGAGACGTCTGCAACCTCGCTCTGAAAAACGACAACTGCGGAATACATTGACCCACGGTCGTTTGATCCAATTAAACGAACTAATTGATCAAATTACATAATCAAGGGTTCGGATTGAAAAAACTAAAATCACAGAGGCGCTCAAGGGCCAAGGCTACAATGAACTAACTACTGGCCAGGAGATATTTATCAAAGCAGAACTCAAAACTGTGGTATCACATAATAGCAATGGGGTGACATCCTTCATTAAGAATATTCTTCTGTACTTTACACTTGACCTTTAACAAAACATCAGGAACATTGAGTATAGGCTAGCAGTACATTGCACCTGCCTTGGATGTGTAGAGCTAATTCAATACCAATATTATTATTATTATTATTATTATTATTATTATTATTATTATTATTGTGGCTGTGTACATTATGTCAATGAACCACTATTTACTGTATGGAAAGCTTACTTTAAGAGCTTTCCCGTACAGTTAGTGCTGTATAAAAAATGTATGCCTGATTCATATGCCTTTACACTGTTACAAGGTTACTGCACTGTACAGTGTGACATACTCCCTATAGTAGCAACACAAAAGCTGTTTGTACGCAGTTATTTTCATAATACACTTCCATACTTTTCAAGAAAAGATCCGACAGGTCGCTTTCTGTAATTATCCGTTCCACATAGAACGCACTCCTGTTGCCACCCAACGCCGGATCCCATTCCTGTTAACATTATACATTCATCGCAGAAAGCACAGGAACTGTAAGCCCACTCTTTGCTAACAGATGGCAGCCGGAACAGTCACCATCACGGTTTGGGCAGGGGGCCCCACGCGGAGAAAGCTGTTCCCGAGCGCCGTTCGTTTGCGCACCCTTACTTTCGAGATCCGTCAAAAGTGTGTCATCCCTAAATACCGCCGTCGCTCCTCCAAAACCACCGCATGCGAATCCGGCGGCACCAACTGTTCGGCTGTTTTTTGGGCGTCTTAACGGTGAGAATCACCGTGTGTTCTCATATTACGAAAATAAACCTTGTGGAATGGGACGGGAGTGCGATGGGGAGGTTAAGACACTGGCTTTTTAAGCATAAGGTTGCTGGTTTGATTCCCAGGAGAACTGCGCTTCACCCCAAATAAATTTTCTATATTAACAGAATTTTTCAATAAATATTCAGTATGTCCTGTGAGTCACTGTCAATGAGTGCAGCCCTGCAATGAGTACAGAACATTCTCGCATTAATGTTTGAAAAAAATCTAAAAAAAGCTGTGATTTTTTTTTTTTAAACCATAGCAGACCAATAGAATTTGCTGAATAATGTTGCTGTTGCAAACAACTTCCTTTCGCTCGCTGACCACAAAAACCTTTCCACCACCCTGATAAGCACAAACACCCTGAATTTTAGGCAGCGGTATATCTAGGGGGTAAGCACTGATCAATCTAATGCGTGCTAATATTAGAACTGCGAGCAGGTTGTGGAGATCACTGACAGGAGTTAGCGGAGGAGCGCCCGGCTAGCATTAGCGGGTCACAGCCTGGCTTCCTGGTGAACACGGCGTGGTCAGCTTCGAATTACGAAGTCTTTGAGAAACCGGCGACGACGGCGGACATGTTAATGGGGTCTGCCCACCAGATACCAGGCCCCCGGAAAAAAGCACAATCATCTTTTCCCGAGATCCGGATCACCTTCATTATGTATGGCAAGGGGGGAGGGGGGGGGGTTGACGCAGTGGCGACATTCCAAGAGGCCGCAGAGATCGAGCTTAGTTGCGGCAAGCGTTTCCCAAACAGAAGCCCCACAACTTACACGCTTCACTTTAAGGATCAATTTAAAGATGTAACCTTTTAATTATCATTTACGTTTTTTTCCCCAAGAAGCTCTAATCCAGAGCAACTTAAACAGATTCCTTTTCTCATTTACATTCAATCCATATTTACAGATGGATATTTTCTATTGAAGCAATTCCAGTTAACTTGCTGTTGAGGAGAGGGAATTTATCACAATTACTACTATTATGTGAAGCATTGGCAGCAATTTTGATGAGTTCCCGTCCTTCGAGAGTATATGAAGAATATATATGCAGAATATAACAGACGATGCTTCACATTGGTAGTAATTGCGAAGCATTAGATGTTATATATAAACTGCATATGCTATGTTACATATTCTCCACTACTAAGTATCCTGCTACAGCAGGCAGTCACCCCCCTCCTCCTCCCCTCTCTGTACGCACTCCTCTCGATCCCAGCCTCTCCATCTCTCTCCGTCACCTCTCAGCATCCCCTCCGTTCTCTTGCTCTCTCGCTCCCTCCCTCGCTCCCTCCCTCCCCTCCCATTTCCGCTAGCGCCCCCGCTCCTGCTCCCAGACTTCCGTCAGAGCGCGGCGAGTGACACTCCTGCCATTTGCTCTTTTGAGCGCGTGGGCGTCGCTGAAGAACACTTCAGTCACCGCGCGGCGCAGCTGCGCGCTTCGGCTAACCAACTGGCGCATTAGCGGCGCTCGCCACCTGTTCCGCCGTGGTAGCCGGCCGCCTTCTTCCCCTCCTCCTCCTCCTCCTCCCCTGCGCGCCCGGCATGAATGAGGGATGCTTTGTTAAAAGGGACGCATTGTTCGCCCACCGTTCCCCGCACTTTTTCGGTTTCCCGATTTTTTTTTCCGAACGCGCTTCCGCGCGACGCCGCGCTAGCTAAAAGCGCCGCGGTGCGCCGCGCGCTAGCGGACGGGAGCGAGTCTGGAAAGGCACCAGGGCGGACGGATAAAGCTCACGGTTACACAGCTAAGCAGGTGCCCGGTGAGGGGTCCCTTTGTCTGCCATGTACATGGCCGGCTTCCAGCCAGCGGCTTAAGGGCCGTGATGAAGAGCACAAGCCGAGAGCAGCGTAATAAAGCACGGGCTTCTCTGCGGCCACCCTCAGCAGCGTAATAAAGCACAGGCTTCTCTGCAGCCACCCTCAGCTCCTTACAGGATAGACTAGGCACCACGTGAGAGGGGTTAACAAATCTAATCAAAGCTCCACATTACAATGATGCCACTTTGTGTCCAAATTGCCTCCTAGATTTGTGGCACATTTCACTACAACTCCGGTAATAATACACGCACGAGCATCACTGTGCCGAACAGTTCCAGCAGGAACAGGACATCACGGTCGGGACCGCGCTCTGCCACAGGCTGGCTTGCGCCTCCGTGGAGTCAGAGGACGGTCGTCGGTCAGGCCGATTGGCCGCAAGCCGCTTCCAGCTGAACGCGTGGGAGGCGAAAGGTGGGAGGCGTGTCCATCTGTCTGCAGCGCAGACGCCTAAACCCTCTCTTTGCGCTTCCTCCCTCGTCGGCTCGGAGCGACTGCCTGCACACTTCCCCCGAACAGGAAGTGCGAACAACTGTTGGGGTTGGGGTGGGGTGGGGGGGGGGGGGGGGCGGTGAGTCGGTTTTAGACGCCTCATGTGCATGGGGTGCAGAGGAGGAAATGAAACCGCGTTGGATTAGTCTGCGTCAGGGCGCGGGCTGCAGTTCCCGCTCCCAACGCTTGCTTTCCATGTGTTTTGACTACGGACACAGTACCCTCTGCAGGAGCTCAGGGCACCTACAGGAAACGAGGGTGAGCAGCCCTGCGAGCGTCCTCACGTCACTTGGCCCTATTCAAATGGGGGTGTTATTTCAACAGCAGCCAAAGTGAGTGAGAGAGAGAGGGGGGGGCGGGAGAGAGAGAGACAGAGAGAGAAAGGGGGGGGGAAGAAAAGAGAAAGAGCTACAGAAAATAAGAGAGAGGACAGGAAGAGAAAGAGAAACTGAGAGGATGAGAGCGGGAGCAAGAGATGGAGAGAAAGAGAGAGCGAGTGAGAGAGAGAGAGAGAGAGCGAGAAAGAAAGCTAGAGCGAGACAGAGAGAGAGAGAAAGAGGGAGAGGAAAAGAGAAAGAGCTATAGAAAATGAGAGAGAGGAGAGGAAGAGAAAGAGAGAATGAGAGCGGTTGCAGGAGATGGAGAGAGAGAGAGAGAGAGAGAGTCATCCATGATGGCGAGGCCACCCTGCTGTGAGCCCCTCATGTTCAAAGACACGCGATCACAAACTGGTGAATTATCAGCTCTGCATCGCGCTCAGTAACTCATTCCCTGTGGAAAGTGTGGGTGGACAAACAGACAGGGCTCGAACGCATGATGCTACCATCACTGTGTGTGTGTGTGTGTGTGTGTGTATCAGTGAGTGAGTGTGTGTGTGTGTGTGTGTGTCAGTGAGTGTGTGTGTGTGTGTATCAGTGAGTGAGTGTGTGTGTGTGTGTGTGTGTGTGTGTCAGCGAGTGTGTCTGTATCTGTGTGTGTGTGTGTGCGTGAGCTTGTGTGTGTGCGCACGCATGTCTATGTGTGTGTGTGTGTGTGTGTGTGGGTCTCTGTGTCTGTTTGTGTGTGTGTGTAGGTCTCTATGTCTGTGTGTGTGCAGGCCAGACTAGGCCCCTGCAAAAACTGCTGCATCCATTGTTTAGAGACAGAAAGACGAACCCGCTGTCGATGCGGAGCTTGGCAGGCCGCGCCAGAACACGGGCCATTAATACGCAAACACATCTCCCGCTCGCTCTACACATCCAGCGTCCGCGTCCGCCGCCTGCGTTTAGCCTACGCCGCAGCTAGCTCAGTACACCGCGCGCGCGCGAGCCATCCCCTCTCGCCAGTAACCCATCCGTCTGGACAATGGACTTGCCGCAGTATAAATTCTTAATGCGGTCCGATCGATAGAGCCGAGTCCGTATGCGAACCAGCGCGAGAGCAACGTTAGCCCCCGCCGGTTCGCGCGCGGTTCGGCTGCAGGGTCACGTGACCGCGCGTCCTCATCAACCCTCTTCCAAAAAAACGCCGCCCCGTTCCCCCGGGCTAGGAGTGCAGTTTCCCCGGCATCGGTTCCTCATCCCGTTCACACTGTTACACTCACAATCTGATTCCTTCAAGGACAAAGCACAGTTCTGAGGGTTCCCATAGTAACAGAATGTGTATTTCTAGTTTAGGTTTTTTTTTTTTTTTTCTTTCCGTCTTTTTTTTATTTATTAATTTCTTTTTCGCATTGCCTAAGCCCCGGCTTATGCAAAAAGCGAAGTACCCTCCGACTGCTCTCTTAAATCCTGCCTCTGAACAAGATTTCTTAAATCCCCGCTGTACTTCAGGATCATTTTCAGAGCATTTTTTAAAAAATACGTCAGTTTGTTTTCAGTCAGGCTACCCTTGTAAAACGGTCCTTCATTTTGGACAGCGAAAGCCCTTTTTTTTCGTCCCCCTCCCTCTCGCTGTAGCTCGACAGCATCTGACTCCCATCCCCAGATGTGCGCGCCAGTGGCGTTCCCTCCCTTCGCTCCCCCCGCGTTGGTCCGAACTCCGCGAGCCGCCAGTCGAGTCCCCGTTGGGTAGCGCTCTGTCTGGTCATCTCAGGCCTGTGGAATGCGTCCTTCCTCGCTGTTTCTCATCAGCGCGCAACGTGGTCGGCGAGGACGGAGCGCTCTGCCAGCGCTCTCCGAGCGGAGCGCTCGCTGAAATCACGCTCGCCCCGCAGCTCCAAAACACAATCTGTCACCGTTACACAACCCGCCTTCCGACGGAGCAAACAGCAAAGGGGTGCTTTCACGTAAAGGTTACGCACAAACACACACGCACGCGCGCACGCAAACACACACGCGCGCACACACACACGCTTATGCAAACACACGCACACACACGCGCACACACACATACACATACGCAAACACACACACGCACGCGCGCACGCAAAGACACGCTTATGCAAACACGCGCACACACACACGCTTATGCAAACACAAGCACACACACTTGCACACATGCACATGGGCACACACAACGTATACACGCACGCACATACTCACACGCTCTCTCACACACACGCACACGCACACACACACGATTACATTTCGGTAAGCAGTACCTGCCGTGAGTTTTGCATTAACGGGCTGAGAGACGCTTTTCCTTTAACAGCTGAAGCCACCTCCCGAGGTTCAGCGCGAGAAGCAGGCACCAGATACGCTGCATCCATGTTCCCAGTCCTGCCTATATATAGCAGCGCGCTGTGCTTCTCCCGCGCTCTGTCTGCAGCCGGTTCTGAGCGTGCCCCAGGTGCGTCCCGGAATGAGCGCGCTCCGCTGGCGCCCAATCGAACGCTCCCGTCAGCGGAGGTGAAAGGTCACACCTTTAGCGAGGCTTCACAGAGCCGCCGACGCCCGCGTCGCTAAAACGAAAGGTAGCAGGCGATCGCCGGGGCCCGAATTCAATGGCGAATTGATGGCCCCCGCGGCCTCTTCCAAGCCGATCGGCACGGAACCCCGAATACGCCGGGTTCATTCGCGGCGGGATCGATCGATGGCACGCGGGGATGGCCGCGGCGGACGGCGTCGCTACGACGCCCGTGAAGCGCCACAGCCGCTTAGCGGGAAACGCCCCTGGAGCGGTCGGCCATGACAGGCCGCGGACGACAGCGCCACAGCCGCACCTCAGAGGCGAACTCCGCGGCAGCTTTCATCGCAACGGAGCCTCCCTCATCTCAACCAATCAGCCGTCACCGTCAGGGTGGCATTATAGCAAAGCAACACCTGTTAGTCTCATATATTACGCAACAGAAATACTTCACTTCGATGAAAATTGAGAATATACATATCGATTAAAATCATGGGTGTGGGCCCGGATGTGCATATAAATTAAATGTGTGACTAAAATCTGTGGCTTATTAACCTTTCCTCCGCAGCGTTTCAAAGAGCGGTCCCAAGCGGTCAGACAGAGAGACAGGGACAAAGCTGGGTGGTCTCAAGTTGCCCCGGCCCAGACACGATAAATCAACCTTAACGCCCTTAACGTCTGCACTCGCGCGCCGCGGAAAATATGTTCCACAACCATGCCTGCGATGCGGGGGGGACCAGGGGCGGCGTGGGCGGGACAAACGTCCCCGATCACCCATCGGTCTCCGCCCACAGCGCCTCTTTAGCCCCGTCAGTCAGCCCGTTGACCTGCGAACGGTCACCCCCCCCCCCACCCTCCCCCATGCCCCTGGCGCCTGAACATCTGCCTGCCTGTACCCTCGCCATAGCAACAAGGTCTTCCACACTTGCCCCGGCAGGCTGCGCATGGTGGCCTTCGCTCATTCTGTTGCAGCCATTCCGGCTCTCAGGCCCACAGTTTCACAGGAAGCAGCTTCCATCTCCATTGAGCCAACGAAACAGCAACCAGACTGCCTTTGTTCATTTTTGTAGCCCATTACACTGAAGTTATAGCATGGATAATAACACGAATGATGTTTCCTCCTATCTAAAGCACCAGACTATGATTCATTACATATAATAACATTCTGAAACTGAGCATTAGTATACGTAATGATGGAACACATTTTAAATTCGGCCGACAGGAGCGCCCGTCGTACGTCTGTCCCGCAGGAAAGGCCGCGTCTCTAACGGCGTCAGCGGGGGACCGCGTGACACGGCTTTCCGCTTCCGCTTCCGTGGAAACGCGGCCCTGGCTCTGACCGCGTGGCGAGCGAACCCTCGGAAGCGCTCTCCCGCGTGTTAGGAGGGCTCTCTGATTCGATGCGTCGCGCGTGGAGCGTCGCTCAAACGAAGCGGCAGTTTCAGCGGCGCGCTCCCCCCCCCACACACCGTACCCCCTTACCCCCCCCCCCCCCCACAGCCCTGTTCCTGTCAGGCGGCTTGTTCCTTCGCGTTGTGCAACCCGTGACATTTCCACCCCGCCGCACCCCGCACCCTGCACCCCGCACCTCGCCGCCGCCCGCCCACGGCAGACGCTGCCAGGCCCGCGCCACCGACGCCCCAGTTCTCACCGGAGCGCCATCTCGCCCCTGGAGGGTCACGGCGGTGGCACATCGCACACGCGTTTCCTCCCTCCCTGGCATGACGGGGGGTGAGGGGGGGGGGGGTTTGTGGGGGTGGTTGAGGTCGACGGAGTGTGCGGAGCTTTGAAGGCCCGATCGTTATCAGTGTTTTACATTCTATTTCAATATGAGTCTATAGTGAGAGCATTTTCACAGGGCTTAGTCACAGAGGAGACAGCCTTTCCCCCCCCCCCCCCCCCCCAGCGTTTCGCGAGTCACAAAGGGCGCCTGAGAAAGCTGGCACCGCCAATTCCGCCGTCCTTCGCAGACCGCAGTTCCGCCCGCACGCGGCGCGCCCAACGCGGCTCCGTCCTCAGCCCTTTCCGTCGACGACACACCGCGGGGCATCGACGGCTCGGCGACCCGCCTGCCGCTAGCCTGCCGTTAGCGAGCTCCACTTCCCCGACTCCGAGTTCTACCTAACGCTCACGCCGCTTCGAGTAAACAAAAGGACTGGATGTGAACGGGAGCGCACAAAGAAACACCTTAAACTTAGACAAAAGACGCTCTTTTTTGGATGAAAGGATTGGCCGGGGCTAGTGTTCAGTCAACCGGTTGCCATGGTATTTAGCGCTGACAAACACCAGGATTATGTAAAATGACTTCATTAGGGCTGATTTAATCATATTAATAAGACACTGAGACCGACATCGTATTTAAACAGGCAGCAGCCCTACCGTGCTCGAATAAAGGCTTTATACCTAAACTTTGTACAGCCCACATTTGCATGAGAAGGCCCACATTTGCAGCTCTCCTGTTCTGAGAATATATTCATGCACTGCATTTCCTCTCTGCAAAAGCACATTGTGGTGCAGGGCGAGCATGCTTGCACAAGACCGAATGAAATTTAACAGATTGTGTTTGCATAAGAGCAGCCATCAAAATCCAGCGACGTACCTTTCCGTGTTCGTCTGACCTCTTCACTGTGCGGTTCCAAACTAATCTCCATACACACCCACCTCACACTCCCTGCGTTTGAGAGAGAGAGCGAAGAAAAGGTCAGTGAGTAACACACACACACACACACGTACATGCACAGAGACACACTCACGCATGCACGCACACAGACACACACACACACACACACACACATATGCACACACATACACAAACACGCACACACACACACGCATTCACACATACGCACACATGCGGTACACACACACACGCACACACCCACACGCAAGCAAACACAAGTATTCTTGGACTTCCTGTGAGGTGAAGCGCAGACGTTCAGCGTCTCAGGTCTGTTCTGAATTGTAAACACGGGCGCGCGGCACAGCGGATCAACTTGGCAACCAGCCCCTCACCCCCCATTATCCTGTGCCCTTCAGGGGGGGTGAGTGCCCCCCATTGCCTAACCAACCCCCCCCACCCCCCCACACACGCGCGCGACCGCGCTCACCCAACACCCGTCCTGCTACGACCCGCCGCCGAATCGCGGAGAGCCGCGCTGGGGAGGGCGAGAGGTGCAGCGCAGGTCCCCGCGGGCCACAACAGTCTCTTACTCAAAATGTTATCCCGCATGCCTCCTGAGCCCAGCTCACCCCTACCCCCCCCCCCCCCCACCCCCAGCTGACTGCCCACCTGACACTGCGTCCTCTGCATCCCCACGGCCATGGGGGGGGCCTCCTGAGGGTGGGGGGGGCTGGAGAGGGGAGGGGGGGAATATCACAGCCCCAGCATCCAGGTCGAAACGAAGCCTCTTCAAGCGCCGCTGCTACGCTCTGCAAAGTGAGCTATTCCCATCTACCGTCAGCAGCCCTCCCTCCCTCACAACTCTCTCCTTCTCTCTCTCTCTCTCTCTCTCTCTCTCTAACCCAGCACACACGGGGGCGGGAGGAGAGAGGAAAAAATGATCATATTTCTTCGGCTAAAAAAAAAAAAAAAAAAAAAAACACCTGCCCGCTGATTGGCTGGCGGAGGGCAGAGGAGGCATCAATCGCCGCGACGATGCTCGAGCAGTGGCTGCCGGAGGAGCGAGGACATGAAAGTAGGTCTCAGCTGGTTCTGCCGCTGCAGGAACCAACACAGAGAGCGAGAGAGAGAGAGAGTGTGTGAGAGTGAGAGAGAGAGAGCGACAGAGTGTGAGAGAGAGAGAGCAAGAGAGAGATAGAGTGTGAGAGAGAGACAGCGAGAGAGAGCGAGCGAGAGAGAGACTACTACTTTGTGAAAGCAGGAAGGAGGGGAGGCCGTGAGTGCTTCCTGTTGTGCGGCTGAGGCAGGCGAGGATGTCACTGCGCCTCGCGCTCCTTCTCAGGGCGTCAGCAGGGGCACTGGCCACGATTGAGTCATCTCTCGGCCCCGCTGAGCTAGAACAACGCCGGCTCCTCCGCGCGCGAGCTTGCCCGCTCGCCTCCTCTCAGCACCGCTAATATCTCGCAAATTTTATAACATCCGACGCCGGCGGCTGCCACCCCGGGCGCGGTTATTACCGCTCGCCGATCGGACGCTGCCGACGCCAGACGCTGCTCTCAGCAGCCGGCCTGGCAGAGCGACGCACATCTACCACAGGCAGAGCTTTTCAGCCGGTCCTCACCAGCCCTCTCCGAGCCTCATAACTCAGTCCCGAATGGCTGCTTCCAGCCCCCCTTGTGCCTGGTGGCGATTACACCCAGTTAACCAGGCAGTTTATTCAATAATTTATGTCTTTTTTTAAACCGCAGGTTTACCTTGTATAGAATCAGAAGTCCGTTATTGAAGGTTAGCCTTCGTACGTGATGCAAATGAGGCGCAAGTAACTTCAGAGGGGCTAATCTTCCTGTATCATTCCTTCTGTCTGTTTTTAAGCGCCGCAGATTGGCTTTCAAAGAGCCTGAGTCCCTTCTCTGTTTACTACGCCCGGATTCCGGAAGAGCCACTGTTTGGATATGTTTGGACACAGGTCCCCGCTCCGCCGGTTCGGGTTCTCTTATTAAAATTCGCTAGCCGGAGTGCCACTCTCTCATCGCCTCGCCGCTGAACAAACAGCGCGCGATACGGGGAGGAGCTCAAACAAATTCTGTTTACCGTAACGCCGGCCGCCAAACAAAGGGGGGATCTCCCCCCCCCCCCCCGCGCGATGCCCGCTAGTGTTCCGACCCCCCCGGCGGCCGCTCGGAGAGAGACCGAGTCCAACCAAATACCGTAGCCCCCCCCGGGAGCTCACCTGACGCCAACAGCCAGGGACCCGCCGGGGCATTAACGCTGTGCGCCACCAGAAGCACCCGCGGTTGAGGTTGAATAATTGAACGATTCTTTGAAAGCCCTTATCGCCCGTGCCCTATCACTTTACCTTTCAGACGAGGCCGAAGGGATCCAATCGTGCACAGGCCTGCAATCCCGTGCCCCCCCCCCCCCCCCCCTCTACATCCCCCCAGAGAAAACGCACTCTACCGTTTCCCACACGGAAAGAAATTGTCGTGTTTTATACCTTTTTAATTTTTACACAGGATACGTTTATAAATTTGGAGGAAGTCTGCCTCCACCAGTAGTAGAAGGACTTCATTTTGTTTCAGTACTATAAGGAAGCATTATTAAGAAAACATTTAAAATTTCATAAGTAGGACACAGGTGTTTCAATTGTTAATTAGAGAAGATGCAGATAACATCTACAGCACATGTGTCGTCATGACGTGTGTGCATATATAGCACTGACACATGAAGTCATGTGAGCCGTTTCCACAACGCACGTGCATTTGCAATTTGCACAGTAATATATCCATTTACCAAAGGAAGATACTGTCATGCAGCTCTTCACTGATGCTTATCTATTACATAAACAGCGCACATGTTTTCATGTTGAAATGCCGTGCGCCTGCTTCCTCAAGTAGGGTAGTAAAACAATAAAACGTCTTCTGCAGACATATTGACAGTGCAGCCCTCTTCAGAATCGATTTTTTTGAACAAAGCCATCTAGGCCCTTTGGAGACCTCAACTAGCATTTAATTGCCAGAAGAAGAAAAAAAAAACTAGAAGCTAATCCCTCCATTGATATAAAGCAGTGCCGAAGAGTCCCGCGTCCAGAGCGTAGCGTCAGCGCGCTAATGACATGGGTTATGGGCACTGTTATTGATCCTCTGCAGAGGAGAGAGGACTCCGGTTATTAGGCAGAGAGAAGACACCATGTGATATCCCAGGCCTTTTAGCAGACAGCCGCAGGGGTTTAGCAGACAGCCACATGGCTGTCTGCAGAATGTAAAGAAAAAGAAAGACTCCCAGCTCACTTCTTGTTTTTTTTATCTGAGTAAAAGGCTCCTATGACTGGCACGGCGAGAGTTAGCCGCAATAGGGCACAACACCAAAACACACCGAACGGTAAGAAACGGCGATTTCCATGAGCGCGGGACCACGGTTTTGCCGTTCGAACGCCCACGTCGTGTTATTTTGAGCCTTTTTTTCGGCACTCAAAAGAGTAGCGAGTCGGGGTCTGAACGCGCCGCCGACACACGCCTACGCCCGCACACACACGCGCGCTGTACGCTAACGCGCGGCGCGGATGGGCGGGCCCACGCAATCCACTCGGCGTGGGAGGGAGGACAAAAAAGCCGTCACGTGTCGCCGCTGGATGTAGGACAGGAAACCTGGCGACCGCAAGTGCTGCATCAAGGCCTGCTCTGCCTAAAGGGGAGCAGTGAGGTCATGAGAGCAGAAGAATCGGAAACGACGCAAGAAAAGTCTTTCATTCGCGGACACTGAGATTTAATAGCCCGAATCATCCATTCACTGCTCTGCTGACAATGCCAGGAGGTGGTCTTTGCTACCCTGCGTCAATACCAGAGGATGAAGTCTACTTGCCGAGGCACTTAACATAGCCCAGAAAACTTTTCATGATACTATTCACATGTCTCCCATTCACCAAGACAGAGGAAATGTAATGAAAAGCCAACCATCGCTTAAGTCTCCTACAGTTTGTTTTTCTTTGGCGTGCAAGTCAATGGTTTTTTTTTTTTTTCACCTTGATTTTTCTTCAGCTGCCGTAATGCTGCTTTGCGTCTGTATGGGCCCAAGCACAATGGCACGCAAGCACACATTCTCTCCTCCCGCGTGCTTAGATCCTGCACCTTTCAAATCCGCGGAACAATGAGGCGCCATTCACACCCCCCCCCCCACCCCCCGCCCTCGCAGCCCTGATCTACCTGCCCGCACCGAATCACGCAAACTGTTCGCGCGGCTGCAAGCATGTGTCTGGGGAGAATGCCTCCTGTAAGTCCATTGTCACAACTGACAGAAAAAAGTGAAATGCAAACAATAGGCCAGCAGTGGTGGCAGAGACGCAGCACAATGCCGCTGCCGTTCACCGTGAAGAGTATCACATTTGAGCAATTAAATACAACACACGACAGGTCTATGAGGAGTTGTGTGACACAATGTAAAACAGGGATGCGCATACATACATACACACATGTACGCATGCAAAGTCACATGTGTAAATGCACACATGCACTTCTGAGACCCTTGCAGGTGCATAGCATAGTGCATATTGCAGATGCATCCCTGGGCTGTTCCTGAAATGTACTGTGTGCATGTGCAAAGCAGTGCATGATTTCTGAATACAGTGCAACTCTTCTGGAAGGAGTAAACTTCGTGCACATATATACCAATACTGCTTGCAGCAAAGTATGCACGTATGAAGCAATGTTATGTACTTAACACCACCTTGTACAATTCAGATGTTTTATGTACAATGAACAAGTCCCCCATGTAGAGCGTTTAGCCTATCACTGTGTTAAGTCAGGAGTACTTTTAAAAGATTTGTAACAAAATAGCTAGTTTATTCATATTATAATATCACATCCCTCCAGTCAATCTATATGTTTTTTTGTTTTTTTTCATAAATTTTACACTGATATAAAATATTTTACTGTCTACTATCTCTCTGTCATTCTGGGATTTTGGTGGTTAGTAGCCTCTGTCCATGTTATGAACTTCAATAGAAACCATGAAAATAAGAATAATTTCCTTGGATATACATTGCCCTTAATGAACTGCATAGAAGATATCTCAAATTACAAAACAAGACAGTGGAATGAATACCTCTCCCAGTTTCACCAAAGTTATAGTTTGTAGGGCCAATCACAGTGAGGACATTACACTTCTAAGTTCTTAGAGTATGAGTTGGGCTAAATAACTTTCATGATGTCTGTTTCAATTTCTTCAAATATTTTAATTTTCATAGCTAACTCTTTCTCGTACCCAGGTAATGTTGTATTGCAGTGCAAAACTTTTACTTTTTTGATGGTACCAATTAGCAATTTTAGATCTGGGAAACATAAGGCTCAGCATGCAAGAGATTAACAAAATAATGAATAACGCATAATATGTGCGCGTACTCTTAATAGCACCAAGCGTATAAACTAAGCAGTTGTGTTTTAAAATGTCCGAATCTTTTTATTAAAGATTTTAAGGGGATTTATAAGCGAATAATTTATAACGATAAATACAATCTAGTGAGTATACACCTGAATGCACAGACAGGGGAATTGTCTTTTCAGTTAGATTCTCGTCGTTGCGGGCGAGCATCTGCAGTAGTCGAAGTCTGAGTACTCCTTGTAACCCCCCCTGCTTGTCGGTGTACACGTCATGGAACATTCCCGGAACGGGCCAACGTCCCTCCCACCCACCTCCTCCTCTCTCACACATAAGCGCGCACACGCACACTCACACACAAACATACAATGTACATGCAAGTAGAGACCTTGACAGTTAATGCACAGATCACCCCCTGTCTACAATAAGAAGTAACGTAAATAAAAGACAACGTGCGTTAGATTGAAAGTGCGGAGGTAAAAACACAAGCTTCCGGTCACAAATCAAACATGTAAGTTTACAAGCACTGCCCGCTGCATTGGCTGTGCAAATTCCTCAGGATATTACGCAACAGTCCTAATCTGCATGCAAGCAACTGGGTATTCCCCACATGCCCCAATAACCAACACACAAAGCCAACATTACAGTTTTCTTTATTCAATAACACTGTCACTAGCTTGTCATGCTACAGAGAGGTTGTCAGTTAACTCACCGCGTTACATTTGGGGTGTCGTGCATCCAAAAACGTCCGACTACATCCAAGAAAAAGAAATGACAACCCTTTTGTCAGGTTCTTACTTAACACTGCTGTCTTTATTTGACGACAGAGTGGTCCGGGTCGCCAGATGAAAAGAGGAAAAAGAAGTAATGCGATATTCTGACACATATAAACTTCCTTTTGACAAGGACTATCTCTTTCTCCCAATACGCAATAGTTGTAGCTACGTGCGGAAGAAAAACTGTCAGAATTTTTCTAAGTTGCGAAATGTTTTGAGAAGCCGAAGCTAGTGAAGGAGCCTATGATCAGGAGACAGACGGGGTTATTCCTAGCCGCACTTCCCAGAATAGAAAAGGGGAGAGAGAGAAATAGAGAGAGTGTGTGAGTGTTTTGTCCGTGACGTCATCGGATCCCCCAGCGCGTCCCAGAGTGAGGCTGAACTAGTGAAACACGGCAGTGTGAAGGAGAGAGGGAGAGAGAGAGAGCTCCGCTCGAGCCACCTCCCGGGAGCTCCGTACTCTGGGAACTCCCTCAGCGCCCGGGCCGGGACGTGACAAGCAGACGACACAAGCTGATCTTCTGCAGCACGCCGTGGCGTGCGCGCGGTCTAAGAAAGTTCAGCTATTCAGAGTTATCAGTTCTTGATAATATCTGTCCCCAAAATGAAAATTATGGAAAAGGAATGTAATTATATTATCTGTGACACACTTGTCTAATAATGCTGTAGATTTACTTGAAACAAATGGCCACATTATTTTAAACACATTTGTTGTTTTATTGGCACAGCAGACACACCTTATGTATTGTCTTTCTCCGTGATTTTATTTTTATTTTTGGATTATTTATTCATTATTTATCTACTTTATTATGATTGTTTGTCAAATTTGTATTCATAAATTGTTGTTATTTTAAAGCAAACCCAGCTATTTCACAATAATATAAGAAGGGTTAAATGGCTGAATTAATGTTTTTGTCCAGCCAGCAAGATCTCCTATTGTTACAGTACAATTATATAACAATGAATATTAAATTAGGGAAAAAATATGGAAAAATGCAATGCCGGAGACTAGGATATATGTAGACATTTTTGCAGCAAAATCACATTAAAGTGAGAGTTCTCTAAATGCAATATATGCAAGTAGGTCTTTAGAATAAAAAAAGTTTTTTTGGGTGTGAAACCATTGTAAAATCTATTCAGTCATGGAGTTGGATGATGTAATATTAATGTCAAACCCAGAAAAGATTTGGATGTCAAAACATGTAAAAAGGAACGAGTGTGTTCTATTTATTGAGAGAACAGCACCTCTTTTGTGACGGAATGCTATTTTCCATTTGGGGCATTAATAGAAGTGTTTATACCAGAAAAAAGGTCCAAAAATGATATATTTCTTGTAGGAGGGACATTTGAACTTTATAGAACATCCATAACATACTCTAGGTCACGTGACAAACCCAAGGCCCGCGGACCGGATATGGCCCTCCACAAATTTTGGTCTGGCCCACATATGAATCCAGAAAATCAATTAAATGTGGCCCGTGAAATTGTGCAGACGTTCGTGGCAATGTGAATTTGCAATGCAGGGCCCACTGTGGTCACACTGTACAGCATTGGCTAAGGGAAAAGGAAACGGAATCATTTTTGTCAATGGTTATTAACAGCTGGTGGAACTTGTGTTGCTATCCTACTACATGTAAGTTTCCAGTGTTTCAGCGCTTACAAGGGAAAGGTCTATTTGATTCACACGTGTTGTGGAACACCATTGTTACTGCAACCGCCCTCTGAACAACCCCCATCCCTGCCAGGTCCCCCAGTCACACACAACCTGCACCAGATCCAAGATACTGTCTTGTGACTTTCTCTCTCTGGAAACTCATGCATCTGCCCAAAGACCTCTGTCTCCTCTATGCCAGCTGCCACCTGGACTCATCCTATACATGTTGGCTGGGCCTGTGCTACTCCACACTCTCAAAACAGATGTGATAAAAACAGCACACACAAACACACCTCTGCGACTAGTTAAGGACAACACATTTTTGTGTTGCTTTTAACACAGGCTTTGTTTGTTTTTTAATCTCCCTTTGTAACACCATAAATTGTATATTTTTAACACAAAAGTAGTAACCTCAACACAAAATGTGTTGAAAATAATAACAAAAAAGTAGAAACACAAAAAAATGTCTGTTGGATAATAATGCATCTTTTTCTAGAATGAAATCTTCCTCAAAATGGAGGCCCGTGGCAGTGCGGTCACATTCTCACACTGCCAAAAAAGCAGCTGGCGGACCAGCAGCGTGTGTGCAGTCCTGCAGGGGCGGGGTCATTTAAGGACAGTTATTACTCACTGCCCTTAAGTGACAGGTCCCAGGTCTTCGTCATCAGCTTGCATTAATCACAACAATTGCAGTTTGGTCGCAGCTAGACGCTTCTGCCAAGGCCTCTTGCGCACTGGGACCCCCCTATCGATCGCCCCGCCGTACGCAACTGAGAGCTTTGGAGAGCTCCGCGCCGCCGCACGCTCACGCGGACCGCAAGCGATGGCCGCGGCCGGCAAACTGCTGATGCGCCGGTTTTTCAGCCGGGCTCTCTTAAGATGCAGCGGAGCTGCCGGCATGAAAACAATCAGAGAAGCGAAGCGCGATGACGTCTCTCTCTCTCTCTCTCTCTCTCTCTCTCTCTCTCTCTCTCTCTCTCTTTATCTCTCTCTCTCTCTCTCTCTCTCTCTCTCTCTCTCTCTCTCTCTCTCTCTTTCGTTTTGCATCTCACGGCCTCCCGGATCATCACCTATCACTAGCAGTTTGTCTCAATCTGGCTGTGACACCCTAGCAGGTTTCGCGCTGCTGGCTGTGAACATCCTGCTAGTGGGTCTTGGTGTTTCAGACTCCAGCATACAGAGTATCAGGGACAGGTGTGTGTTGAAAAGCGCACACACACTCATAAAAAAACATATGAAAGAGTGAATAAAAAGGTAAAAACACTTGTCACTGGGGTTGTACCCTATCAATACATAAAATGGTATCTCTAGCCAGCGATACACAATTCATTTGTACACTTTTTGCTTATAAAAATACTCATTAGTAGCCAAGTAGGACATTATTGTACATTCAGGGTACATTTAGGAAGTATTTTTCTTAAGAATAAAAATGTGCCTCCATTGCACCTTCATTTCTGAGGGTGTAATATTCTCCAGGCTTTATATTTATCAGTAGATTTTTTTTTTATTTTGTGATTGTTCCATTTGCAAACTGGGTTTGTAGCTCTGAGGTAGTAGGTTTGCTTCCCAGCTGGGAATGCCGCTGTGCCCTTGAGCAGGGTACTTAACCCCATTTCCCCTCGGTGTGTTTAAAACAATAAGTACACGCCAATGTCTAACTTAAATGGCCATTGGGTATTGTAAGAACTTAAACTGAATTGTTTCAGTGGACATGCCGCTGTATGAATGGGTTGGATGTAAAAGAATGTACGCTCTATAGGTGACTCTGGATAAATGTGTCTGTTAAATGCCTAAAATGTAATTTTTATCTGAAATACTTGTTACTATTCCTATGGTGTAAAAAAGTGACAAGAGGTGTAAAGACGCCATTTTGAAAACATCATTAATTGCGCTGTTTTATGTTAAGGATTATTATATCTGTATTTTACACAGTCAAAAGTGCATGTCAGCTATACTGGATTGAATGCCAGTCCTTAATGGATATATTAGCAGACAGTGGACCCACACATTTTTTCTCAATGAAAGTAGCTACCCTACTTAAGCGTAAGTGCAAATGGCTTTGGCAGTGGTTGTGCCTGTGACGTGTTTTTGCTTTGTGCAGGGCTAAGTGGATTAGTCCTAAAGTGGCTTATTGCCCCTGCAGAGAGTTCCCTCTCACATCAAGTGTGACTTGGGAGTCCCCCCCCCCCCCCCCCCCCCATAAAAAACACTCTCTCTAATCTGCAGCGAGGATACTTATGAGATCAGCTCGGTTGCTTAGGAGAACTACACCGCTGGTCAGTGTCACTGCAGTCGGCCAGCGCTGCGGCAAATTAATCCAGCAGATAGAACTGACCTAATTTTGTGAAGAATACCGCATTATTAACGCGGGCTCAAGGGTGTAGGTTTAGTCGCGCATTCACCGAGTAATCATGCACTGTTTACTGAAGTCTCCACGGAGCGAAGCTGTAACGAGCGTCCGCGTGCAGCCCAGACACTGTCTCGCTATCCTATCCACACCTGAGGGCATTCCCACAAGCGAAGCTCAGGTTCCCCTCCCGTCAATCACTCACCGGTGACGAACGCAAGGCAAAGAAGACGACAACGCCTCACACTGTAATATAAACATAATTGTCATTTTGAGGAATGAATGATTGAGAGCTGCAAGCAATAAAATTCTTTAAATGCTAATGTCGAGGACTGACGAAGCCAAAAAGTCGGAACTGCGTAATAGCGACGGCAGTGAATTCTTAAACGCGAAGAGTGCTGGTCGTTCGTTTTGCTTGTATTGCGTCTGCTGCTGCCGTCAGGAGTGTTCATATTTGATAATGTTGCTGCAATCTTCGGTTTGCTTAAACAAATTTCCTTTTGCAAACCAAATTTAGAGGTGAAATGCGGTTCCTTTCCTGTAGTAAGGGTTTAACAATGTGCTTGAGTGTAAACCGTGAGGATTCAGAATGACATCACATTAAATATAACAGATTATGTCTGGCATCTCGGGCATATTAGCCACACTGGGGGGGTTGCATCTCTTGTCCTTTTCAAAGTCATCTGAATCCTCAAATGCCTGGCGGACTGGGCTGGGCCCGTTTCAAAAGTACATTATCCGCCTGGTCTCACCACCCGGCTCTGAGAGACAATGATCAGCAGGTTGGCAGAGCTCGCCTGTCAATGGTTCACTCCCTTCTCCACACCTAGTTTCGCCGCCGGCGATGGTTCCGCCCCCTTCCTGTTGCGCGCTTGTTCAGAACTCACTGACTTAACCTCACATTCAAGGGCCTCGTCGTCACCGGCTTTTCTTCTCCCGGGATGCGCGGCCAGGATGTTTGCCATTCATGGCATTCTGATGAAGGCCTGACAATGGGTTTCGTAAAAAGGCTTGTCAGTGGTTTCGTGAAAAGGACTGAGTAAATAAAATGGAAACATCATTAACTGAGGGCGAGAGTTGCGTCCGTTCATTGTTTCGGATGTTGCGTAACAACATTCTACCTTTGAGGAAAATTAAATGTCACAGATATATAAAGCTGGTCTGGCAGTGTGGCACGAGGAATAGCTTGGGCGAGTCGTACCAATGAGTGCCTTTCATCACATGCGTTTGGGCAGTAAATGCCCTGGGCTAATTCCCAGCCTGTAAAATATCGTGCCAAGAATACACATCACAGACCTTATAGCATAATGTTTCGTTGTGCTGTACATGCATTAGTACGCATTATTTAATGTTTTAAAGTCTGAATTTTGTTATTTCTATCCGTGAGTCATAAAATATCTGCATGTAAGGCTCTAATTAGCTTAATGATCAACATTGGCCAATTGTGTTTGTCTACGTGACTGCTTGGACCCAGATGCTCACGTGAAGAGGACAAATCTCGCATTTAAAAAAAGCAAACAATACAGGCAGAAGCCTCTGACAGGAAATCGCGTGTGCCCAGACAAAGGGGTCAAACTTCAAAGTCGAGAGCATGCTTCTCCTTCTCTCTTATTTTCTGCCAGCGACTGCTGAACTAAGACCCCTGGTGGTTGAACCGTGCTACTGACATTCACCTGTCCACAGCAGACATACTGTACAGTAATATACATTTTGATTCCCACAAACACAAATATCTACAACTATAATACCACCAAAACTTGAGCATAGTCATGAGTATATATTTTACAAATAATTTCATGGCATACACATTCTCTGCATACACATTCCTTATGTGTATGCAGAGCACAGCAAACAGCATTTTGTGTATCCTCCATTGATGTACATGAGCAGAGACCACAGTATACATAATGACTGATTAATGCAAAATGAGTGTTTGCAAAGTCCTTAGAACAAGACTTAGCTTTCCTAGAAAGGTGAACCAAGTTTTTTTTTCCTCATAAATTTCCTGGTGTATGACCAGGAGATATAAATAAACGCCAAAACAAAAACCTATTCATAGAAAGGAAGACAATCCAGTCAACATGTTTCGTGCCACACGCATTGCTTATTAGTATGTCTATAAAGCTTTGTTTGTGTTTTTTCAAACCACAAAATAAGGTCTAAGTGTCACTATAATGTAAGTTGACATACACTTTAGAAGCTAGCCCAGAAGCTACCTGCTTCTTCCTCTTAAATGAGGTATCAGCACCAGGATGATGCCGTGAATGTGAATGGGGCTATCTCAGATGTCGTATTCCAGTGATCCTAAGTCCCTCAGGCTATCTTTAAGATCTCCAGGTTTAGCCCTTGGGTTTGAGTTTGCCTTCTGGGCCATTTTCTTCACAACATGTTGGGGTAAGATGTTCTTTAACTCTCTTCCAAGATTAATTAAATCACTCTTTCTTTAGAAAAATACAATTTTTATATCGAAGAAAGTCATGCAGTTACTCTTTCTAGCATTATAACGTTTATATTTAATTAGAGTTTTGAAAAATTAGACATAAAGACTTCAATTTATCCATCCATCTGTTAAATAACTCATTTATTCCTGGTCAGGGTCGCGGGGGGTGCTGGAGCCTATCACAACATGCATTGGGCGAAAGGCAGAAATTGACCTTGGGTTAATGAGGTTGCCAGTCCATCGCTGGGCGCAATGAATTTACGTGTGTATATTTTGCTCTAACATGAGGAGGCATCTTGTTTTGAAAGAAATTCACACTCAGGCTCACTCATTACATCTCACACCTCTTCTCGCAATACATTTCATATCGTACTTACGCGGACTGTTATACTGGGACAGCGTAATGTGCCTTCTTATTTCCGAGGCTAAGATTAAATCAGTTGCGGGTTCCTGGGGGTCAGATCTAACTCAGCGAGCGCTATCCCCCCCGAATGAACAGCGCTGAACTCTCCTGGCGCACACTTGCACCAGCCCCTTGCCTCCTCGAGACAGAACTGTGCACAGTGGAACATTTTCACCAGGTTTTTTTGTGTCAGTTTTTTTTTTTTTTGTAAACCCGTGGGACTCGACAGCTTTTGAAGTAAAAAAACCGACAGAGAGGTAGGCCACTGAAGCGCTGCTGAAGGCCGTTTTCCACCCAAGATTTGGCAGCCATTTATTATTTTTTTTCCTTCTTCTTCTCCTTCTTCTTCTTCTCATCGGCAGGGTCAACATATTTTTCCAATTAAATGGATGTTTATACAACGCCTGTTCCAATTTTTTTTCCCTTGTCAAACACTCTGTGGTATATGTTATTTCAAGCTATTTATCACTGTTTACCACTCAGCCCTCAACAATAAATGCACTTATCTGTCACCAGCTCCGCTATACCAGACCCATTACAGCATGTAAGATGTAGTCTCACTTTTCTTACCCAGCTGTTGACACACCTTATATATGACTGCAGCCTTGTGTTTTACAGAAATCATTTTACATTTCCATAAGATCCTTACATAACCTTCCACTCCCTATGTAGTTAGTTAGGATGTGATTCCAGTTTTATGTTTTGTGATACATAATAATACCCCTTTCAGCAAATTTCAAATTTGAAAATCGAATTGATGAAAGTAGACCACAGGTTCTATTGACTGACTGAACAGCCAGTTTTATATTCCTAACATTGAAATTCGGTCCCTACTGTCCCACTTGAGGTGTCTAATGAATATTCACAAAGGGAGGGGAGTAAGGCTAATACAAATGCAAGTTGCGGCTGACTCTTCATTAACATTAAAAACTCTAAATATAGGAATGGAAACATCTGTTACAAACTTCCGGGTAAGAAAGAATAAAGGTTGGAAGGAATGCTGGAGGTGGCCATCGAGTGGCCATCCTACACAATAAAATGTCCAGTGTTAATTCAACTCTTACAGAGTACATATGAGTCCACTAGGGACCATGTGTGCTCTGTATGAGTTGATTTAACACCGGGCATTTTATTGTGTGGGACACATTTCACTGTACAAAACCCATTCAGAACCTCTTCATATCATTGAGTTTCCTGTCGGAGGCCTCGAACGTGACACACGCGTCCTGATTGGACGGCGAGTAACCGCTGCGTGCATGCATTAGCTTTGTTCAGTTCCACTGCCAGTCGTTTCTCCGCAGCCTCCCCACACTCTTCCTGTGAGTCACTCTTCAGATGACGGGAAAGGGGGACGCTTCTGTCAACATGAATGGGAACAGACCGCGGGGGGGGGTGGGGGGGGCATGAGTGCACGCGCTCCACTTAAATCGATCCACAGCAGCCCGAACGAGGGTTTTAATTCGTCTTTTGTCTCCCTCGTTCGCCTCAACGACTCCACGGCCTTGCGTTCGCCAACAGCCTCGGGGAAGGGGGAGGGTGTGCGTTCCCTGAACCTAGCCTATGCTTACTGTGCGAACTGTACTTAACGCATTCATGACTGAGTAACTGTTACATAATGAGCACTGTACCTTATCGGACCTGTCTTTTGCAGTGATTCCAATGACCTTCGGCGTGCACTTATTGTACGTCGCCTTGGATAAACGCGTCTGCCGCAAAAATGCACTGTAATGTAATGTAACGAGCGAGGTGCGGTAAATCCACGGTGAATCCCATGAAATCCCCAGCTATCAGCCCATTGAAACCAGCAGTCAGTCAGAGAGAGGGCACGCGTCTCTTTCATTAACCTTTCCCTTCAAACCGGCTGATAAAAGGCCGTGGTTTCCTCACTGCTGTGGCTGTTACCAGGCAAGACGGCGTGATGTGACCGTGGCAACATCGGCGCGAAACAGTTCCTGTACTTCAAAATCGCTAACTCGCATAC
Organism: Anguilla rostrata; assembly: GCF_018555375.3. Lineage (NCBI taxonomy): Eukaryota > Metazoa > Chordata > Actinopteri > Anguilliformes > Anguillidae > Anguilla > Anguilla rostrata. The sequence goes on from NC_057938.1 coordinate 48,062,338, forward strand.
ATTAATGAATTATATCGGAGATATTCACCTAAAAAGCGAATATCTATCTGCAGGTGATAAGACACTCTGAGTGCAATTTGTTTTCAGCGTACATACATTGGCATTCCTGCTCTTGGCTACTAGTCACTATCTCTGTGATTCAGTCCCCAATCTTTTCCATCTGAGCCACCTCTGGTTAAGGACAGCCATTTTATTGTTTCCCTTTCCTCAAGCTGTTACAGTTGATTTCAGAATCTTTGCATATGATGTCAATGACATGCTGAAATATTTTATGGGAACTGTATTGCAATGGTAAATTGTAAGACTGGTCTTGCCAAGCACAACAGAATTTTTAAAAAGGTAGACCGCATTATATAACATTTTTTTTTTTTTTTTTAAACAAAACAAATCAAGCTATATATTGGCTTGATTACCACCATAATAAGCATAAGTAACAACATCCTGAATGAATTAAATGCAGTGACATTTTTCCCTTGTAGCCTGATGGTGAATCTAATTGTATAATGGCCAGCGATTGAATCTTGTGCGTTCAAGCATTCGGGAAGAAATGGTCGCCAGCTGTGGCATTTTAATAGCACCTCTTTTGGCTCGTGGGTTCTCTCGCTGTGCAGTGAATCATACCTCGACAAAAGGGACTTCAGTAACAATCAGCGATGAAAAGTACTGCCAATGTACCCAATGACCAGAATTAATTGATTCCCCCACCCCCTAAATAACAGTACAGTGAAGTCATCACCGAGGTTTGGTTTAAACCAAAGCTCTTGCAAACCAGTTTAACAGGGGTTGGGGAAGATTTTTAAAAAAGACCTGGTACACATACATCTGTGTCATTGGGCTCTCCATATTAACTGGCAAGAAATGTGTCATCAATATTGTTGTCGGAAAAGCATGTTTGGTAATTCCACTTAAATCTAGAGGAGCTTTGAAAACTACAACACTACGACTATGACTAATTAGGGTAACGTGAGGACAAAAGACGCTAATTCAGAGGAGCACTAATTGTGAGCAAGGACAGAGGTAAAACAAGAGCTGGAAGAACCGCAGATGTGGCCTGGACTTCCTCATTAGACTGATTAGCCAGGATTTGATGCTGATAAACATATGAGAATCTGCCAGCACGGTATCAGGCTTTTGTATACACACAGTGCCAGACGACCTCCCCAGTACAATGTCCAGCATTACATTAAATCTAACAGAGCACAAATGAGTCCAATTGGGACCATATGTAGCCTACTCTGTAAGAGTTGATTTAACACTGAACATTTTACTATGCCGCATCTTAACAGGACCATTTGCATTATTTTTAGTCGGCGTGGCAACAAGGAAGCCATTGCCACAGAGAGGTATAAGCCATGAACATAAATTACCACAACTGCAATGAGACACAAGCCTGTATTCAATCATCAAGTAAATACAAGCATTACACTTTTTCTTCACAAAATCAGTTTGGCAAGTTGGTTTTAGTGGTTGCTGAACTCACCAAACTGTGTTTATGAAGAAGAAAAGAATCTTGCTTTTAATAAAGTCCCTCTACACAGTAATTGAGCTTTTGCCCAATGCAAGGGATTATTCATGCACTAGATAAAAACCAGTTCACCTAAAAGACAACTTTGAACTAGGCCTATTTGTCTGCAACATCCAGTCAGTTGACATCTGCTGATACTTTTACCTGGTGAGTCATGGATTAACTGTCAATGTGATAATTATTACCTTATCCTACTGTAATAGGAAAACTAAAGAGTTAATTTAAATTTGTCCCGTGGGTCTATATTTAATGGTCTTACGGCACAAAATAAGCACTTAATTAGGTATGTGTCATTTGGGCACTCTTCCAGCCCGAGCCAATGTTCTCAAAGAAGGCTGTGTCTGGAAGCATATGCACAAGCTCAGGTAAATTGGATCCTGGTCAGCTGATCCACTTTAAGGCAAGGGGGGATTTTAATAGCAGGAAAACACTGTAATCCCGAATAGCCTCACATGGCGTACAGCTAGAGGTCTCCCCCGCAAACAGGAATCTCATATTGCATGCAGAACCACGCGCCTGAAAGAGCTCCGAGAAGGGCCTCTGACGTGACTGGAACAGATTTTTTCCTGATATGTCAGCACAAATCCCCATCGGATCACGCGGGCTCGTACAGCCAAGGTAAAAAAATAAATAAAAAAAAACAAGCGCAGGTGCGTTCGCTGTTACTATGGTAGAGTGCCCTGTGCCGGGCTACATTTTACCCAAGTGGAAAAATACACCAAATCCAAGCCCACGTAAACTGCGCTCTTATGTGAGCACCTGTGGGAACACGTTAGCTATTCCGTGCGGCGTTCGGACGCGCTCATGTCGGCCACGCTCTCTTGTGCCGTGTCTTTGAAGTTGCGCTCGACTAATGACACGCCGGGTCTGATGGGGGGGGGTCTGATTGCTCTCAAGGGGACGCGCTAAAGTTCCGTTAGTTTACCCCTCTTTAAACGAATCTTCATCTTATTTTCAAAACTGCCACACAATGCACAAATGGGTCTTTCTGCTGTTATATATTATGGATATCCAACATGGAAATGCATCTCAATGGGAAAAGCAGCTCTGCGAATATGTATCGCAGTGGCTGAGAGGTTTTTACTAATGGGTTCAGATCAGCCCTAAGATTAAATTGCACATGTACTATTTTAGTTTTGCAGGTTAATTAAATTAACCTTTACATGATCTGTAGATATTAACACCAGCCTTTAGGAAGAATTGCATTTAATATAGTCATAATATTGGCAGTATTGTTTCCTTTGGAATAAATGTAATCATTTTTAATATGTCCTTAGTGCTGTAATTTCCTTTGAGTGGGTTCTGGTTGGTTGTACAACAAAAATTCTGCATCATTGAACTGACACAGGAAACAAATGCACTGTTATTGTAAACTACAGCATATGTAGGCCTACTATGCATTGTTTACAACGCCATAGTTAGGCATTCTGTAAAAGAGAGAAAATCTAGTGGTGGAAGCCATGTTCCCGTGGTCTTTAATATCAGCAGTTAGACTTAAAGGAATGATTTGTTGAAGAAAGAGTGTTTTTTTTTTCTCCCTTCATGGGAAGCAGAGTGTCATCGTCAGACCAACTGGCATAAGAGAGAGGAGCACGAGGTGTCAACCCAGAGGAGGCTTTCACCGCCCAAACTTCTCCGCGGGATCCGGGAAATGTTCTGAGAGCCTATCGGCGGACGGGAGCCAAGGCGCTCTCGCTTGTCGCTGTCAAAAGCCAGAACCACACTTGGTACCGGGTGAGCGCACATGCTGGGAGCAAATCCACCCACTTGAGCAGCTCGCATTGCTGGAAACTCGAGTGAACTCCCCCAGCTAGCCGCAGATCGTCGAGAACGTCTGCCCTTTGGCAGACCTCTGCTTCTCCGTGCGCAGGGAAATAAATAAAAAATAAAATAAAATAAAAATATGCCGCGGCACAATTTTCTCCCGACAGCGTCGGGAAAAACCGTCAAGCAGCTGCGTCTGTCCTAAAAGAAGACCAGTCTTGAACGTCCTGCTCCTGACAGCAGAGCACAGGAAACAGAAAGGAAGTAGAATGTTCACATTTCTCTGGCAGCTCTCCTGTCATTCATATTGACTGGGGTTCTTCCATTAGAGGTGGAATGGGAATCTCCGCCCCCATCAGTGTCCCCAGGTCAAGGCAGTTATAATGCTATTTAGCTCCTTGTGTGATTTTGTGTATCTGAGACCACAGACCAGACTTGTAATCTGCAAAACTCCATGTGGTTAATAGCCTGAGACTGTCTGCTCTGAATGATATGTCTCAAACAATAAACTTATTTGGTGTTTATAATCTAATAACCTGCTGGTGTATTGTGGAAGAGTTCATATGTTCAATTCTGACAGCTTTCAATTAAGGACAATAATTCAAAATGTAGATGGCATAATGTGTCAATGGTTGAGAAATATAGACAGGTCTTTCACCATACTTATTTTTTAAATGCATAATACGTGAAAAATAGAACAAATTAAATAAATCCTTGTGTGTTCCTTTATAGCCTTATAGGATGCTGTTAGTTGGTGGGGCTATTGTCTCCTGTTTGTAATGTTGTCTTACGCAGCCAATAAAACATTTAACCACACAATACAGCACACACATGCTATGTCATTATGTGCTGTTTGCCATTTTTATAAAAGCCTTCACATTTAGCAATAAGCATGAGTGCTGACAAATCTGTGAGCTCATATCATTGCTAGGTTCCAAAGCACAGTGGGCTCAAAGTCACAGCAATGATTCTGGCTGTTTGGCAAAGTGTAATAAAAAATCTTAAGCATAGGCCTACATGGTTGTAAAAAATTGAATTTAAAGAGGGCGATTATCTGCAGTGTTGCCTCTGTGCAGCAATGTAGAGTATCACTTTTCCTTTATGCTTATAATGTACTTTAAATCTAAAAATAAACAAGGCACACATATTCATAGTGCATAGGCTATTTGTGTTCTCTAAGTTGACGCAGTCTAGGATTTTATCAGTAGACACATCACCCTGTGATATTGCATCAGTACAAGTGAATACGCGTAACTGTACTTACAATAAAAAATTTTGAAGGCACAATTACAGTTTTAAGGACCATGATGAGGATAAACGATATTATAACTGTAGGCTATTCACAAATAGTATACCCAGTTTTGGGTAAATAATACCTTCTGTTAAAACATGATTACGCACAAAAACAGAAGCGTTTCCCGTGGCAACTTATAGTAATTTCATCCTATTTTCTTAAAATATCACTATAACGACCATTTGGAGGGGGTGCACTGCCTTTCGCATACAAATGACAGATGCGCTTCCAGTTCTAGAAGCTGCCACATTTTCTGTTACTATGACAACATCATCCCCCTCCTTCTCCGCATGCTCCTACACGCACACCTCCTACGCAGCCTCCTTTCTGCATCCCATCTCCAGGCAGCGACCTCCCAGCACTGAGAGAGACCCAGATAGCAGCATCATTCTGTCAAGAGGATACAGCCAAAGACGAAAACGAAAAGAGAAACATGGCGCTCATTCCTTCCCAGGTTTTAAGGGTAGCGATTCTCCTGTCGTATTTCTCCATCCTCTGCAATTATAAAGCAATTGACATGCCCGCTCATCAAACTTACGGCGGTAGCTGGAAGTTTTTAACATTCATAGATCTGGTAAGTGTTTGTTGTTCTCCTCTAGTGCCTAATACGGCGATCACTCATGGTAGAACGTCGTGTAATATCTATGGTACTGTACTACCATTCCTAACCTCCTACACTAGAGATGGGCCTAATACGGTGTGTTATATATAGCCTAGCTCGTGGGATATGCCTCTGTTTACCTCACTATTTCGAGTTACCTGCACTGGCGCGTACATGCAAGCATGAACCTAGCCCACACCCATTTGCAGACCCCCCCTTCATAATGGCCGGTGACACTCGTGGCCTTCATTGTTAGATTTGGACCGCCTCATGAATCACAATGACAATGAACAGCTGTCTTCTTAGGATATCCGAAGTAGCGGGCGATGTAATATCGATAGAGTAACAGCGATTTTCATAAATGTTACCCGTTTTGTTATTTTGCAAACGGAATGCGTAATGGGTACATGTTATATCACGCGTGACGATTTATTTTTTGTTATTTTTGTATTCTTATTTTGTTTGTTTTTCGTTTAGATGCCACTTGCTGATTATTAGGCTATAGCCGTTTACAAGCCTTAATGACGTTAGTTTTAACGACTTTTTTTATTTATGAAGAGACATTGCTTGATTAAAACCATAAAACGTGTTTGTATTCATTCTTATGAAAAAAGTTCCATAGGGTGAGCATAGATTGTAGAACTCCTGATATGTCCTATTAAATACACGTGTTATATTTTAAAGGTATTACGAATGGAAATTTTTGTTTGAAAATATAGGATGTACAACCCCCCACTACACCACCACACACGTCCTCACATGCGTGTGCATGCGCCCACACACTTGTACACAAGCATCACCTTGCATTTCAGCTTCAGGTACTTCGACAGTTTTCAGTAAACAAGTGATCATTTTCCATTTTTTGCTTTTGAAAATGAAAAGGCTTTAAAGTAAAGCAGACAAACAGCAGTGGTTATATTTTATGTATTTGTCAATTATTTTATCTAATATACATATAAAAACTTCATATACAAAAATTTAATACATTGAATTTGCTTTTCATGAAAGGCAAAAACAGGAATTAATTTAAAGGGTAAATTTACAAGAAGCGTTTTTCGGTATGCAAATTGAAAAGCATAGAACCAGCAGAGAATTCTTTAGTTACCTTCATTTCCCTCCAGTCTGAATCTTGAGACTCTCCCTCTCTCTAACACATGAGCAATGAATTAGTATTTTCTTTTAATCTCCCTGCAACAATTTAAGTCCAGTAACATTTTTTCCAGGCTCCATATTAGCCTTTAAAGTATGTACAAGAAACAGACCTGCACCAATTGTAGTCATTTGCAATCATTTTTAAAAATTGTATCGAATTGATATTTCTAAAATTTCTTGTTGAAAGTAAACAAACTCCATCTCCTTCAGTCCATCTGCCTCCAGTTCCCAGAATGCACTTTGAAGCCAGTTATGGTTGCTTAGCCTATTAGCAAAATTCTGGCTTTCTGTTTAAATATATGTAAATTCTATTTCCAGTGTGACATACAGTAAAGCATGCCAGGGTACAAATAATTGACGGTGTATACATTGTGGCTTAGCTTTTGGCACCTGTACTTACTGTACGTCAGAAGCTGAACGATCAAAAGTATCTGTTGTGGAATTACATTAATGATATGCTTTATAAATATACAGTGATTTGTTGTAATATACAAGAAGATGATTAGTTGTCTGTTTGGGGAAATACATGAGAGTTAGATCAAACTGGGTTCCACAGGTCTCCATCAAATATTTACAGTTACTGGAGAAGCAAATTTTGCTGCAAGTTAAAGTGGTTGAAAAGTCAGAAAGAGTTGTAGGATAGATGAGTCACTTCTAAAAATTAATGTAATAATTCAAACATCAGCAAAAAATAACATCTGCTAATGTTGCATATTTATTTCCATTCTGCTATTCTAACTTCTGGATAACCTGCACATTACATGAAGTATTTTTTTTTTCTAATTCAATAAAAAGATGCCTTCAGCAAGGCATGTCCATGTGTTATTTTAATAGTGTTGCCTAATGCGGCAAACTGTCAGCAAACTGTTTTCTCACGTTATAAATTCATCTACTGTGTCCTGACAATGAGAGATACCCTGACTGTTTATGAGGAGCAAATCAAAACTGTAAAAATTTGTACCAGCGTGACAAGCGTGAAAGATTGAGCTGGCATGAGATAATTCATACTACTGTTGGCTTTTTTGTTTTAATACGTTCTGATATCAATACTATATTGTGCTGATACAGAGAGAGGTGGCAAATAAGACAGATGTTTTTAACTTTATGGGATGGGAATCTATTGCTGCAGGGAGACTTTGGACCCTGTTGGCAAGCCAGCAGGAGCAGGGAAAGATGAATGTTGTGGTTACAAAAATGCATTAGGAAGTGCAATGTCTCACAAAGAGCCTAGTTACCTTAACCTAGAAATATGAAGCTTTTCAGTATTTAAGCATTAAAAATGGGACTCGATTTGGCTACTGTTTGAAATGGGCACCTTTTGTGGCTGTATTTAAAAGGCAAAATCTACAAAAAATATATAGGCAAGGGGGTATTTTATATGGAAGCAAATCAGGTTAAGCACTTCAATTTATGATACAAAGACAGTGCCCAACCTGGGTATTGAACCTGCAACCTCTTACAAGCTACAAGTTAGCTACAAGTTCCCCAACCTATGTGTTACTGTATCACCCTATGTAACTGCGGGCAAGGGTATTGAAATATTGAAAATGAGAAAAAACATATTTTCATCATGACTGATTCAGTACCAAGTGCAAGGTTCAGGATAGGGTCACTCTGATGGGACACTGTAGGACCCAAGCAGTGAGTGAATCTGCATAGTAACACTTAAGTTAGTTCTGATATGTGTTCAGCTGGACATCAGCACCTCACCTGCCGAGGGTGAAAACTTCCGCCTTGTTTCTTTTTCAGAAATGAAAATGTTTTAATTCGAAGCAAGAATGATTCTTATAGGTCTATATGTACTGTCGCACATTGTTGTCCTTAGAACCAGAGGTATCCCACTCACAGCATGTCTTAAAAATAGAAAACCTAACATATCTTTTAAATATTATGTTCATAATGTATTGCAGTATTGTAGTATGTTATTTTATATTGCTTTTTCGAAATTCATCCATAATATTTGAATGTTTCTGTTTCAATGATAGCTTTTAAAGTCACTGTAACATTAAAGTTGCTAGCACAGCTCTGTTTTCAGTATTAGTATTTTTCGGTATTTGGTTCGTGCCCAAAATGTTATGATTTTAAAACGGTACAGTTATTACCTTCTTTACCTCTGTAGCGCTGGCTCCCATGTGATCGGTCATATGTCTCAGGTGCGTGGTAAAAGCAAGTCTGTCTAGCTCAGTGGTGTGTGGATCACGTTCCTGGCCTGCTCCCCCCCAACCAAATCCCCCCATCACCCCACTCCCCGCCAGCACCACCCCCTCAGGGGCCTCAGCACAGGTGTCCAGAGGAAGAGAGGGCACTGCCAAAAGCAGCTATGTTCTTTTCAGGGCCGTGAGGTGGATGTCAATCACCTGACCGTGTGGTTAGTTACAGCACTGTGTGCTCGCTCGCCAAAGAGCTCTCTTTATTACAGAAACCTCACTGCGAGTGCGATGCTAGGTTGCCTGCTTCACTTCTTACACTTTTGTCCGTCGGTTCACGCCACCATTACATTACATTACATTACATTATAGGCATTTAGCTGACGCTCTTATCCAGAGCGACTTACAACAGTGTAACCAAACTCAGGATCAAGTCCACTTAAGTCCATTGAATAAAATGTAGATAAAAAGCCTTTACTATAGTAGCATACAGTAAGGAGACACAAGATAGTCTGAACCAAAAAAGTGCACCAGATGCACTGAGCATGCTCAGAGCGATGCTTTTCAAGCAGGGCCAGGTGCGAACACAGCCGTAAGTTAAATTCAGTACTGAATTACATGGGGATTATATAGAACTATGTTGTCATCATAATCATACAACAGGAAAAAATTTTTACAAGGCCGCAAGAAATGAGGCTCTCCTGGTTCACGGAGCAATCTTATCGTTGGCTTTGCACAAGGCTATCGCTATGGAGATAGGGCATACCGGCGGCGGTGTAATAGGTAAAAAGCGCCAGTCGCCTGTTACAATGATTTAGATCGTACTGCTGATTGAAACCAGTCTCACAACAAGCAGTTCTGTCAATAACCTCTGGGATGTACAGTTTATCTACATGCATCATTAGTGTCACTCGAAAAAAACAGCAGGATGGCTAATTCAATTGTTTTAGGCATTTAGCTGGATTCACAGAGCAACTGTAATTAAATTCATGGCGAGCAGGAAACGTTATATTTGCTTCAGACATATCTGTTGATCAAGACGCGCACAATCCATCAGCAAAATCCAGCCATTAAACAGTACAAGCTTTTGAGCTTTTCGACCTTGGAATTAGAGGGTTTTGTCTACTCAGCAGAAAATTTAGAGATATGAAGTCTCCATTCATTATATCTATTGTCTGTAATGCATTTCTCGATTGTTGTACCTTTTCCAAAGTAATGTAAATACATAACATGAAAGATATGATATTGTACGTATTATTGTTGAAATTGTTTTTGGAATGGAGAACGGATGTGGGACTAGACTTTTCTCAGTTTTGTCTCCTATGAATTTTAACATGAACTCTTCAGGAACATTCACATAATGGGTAGATTAGGGGGTACAGATCTATTTTTTAAATCTTGAATGCTGTTCATATTTAACAGACAGCATTGGTCAATAAGCAGAGCATCCCTATTGCTGTATTTTTTTTTTCCAGAATCATCAGTTGCAACCCACTAATGCTAGGTTTCTTGCTGCCAAAAATAGTTTTGAAATGAAGGAAATCAGTAAATGCCTTTCTTATTTTATTTAATATTCAACATATAAACATAATTCTGTAGGTGACTGAAATAGAAATGACATATCCCTCAAATATGAAAATTATATTTTTGAACAAGCAAGTATAGTCTACTGTAAGAAAAGCTGGGGGAAAGGTTTGTCTAAAAATAGTCAATTTTGAAAAGTCAATAAAATATCTTGAAAGGCCTTATTGTTGTATGGCGCTGCTCATTGCAGTTTTACGACCTTTTGTTTGTTTTTGTTTTTATCACTGGTCATTATTCGAATCAAATCAAATCAGGTTGCCCAGTGAAGTACCCCAAATAATCTTCTGGCACAATAACATCAGATAATTTGCCACAAAAGCCCATTACACATTTATATGAATTCCTGTTGTTTCCACTGCTCCCGTAAGCCTATTGATTGTTTAGCTTGAAAAAAAAACCCATCTAGATTCACACTGTTTATTCAGTTTGGGATTTGAACTATCTGAACTGGTTCCTTGTGGCCTATTTTCTGTTCCCGGCTAAAGACGTTGAATTGTGTTAAACTCTGAGTTTATGACCTGCATTGTAGGCCAGGAATTATTGTGGTTGTTCTTAAGTACCTCTGATGCTGGGCGGGGTGGGGGCCGGGGCAAGCGTACAGAGCTAGTAAATGGTTTTATGCCTGGCTGTTGGCGTTAGTTCGTTGTGAGAAGTCTGTTTTTTTTCTCAAACCAGTTGAATTTAATTTAAATGAGAGGAAACCTGGACGGCAGTCATTTTTAGCGTAGCTTCGGGCTAACGCGCTGACGGCCACAAGAGAAGAAAAGAGCAGAACTCTGTTAGAGAAAACGGGCAGAAAATGTTTTTCTGCTAATTCTTTCTCAGGGAAGAGGGTCTCATAGACCTCTGTGTGCTGTGGGAAGCAATGTTTCCAACCCAAAAGATAATGCTATGACTGCTATAATAAATTAAACTGTGAATTAATGAGATTTAAAGTCACACTTTTCAGCTTTCAGTAGGATTTATTCATTTTTTGTATAATTTTTTTTTTGTGGGGGAGGGCTGGGTTGATTAAAAAAGCTCCACTATGTCCATCTTCTTAATGTAATGCAGAAATAATCTTCTGCCTTAAATCCTGGTAGTGCTTATGAGAAGACTTTGACAAACAACAAGCTTAAGGAGTAGACATTCAGGGGGAAAGTAGTGTATGTAATTTACTTTTGCTGCTAGGTAATGGTTTACTGTGTTACTAGACTTGTAAAGCTCTGTTTTGATGATGTAAAGGCCGTCAGCAAATGCTAGGGCAGGTGCTGGCGCAGATTCAAAAGAGATGTGTCCCAGTCGTAATTTATCATTTAGCTGTACCAACACAGGTGATGCAAGGTGTATCAAGGTTGTGTTCAGTTTGTGTCAAAGGCGTAATGATTGTGTGACTGCACACCTTCACTATCCCCGTTTGCTATCAGTGGCTAATTTCACTCGCTCTCTCATGTTTGATCACCCGTTGTGCCCTTAGCATGGTACATGATTAACTTTCAAAAATTTCTGCTGAAGAAGTACAGATGAATCTCTGTGTAGTGTAATCCGTGCAATTTGTTTGCACTGCTCCAAATGCCGCCCCCAAACCCCCCCCCCCCCCCCCCAAATACCAGCCCAGCAATGTTTCACTCGCCAAGCCTGAGGGGGCTTAGAAACAAAGACTCAAAATGCAGGGCTTGGCACAAAGTTACTTTTGTAGCTCCACAGCACTCAAAAACATCAGTCCGTGACAGGTGTATTTGTGCTTGCGACTGGGCTTTTTGTTTCTACAAAGTAGACCTCGTAGTATGCGATTCGCTGTTTCATTATACCAAAATAGCTTTGAGGGCAGCTTAGGGTCACACACAGAAGGTTCAGACTAAGACGTGTAAATACAAGTGATGCAATAGGAGGCAACGCTGCGATTCCCGACTCATGTGGCATGGTTCTCCAACGCTCCACACACTGAGTGCACAAACAGCTTCTGGTTATTTTTAATGTTCCCTTTTTTGAGGTGACCCCATGGGAACATCTGAAGAGGTGCTTCATCGGGACCAACAGGTTTTAAAATTATCCGCGTGTTGTCAACATATTGGATCCATCGCTGCTTTTAAAAAATGGCAAATTAGGAATTCAAAACAAGTCAGCCTCTTTTGTTATTTCTGAAATGGCATTTTAAGATTAATACTGAACTATTGTTTGAATAATTCCTTGAACGATAAGCATGTTTTATTCATTCTGCATAAAAAACTAAGAAAAGGTGTATTTTTCCCTTTGAATTAGACTGCAATAAAATAATTAAAAAATAAAAAAGCATAAATAAAAAAATAATCAAAACATAATTGAAAAATAGCTATAATGTAACTTAAAGCAATCAAAAGTTTGAAATGTCAATGAGTGTGATGATGCAGTTGCAGGTGAATATGAACAAAATTTGGTAAAATGTTAAATTGCAACAAACAGAACCCTTTATTAATTAAAGAAAGCTCATAGTATGTCATATTAATTTAACTTTCACACTTTCTAAGCAGTACTGTCCCTTAGTACCATTCTTTATGCTCATATGAAGTTGCAGATTCAAATTGTTCTGTTTTGCATTTCTCCTACTTTCCTTATTAGCTACATAAATCAGAAAGCAACTTGCCTGTCAAGCAATCCTCAACAATCTATTTCACGCAGCTATTGCCCATAGACTGCAGTACAACTAGCAGCTCTGTCTGTCCTGAGTTCACCCCTTTTACAAGAGCAAATCGAAATCAGAAAAGGGAAACAGCTATTGTCCAAGCTATTGGACTGAAGAGTGGAATGTGCTATGTAGGACAGAAAATCTACCTTTCATCAGATTGGATGTTACGCAGTGGAATTATAGCCACCTGCTTATTTCCCTGCTCATCCTAGTGACAAATGGCTTTTTTTCTCTGTCATAGCTTACAAAAGTTAAACATGGCGATTTAGCAGTTAGCAGCTGTCGGTTAATTGGTTGTGTTCTGATATGGGTATTGCATTGAATTGCTTGTGCTGGCAGAGAATGGTATGGCTTAGCATGAATGAACAATGCACATGTAATACCATTCTGAGTGGACAAAATGATGTACCTCTCATCAAGGTGCATCAGCAAAGTGGACTGAAGAAGCAGGAATCCTTTAAGGTGTGAGATCACAAATGTGTGATTAGAATGTTCTTAACCAAAGATTCTATTGCTGATGTAACAAGACAAGACTGGTAATTGTAAGCAATGGAGTTTTAGAACACTGAATTAGAATGTTGAAAAAACATCCCAAAAAACCTACTCTGTCACTGTCACCGTCACCTGGTGATAGTAGCCTGTTAGCCAGTAGCGATCATTAGTGGACACTGTTTTTCATTGTGTGGAAGTTTATAAGAAATTGAGGATCTGTGATGGATTTTTTAAAATTTATATACAACTCATAGTTGACTCATGACTCATTGAAGTTCCATTATGATTTCCAATTTGTTTTTGAATGGTATTAAATGGATTTGAGGATAGTCTCCATTAGGACCTATTCCCTCTCAGTCACCTTTGGGTTTCTGGGGTTTGCGTGTCCTCATACTGAACCATGTCCTCCTCTGACCTGTTGGTGCAGAGAATGCAGAGAGGGTAAGTCATTGGGATTTTGTTTTTGCACTTTTTAAGATCTATTGATATGTGGATTTGTAATGATTCGCAGGTGGTGCATTACACAAGTGTCTTAAATCCAACTCTTAGGTCAGAATAGCGCAAAGCTCTGAAGTATTATTCTGATGATCAAATAATGAGAAAGCTGCCTCAGTGAAAAATAGGCTTTCGGTCCAAAGGTCCAAATATGGTGTGTGCGTGTGTTTCATGTGTGCGTGTGTGTGTGTGCGTGTATGTGAGTGTGTGTGTGTGTGTGTGCGTGTGAGAATGGCACACAGTGTGCGTGTGAGAATGGCACACAATGGCACAAGCACACACATACACACACACACACTCACCTACACACGCACACACACACACACATACACATAATTCACAAACATTTCCACCCGAGTGTGCACACACACACACACACACACAATTCACAAACATTTCCACACGAGCGTGCACACACAAGCACACACATACACACACACACACACACTCACATACACACGCACACACACACACACATACACATAATTCACAAACATTTCCACACGAGCGTGCACACACAAGCTCACACATACACACACACACACAAGCACACGCACATGCACACACACACACACACATACTCACATACACACACACACACACACACACACACTCACATACACACACACGCACAAGTGCGTGTGCTTGTGTGTGTGTGTGTGTATGTGTGCGCTTGTGTGTGCACGCTCGTGTGGAAGTGTTTGTGAATTATGTGTGTGTGTGTTCATATGTATGTCTTAGTATTTCTCTCATTTTTGTTAGTGCTTTTTAGAGCCGTATTCTGTACTGTCGTCATCTCCATTATGCAGCATCCAACCAGGTCATATAAATGTGGTTGACTTCAAAGCGATCACATTAATGTTCATTTAAGAAATTACTTTTTTTTGTCATACTTTCCACAGCCTTTTGTTTTGTATTATTTCATATTTACTGCAGACATGCAGAGATCACAATCAATCCTTTTGATGTGTTCTGGAAGGAACACATACGCATTCAATCCATAGGAAAAAGTGTTGGCTGAATTGTTGCCAAAGTCTGCTCGGATTTTGAAACGTTTTATGTGCTGAGAGAATATATCTGTAATCTATTACTCTACATGTGGCACAATGTTCTACCCCATACTGAATTTGTATGTACTATGGCATATACTATGAATGTGTTGACGTTTTTGAAAATATAACATGAAGTATAATTCACAGAAATGTAAATATTCCACATATCTGAAAGGGGCAGTAATACTGTATATATTTGTGTGGATAAGATACAGTGTTGCTGTAATTTCATAACTGCATTTCAATACTATATGTTTGCAGTTATATTCCTTTTGTTAGGGGTTGTAATACGAGCCTTTTTACCTGTAAGCTGTCTAGACAATAATTTAAAAACACTTTTACCCTGAAGTAAAGATGGCGATCGATTCCAATGAGTGTTTCTTTCATTTATTTTTCTTTCAGTTGTTTCTGTTCACGGACAGTACAGGGCTTTCCCAGTGTAATGACCTCTCGAGTCGGGCTGCGTCCGTGACTTAGTTCTTCTTCGTCACATCTCCGTACGGCAGAATGAACAGCAGTGTGGTGCTGCGCTGAAGAGCGGCGGCCCTGCTGCTGAACCGGAACAGGCGAGGGCGTTTTTCTGTGAATGGAACGGGGCTGCGCGGTGCCGCGAGCCGGCTTTGCGGCGGCTGAGCCCAGGGGACCTCCCGCCCCCTCCCCATTGGTCCCTTTTTATCGCTGTGTGTCGCAGGTCATCCAGGCGGTCTTCTTCGGCGTGTGCGTGCTGACGGACCTGTCCAGCCTGCTGACCAAGGGCAGCGAGAGCCAGGAGCAGGAGAGGCAGCTGAGGAAGCTCATCGGCCTGCGGGACTGGATGATGGCCGTCCTGGCCTTCCCCGTGGGAGTGGTAAGCACTTCTCGGTACCACCGGGAAATAAAAATTTTAAAAGAACATTAAAATCCATGCTATCTTCTACACCCCTCTCCTATCCACTAAAACTGTAGCCCAGCCACACACACACAACGTCCCCACCCCCCCACCCCCACCCCTCTGCAGTCACAAGCAGACTTATTCACTTCTGTTCAGCCACCAAGCTTGCTTCGACTGCTGTGGTTTCACAAAGTGCATGTTTTGTGTCAGTGTGGTAGACAGGAAAATTAGACTACTCTGAATAGAAAATGGAGCTCGAGTGCCCTTACATTAGAACCACCGTGGAAGTGCTAATGATCCTTCTCCGGCAGCAACTTGCAGAGAGCTGTATGGGTTCTTGTTGATGCATTAATGGGGATAATTGTTCATTGATCGTTCATTGCAGTGATTGATTATTTAACACAGATGGCAGTTGAAGTATACAGTGTACACCCATGTGAACTTTAGCTTAAATTCTTTCACAAACTTTAACCCCAGTTCTGTTACATAACCTGTGTCAATGCCTCCTTGCACTGGAGTAGTTTTTACAGAGAAAAAAATCTACTCCAGCAAGGCAAATATATTTTATTATTTGCACTTAAACATGTTTACAAACTGGCATGATGCCACTGCATTTATAGGGCCTGTGGAAAGAACAGTTAGCCCTTGCTAATCTTGAATAATTATCACCAATATTAAGAAAAAAGAAAGCTTCAAAGTACTGAATAAAACTGTACATTGGCCAAATCCCATTGCTAAATGGGATTGGTATTTTCTTTTAAAAAAATAACAGGCACACTCATAAAGTTATGAACGCGCCCAGTTTCGAGAAGGCTGCCAGGTACACTCGAAGCTCGAAACCAACAATAAAAGAGGCTGCAAATTGAAATTGTGTTTCATATATTATTCAAGGACTGCCGCAAAAAAAAAGGTGCTATGAGAAAATTAGGAAGTTTGAGCCCAGTTCTGACACCACGAGTCTCTCGCACCTCAGAGCTGAATTCAAACGAACCTTCCGTGTGAACATACGCCATCCCGCGTTCTTACGCTGTTTATAACTGTGCCTGGACCAGACGCTGCCACTGCCATTTGCATAAGGCGAATGGGGACACCAACACGCATTGTCTTAGATGTGCTGTCAATTTGCTTTGCAAATTCAGAATTCGTCAATCTGTTCTGTGTGCCGTGCTTCTGCACTGAACTATACTGGCAGGTCAATGGGCTCTGCTCTAAAATAGAAATGCTTAATGTTTACCTTGCCTCTCCATCTGATAATCGCGTGGAAAATATTGAAATGAGCCTTCTGTTCTTTTTTTGCTTCAGTCTGGGGATGTTTAAATTGCATGTGGGGGGGGGGGGTTAGTGGCCAAAATCCAAAAGATTATTTTGGATTATTTTTTGTTTGAACTGTGTTGGGAAGGTATGGGGTCGCCGGGGTTGAAGTTTTTTTTTTTTTTAAGACCACAAGTCAGCACGGCATTAGGATTGACGTTGCTGGCTGAGTGGTAACTGTGCACAAATGTGGCATTCCTCATGCTTTTGCTGACCTCTCAGCTGGTGTCAATGTTGAAAAATCAAATGAGCTTGTGATCATGCAGGAGCTCTCCCTTCTTCAGGATTCTCCTGACTGTAGTTTTGTTCTGAATGGACAAAGGATGTGATTCTCAGGGAGGCACATCAGCAGAGATGACAGAAGAGGCAGCAGCCCAAGGGGTGTCCTTCTGCACTTGCTCCATGCCAGTGTGAAGTCTAGGGTGTGTCACCGTCCCTGAAGCATACAATGAAGCGCTTGGCACCGAGGCTCAACGCTAGGTATCTGAGAATCAGACACGGGATCTAACTTAACACCCCGTACAATGGAGCCGTATTATCTCAGCGAGCGACGGCCGGATCTGCACACCTGCGGTGGAATGAATGGGGAGGGTGGGGGGGACCCGGGGGGGTTGGGTGGGGGTGTGTAACACACAACACAGAATGCGCTCCTTCTGCTCACCTTCTGTTCTCCTCGTGTCGGTCATGTGTGAAGATTCCCTTGGCAAGCGCGGCGAGTGGCTCTTCCTCTTGCTTGTGCCCCCCCCCCCATCCCCCATTCTCCCCCCTCGTGAAAGAGGAGACTGTGGTGGCACGGGCGCACAATGGGAGCGATATCCTGTGATATCCTCTACCTGAGTCACAGGGAGCTGCCAGGTAATTCCATCCCTCTGCTCCAGATGGTTCGGCCCGGTGGGGTGGGCCCGTGGGTCCGCTGCGGTTTCCCGACAGGGGTGTGGGGAGGTGGGGGGGGAGGGCGGGCGGTGGATGTGCCGTGCCCAACAAGGGCGAAAATCAAAATAAACGGCCTGTCTCAAGCGCTGCCATTTTATTTGCTGACCGTGCACTAAAGGAGAGGGCGGGAGAGAAAGAGAGGGAGAGCGAGAGAGTAAGGAGGGGGAGGTGGAGAACCGGTGTTTGTCTGAAGGTGCTTAAATAACCTGTACCAGCCCGGTCAATGCGGCCCTTTCAGTGGGCTTCTCCTCTCCCGGGCACGGCTTGTTTATTTAATAGCTGAACGCTGGAAGCAGGCGTGCGCTTAAATAATCTGAGAACACAAACCGAAATGGGAGTATGTCACATCCTTCAGCCGGGCTGTTAAATGCAAATAGGCTGGGCTGGGTTCGAGAGCAGTTGGAACTGTCTCGATCAAAGGGATTACTGGTAGAGCTGGAATTCCTTCGTGGAAGCGGCTCGGGCGACGCTGGAACTTCAAATAGCGCTTTCAAAGCCCGCGTGCCCCACAGTAGCCCGCTTGTTTTTGCGTAGCGTTTGATCTTTTCTCCGGCTTATTGCTGTCCTTCTTATAAAATACACATATAGCTTGAAGTGACTACCGGTTGAGGGAGGGGGGTTGAGGGGGGGGGGGAGGAGCAAGCTCTGAGGGATTAATTATGGCGCGCTGATAGGAAAACATTAGCCCCATAACGCTAGGTTCATCTAGCTCGTGGCTGCTCATCAGTGTTCCTGAATCTGGGGCTCCTTTGAAGGTTCAAACGGGGTCATTATACAATGAAGAACCAACAGATAGGTCAACACTTGACACCTGTCCTCCGTTTGAACGATCCTCGTTTGTGTGGGCCGGCCTTAGGGAGTGTAAAATAGAGACGACCGATTTTATGCAGGATTCTGGTGGGGCGATGAGAAAGGAGGAAGTGAATTTATGATGTGTGTGAAGGCGAGAGTTCACCCCGGGGTTTCACTTCCTGTTTGGTGAATGACGACTGGGAGAGAGGAAGGCTTGGGGGGGTACAACAGTTGTGGTGGTGTTGTGGGAGGAAGTGAGCTCTCTGGAAAAAAGAAGCGGACGTAACAACAGGACGTAGGAGCACTTTGAGTGGTAGAGAATAATTAGAGCCCCGAAATTAATTAAGCCACAGATCCACTTGTCTGTGGAACGCAGAGATTCACGTACACAAAGTGAACACACAGAAACCTAACCACCTAATGGATTCATGGCCCATGCAGCATGGGATGTGATGCACTGAAACGTTAAAAATGGTGCTTCTCAATATGACCTGGACAAGGGACATCTTTAGTGTGCACAATAACCACTCGATTTTAACCCCTCCCTGATTTTGACCGTATAAATTACTCTGTGTAGAAAGCAGTTGCCTGAAATTATTATGAATTATTATGAATTATGAATTATTGTCAACATGAGAGGATCGTGAACTGCTGTCATTGAGTCAAAACAAACCAAAGTGGCTGATTTGTAATATAGAAGCATAAAAACTGGTTTTGTTTAAAAAAGCTAATTTTTTATTTCTCAGCCACACCCTTTTTGTCATTTGTCATAAAGGACAAAAGCAGCATCTTTTTTTGCAGTGTGCATACTCCTGATTAATACTTCCTCGTTGTTGCTTGTCCACAGTTCGTGGTGACCATGTTTTGGGCCCTCTACCTCTACGACAGAGACCTGGTTTACCCAAGACTACTGGACAACTTCATACCACAGTGGCTAAACCATGGAATGGTGAGTGCGCAGTGGAATCAAAAACAGGTTGACTTTAAAGGAACTGGTAATCTCAGATTAAACCTGGGTTTAATCAAAAGGAGATTAAGGTGTAGCTAAGCACATGAGAGGCATATAATGTTCAACAAAGCTGTCAGACAGAAAGGCTCTGTTCATCCTTTAAACACACAATCGTTCTCGCTATTTTATTTTCAGAGTATAGGGCGAAGTACTTTTACTTGTTTTTAGTTGCGCTGCATTGTCACTACTGTACTGGGCACAATAGCACCGTCCTTACCTTCATAATGCTGAGTGGCTTTCACATCAAAGAGACACAGCACAGGAGATAGCTTTTTTTATCCACGAAAACAAATCTCTGACAGTGCCAGCTCACTGTAGAACTGAAGGGGGTTTACACAAGGTTGCCTGATTGAAAATCGCCGCAAATCCATCCTTTTCCACAAGCCTCGGGATTGCTGGCTACTCTGGCGATGCGCTGCCCTAAACTCCCGTGTGTTATTCGATAATTGAAGGCCCGTACTTCACGGTACTTCTTTGCCGTGAAGGGAGGGAGAGAAGAATGCTTTCTCTCTGACGTACATTGACGTCAGACCTCGAAAACAATGGAAGTGGGTTGTGCAACCCACCGATTTAAATCAGGTCCAGAACAGCCCCGGGGGCCTGTGGTACAATTGGATTACGGGCCCTGTTGTTTTAACAGGTGAAGGAGACGGGCGAGCGGATCTGCTTGGGCGTGGCGACGGCATCACAGAAGCCGAATTTCCCTATCTGTCAAATTTGCAACGCCGAACAATGCCGCCGGGATCAGCCGTCAGTATCTTTCTGCGCGAGTGCCAAAGCACTAGATAAACATGTGGGTTTCAAATGCTGCCCAGAACTTTGCAGGATGTGACACGGTTTGGACCGTCTCCAGGTGTCAATAACACAACTCGGTTGCTAAGCAGCGAAGTTAGTTACATAAAATAGAGAGATGTGGCATGTGAAGAGGAGACGGGCACCATTGTTATTTGGCACGACTGGGGTAAACAACAAAATGACCTAATTTCTTAAGGATTAAATGAGATTCAATTCTACATGTTTTGGAGGAGCGCGCTGGTCAGCAAGTTTATTCTGTATATTCGCGTTCATGTTGCTACGTTGATTCCTCTTTCCGCTGTATGGATCAAACCCCTGAAAGCAAACCCCTGAGTGCTAGACCCCTGATGTCAGTACACGCAGGAGACCAATAAACAAACAAATAAATGTCAAAACCAAAAAAATTGGTCAAACATAAGTATTTTAGTCTTATATTTTGTCTTTAATTTTGGTCTTATTTCTATTACTTTTTTGCAAAGTAAGATAAAAAGATTGCCAATGAGGTGAGACAGTCTGACAAGATTTTGCCAATGGGGCTGGGCTATTTCACTTGTCAAGCAAAAAGCAACTCAAAACAAGCTAATAAAAACGAGAAAGAAAAAATAAGATTTTAAGTCTCATTACAGACTTTTACGCAGTGCTGGCAGCTCAGCTGTGATGCAGACAAACAGCAGAGCCGCACAGACGAGCGGTCCCAGTATTGCAAGCGTGTCGCTGAGGGCGTCGAGAACTGCAGAGAGCGCCTCGACAGCTGAAAACAATTCTTAAAAGCGCAGAGAACCTCGGGTTCGGAGTGCCGGACCCGTGACGGCTCTGCAGCGGGGCTACTCCGACCGTAAATATTTTGGTGCATTCCATGGTACCGCGTTTGTTTGTTTACCCCCGCTGCCACGGCAACTGCCTTCTGCTCCCCTCCCGTGCTTCGCAGAAAACAGTGACCGAGCCCTGTTACTGTTTGGCACGCTAGCAACTACAATTAAAGACACATGAGTGAGGTCTGTGACACAGATTTGTATCTCTTTGTCCTGTTGTATCGCGGCAGGGACTCAGATACACCTTGGCACGGTCAGAGGGAGTCGGGAGAGAAGGCAGCAATGTGGTCCCGTGCCTTTTCTGCACAGTGAGATGCTGGGAATCTGCTGACAAATCAGATCCCTTATTCATAAAAGGGCGTCAGAGTATGAATGCTGACCCAGGATCAGTTTAGCCTTTGGCCCGCAGTGGATAATGCTGGGACATGGACAGAGGAAATGTGGTCCTGGGTCAGCACTCCTGTTCTGAGATGCTGTATGAGTTCAGATGCAGGAAGTGGGTTACTATAAACACGGGGTCACAATAAATAGGGCCTGTTTAACAAAGTCCAAAAAACAAAAAGTAAGTAAATCTCTACAAGAATTTTATATTATATATGTCTCATATTTATGTTTAAAATTTTATTTCTACTACCTTTTTGCTAAATAAAACTAAATATATTGGCAATGAGACGGGACAGTTTGACTCATTTCATGATTTTCAATTGAAGTAAGAACATTACACTTGTCAAGCAACGAGTGCGGGCTTTTTTGTAGTGTCATCCGATACATCCCTTAGCAATGCAGATTCTCCATGGAACTATGGCTGTGGTATGCCGTGATAACAGCGATAACTGATAGAATGTCTTATCAGGCAGTTGCCAATGGTGCATGAAGTTTCCCTTCACCCATGCGATGTACTTGTGGGTATTAATAATCCCGTGTCAAATGACACGATCAAATATATTTCCCTATCGATGAGTGACATGATAACCGGTTGAAGAAACGATGTGTTTGGAATTCGGATGGCACACAATGGCAGACACGCAGTACTGTCCAGGCGATGAATTTATAGATCCTTGTTAACGCTGCGGAAACTGGGACTGCGCTCTTCCGACGGTTTTACTTTTCATGTTGTCAAGCCCGCCGCGTGTGCGTTCGGAGAGCCGAACGGGCCTCCTCCGGCGTGACGGGGACGATTTAGGCGAGCGGCGACCGCGCGGTCCTTCGAGCGGGCTTTCATCCCGCCGCCAACGGCGGCCCGCTCGCCTCGGATCCGCTTTGGCGGTAATTACCCGCGCCGCCGTCGCCGAGGCCCGCTTCCGCTCGCGTGTCGTTGCGAGTGGTCTCACGCTGCGTGCACCCAAGGTTCAAAGCCCCCCCATCCCACCCCCCTCCCCCTCGAGAATACACCGCAAACAAATATCTAACACGTCCCGAGAGTTACCCGTATCAGTGTCCTCGCAGGAGCCCAAAAATGAGGGAGGGTGGGGAAAGGGGGGGGGGGGGTGATAGAGGGTGGGAGAGAATAAGAGAGAGAGAGATTGCATCTTTCCAGCTCAAGGTATTTGTTAACCCCCCCGCCCCTCTACCCCCCCCAGTCGGAGCAGTGATGACTCGTCCACCAGTGGAAGAGGCCCTTGTAGGAGCTCGGCGCAGGTTTGGCCCGGGCGGTGCTCATATTTAATTCAGCGAGGCAGGCTGGGGGGTATTTTAAACGACACCGCGGTGCGAGGCGGACTCCATTGTGCGGCCGGACTTTTATGACCGATTATCCCGAGGTAAACACCCCCTACGTGTCCGTCGGCCCTTTGTGGAGCGGGGGGGACAATGGGATGCACTACGGCACCCCTTCTTTTCGCAAGAGCGGCTCTCTGATTCCCCCCCCCCCACCCCCAACCCCACCCCCCCATCAACTATTCATGAGCTCAGACTGCCAGGCCTTCTGCTTTATTGTGTTCAGTCTCTTGGCTCCCCTTGCCATTTTTAATGCTTATTGCATAGGTGCTTAACGGGAACCGAAGATTGTTCTCTGAGAAATTAACTCTTCGCGCGACAGTCATAACTGAACCGAATGTAAAGTTTTATGTAAAAGAAGAAAAAAAAGTTCATAAGAATATGAAAATCAGCTCCGGGGTATTTGTTTAGTCAGCTGTACCAAACACACACCTGAGTCATAGGGGCCACGAGGCTGATTTGTAAATTTGTACTTCCTCTAGTCAAACACCGTGGTGTACTGCTTCTCATAGTCCTGCTCCTGTAACAATTTTTAACCTGAGACTTTATTGTTTCATTTGTGCAAGCGTCTCCCTCTCTCCTGTCTCTCTGGTTTTATATAAATTTCAATAAGCGAGATTTTATTTTTGGAACTTCAGACCGTATAGCCTGTTTCTGACCTGTCTGCGGCTTCTAAATTGGAACTTCCGTGCTAAAATTCTGGGCAATATTTTTGTGTAAGCAGAGCCTCGGTCCGATTCAGAACAGACAGCCATCAAAACATTATTTTCAGCTGCGTGCTCCACGTTTGGAATTTTGTTTGTTTATACTGTGGTTATATTGTATTGCCTTCATACAAACAACAAAACGAGATATTGTCTTCATATTTCTGGGTGATTAAGAACATATCTCATATTGGTGAAATTTATGTCCTGTGAAATATATGCAACATAAGCTGATAGTGACTGCTCAACCACCAATTTTTTTTGTTGCTCCCTTGATGAAGGCCTGCTTGGTTTTCCGGTTGGAGAATTGTACAATCCAAGCCTAAGATTAGCCGATCACTGTGTAGAAGGAATTTTAGGACACTGCTAAGATGGAAACCGACATTTGCATTGTTTTACTTCATTGAAAACCATGTATTTTTACTGTGCTTATACTTAAATCAAGGCCGACTTCTGCTACATCAGAGGTCAAACACAAATCGTTCATCCATTATCAAAAACCTAATAATTCCACGCCCACATAATCATATAAGCAACCATAGCTTACAATTAATCTTCCAGTTGACATCTAAATTATACACTTCCTATGCTCCATTACTTATTATGGTGATCAGTCTTTTCTAACTGTAGCTGTACCGCTGGCTGATGCTCACTCGTGGCAAACCTTTCCTACCCCGTTATCAGGCTCCTGAGTAAGAGATAGCTGCTGTGAGAGCGCCACCTAGTGGACTGCAAAGGCTCGGCCATCCGGCCTTCCCAGTGGTGTAATTCACCTCCAAGTCTTCTATCACAGGTTTTTCCTGGACTACCTACCCTCGGAGCACCCCTCTTTTAGAACAACTTTACTCCAAATTACAGTGGCTAAGTAAGTTGGGGCCTCCTTAGCATTAGGAGGGTAGTTCTTGGAGGGAAACGGCACAGCTGGTAGACAGCCAGCAATTGGCATTCTTTCCTTAAATGGAAAACACACATGATGGGACCTGTGTGCCCAAAACGGGACATTATCCCATGACTCTGTTGCAGAGAATAGAGGTGATAATCCTGGAGGCCCAGACACATGGCCAATCTGTCTGTCTCAATTAGAACATGTAATTACTTAATTGGTTGAAATTGTTCCCTGACATCTGATATGTGGTAAATGTTCTAGTTAAAAAAAAATTGTGGATATCATGTATGTCACATGTGGGTACAGCTGAGGTAAGTCCTGAGGTCATTGAAAGGTACATGCATATCAAGTTAAGTGAAATCAATTTGTTTTTTTGTAGTGCTTTAAAAGAGTGTGTGTGTATGTGTGTGTGTGTGTGTGTGTGTACATGGGTGTGTGTGTTTGTGTACATGGGTGTGTGTGTTTGTGTACATGGGTGTGTGTGTGTGTGCATCTCTGTGTTTGTGTGTTTTTGTGTGTGTGTGCAATGCAGTTGTTTGTGGTTTAGCAGGCTGCGTTCAAATTATCCAACAGTAAATCTGATGGGAGCTGTACTGTTGGTAACCCAAACCTGATGGAGCGTCTCTGATGGGTGGTGGAGACATTCCCTTGACCCCACGCCTCTGCGTAAACTCCTTTAAGGGGGCTTGTTTAGGCTCTCTGTGTCATGATGCAGTCTTGTAAGTGCTATTATTTAGCGTGTAAATGCAGCCTTCTGCGAAGCTCCGAGCTGACAGATGGGATCTTATTATTATTGCTGGCTGGCGTCCAAGGAATCGCCAAGGACGCACCGCACGTCAGTCTTATGCAACAATAGCCCGGTTTCGCAAAGACGGCAGCGGAGAATATAACCTGGGAAATGGGGAGTCAGGCGGAAGAAGCCATCTCAGAACTCACCCTGCAGCCTGCCTCCGCTCCAGAATAAGGATCGGTTTCAGTGTGACTGCCCCCCCCCCCCCGCTCATTCATGGCTTTGTGTTTAGACAGGTGTTCAACCGTCAGTGGGTCTTATAGGGTACCTACGGGCTCGTTCCCAGAATAAAATACAGCACAATGATCACAGTGTTACCTTTCTTTTGTCATTCACTCTGTATCATTTGCCACATACATATATAGAGAGAGAGGGGGGGTGCTTTATTTTCACTTCACTTTTTAAAAGCTTTTTACCTTTAAAAAGTAACTTCCCAAACTTAAAACCATTGGTAACGTACTGCACAGCTGATAAATGCTTTGTGTGTCCAGGTTTGACCTTACTTTCGGTTCCCTCTACCGTAGTTATACCGTAGGGTTGCCTTAACCCTTCAAGGTGTAAGATGACAAATAGTGACTGGAATGTTCTTAACTGAACGTTCTAATGCTGATGGAACAATCGCTACTGGTAACTAAAAAAACAATGGAGTTCTAGAACACTGACTTGGAACTCTGAAAAAAAAAAACATTCCAAAAGACCTACTCTTCAAGTTAAGTGGCTCATGTGATGTAATCGACGCAGCCTGGCCTGTGGTTGACTCCCCACTGCCACTGGCCCACAGAAACAGTAAGTGAAACGGGCAGCTCTTGATGTGCAGAGGGCTCCCTCTCCCCCCGGCGCTACAGCATCCCCAGGAGGTGGATTCAGCCCCCTTCTGGAGCTCACAGCCCTGTCTGTCAGCGAGGTCGTGATCTCAGCCGCTCTCCCGGTCAGGCTGGCAATCACGGAGCCCGGGCTCAGCTGGCACGGGGGGCGGGGGGGGGGGGGGGGGCAGACGTCGCCCGCCTGTCTGTGCCGAAGCCTCACGCAACAACTTGGGCAGGAAAGGGAAAGCTGAGCAGGTGTCACGCCTCCCCCCCCCGTGCGCTCTGAGCACCGTTACGGGGCATGCCCGCGGCGCCCGTGAAGGGTGTTCAGCGCCGAACGCCCTGTCATCGCGTTAAAGACCGCCAGGGAACGGCTAACTCCAGCGCGCACTGCGACGCGGCGCTCATTCCGCACTGTCACCTTAAATAACAGCGTCGGACCGCGCGGCCTGACGCGTCACAATCTCACGGCGCTACGAAATAATGGGAAGTGAGAAATCTCTGCGGTTTGGCTCTACTGAGAGCGTCCCCAAACTGCAGCCCGGCGGCCACGCCCACCTGTCCGACAGGACACAGTACTTCCGAAACCCACACCCTCACCGAAACACGCAATAGACAAGCTCTGCTCGTCAAGCAGAAAGTAACAGAGCCTTTTAAAAATGTCTGTTTTTGCAGGAAAGCAAATAAAACACATGTTTAAGGGACATGTTTGCACAAAGACCTTATGCTCTTGCTATGAGCTGGCCCATCAAGCAGGGCCGTCGCTAGTGGAGTGAACGGTGGTGAAAATTCTTCAGGGCCCACAGTTCAATTCTTTTTTCTTTTTTTAAAAAAAAAGGGGGGGGGCCCACATCAATATCCTTTCAGGGGCCCCAGAATTCCTGGCGACACCCCTGCTGTCAGGCGTGAGAGTGTCGAGCGCAGATTGTTTGGAAAGGAGATGAACGGCGTGATGAGACCCTTGGCATCGTCAGCTGGGCTGCAGCGAGTCTTCCCCCGTAAATGTGGATTTGCTTTTTTTTGTTTAAAAAAAAAAGAAAAAAGAAAAGAAAAGAAAAAGGCTGGCTGCCACT
This sequence comes from Anguilla rostrata, assembly GCF_018555375.3. Taxonomy (NCBI): domain Eukaryota; kingdom Metazoa; phylum Chordata; class Actinopteri; order Anguilliformes; family Anguillidae; genus Anguilla; species Anguilla rostrata. Next base: position 48,089,586 of record NC_057938.1, read on the forward strand.
CAATATGTTTTCGCACCTGCTGAAGTCGGCTCGGCGCGGGGTTCCAGAAAAATCCGTCCGGAGAGGAGGAGAGATGCTGAGCCCACTAGCATGAACCCATCCCGGCAGATTGGGTTATCAGCTGTTTTTAATAGTAATCTGCTCCACTTACGCCAGGAAAAAAAAAAAAAGAAGAAGAAATGTTTATCCCGACAGGGATTCAAAAATAGCAGATGGACTAAAAATACAGAGCGCAGATGTGTCGGGATGAAATTTCTGCGGATGTGCGTGCGCTTTGTTTTGATGTGAATGCTTTTTGGCGGTTTCAGAGAAGCCATGGAAAATGCAGTGTCCCTCACTCAATTGTTCAATAAGTGCACAGCTCCCCCCAAAGAAATGGCGGTGTCTGCCAGAGGCCAGAATTCAGGGGATGCTTAAAAATTCATGTGCCCGAACCAGGGTTGTCTGGTCTTATTCAATAAGGGCTGGTGTGGGTGCAGGTTTTTGTTTTAGCCCAGCACAACACCTGATTCAGTTTGTCAAGGTCCTTACGTACGGCTGTACGGTCTGATTGAAGACCGTGATTGTTAAATAGTTCAAATCAGGTGTTGCAGTGTTGAGTTAAAACAAAAACCTGAAACCACACTGGCCATTTTCTGATCTTGTTAGATTATTGTGGTGTGGTGAAACGACAAAACTGATACACAGAAAGAGCTAGCATATGTGCACACTTAGTAAACATGGGACGTGGTTTTGAAACAAACTGGTTTTGTCTGGGAACTGGCAGGCCAGTGTGTGAGGGGGCAACAGCTATGTCAAGCCGGAGGGGGTGCTGAGTGCGGGATAGGTGGTATTTTTGGAAGAGCCCCCATCAGTGCTGCCCCAGCCTGTCAGCAGGGCAGGCTCTGGGCAGGGGCGAGGGGGTGCGGGGTGGGATGGCTGAGGGGGTGCGTGCTGACAGGTGTCCACGGGGACACCAATCAGGTCACTCACCGGCTGACAGCCCCCCCACCCCCCTTGCGGCCCGCCCTCGTCCTTCACTGAGCGTCTCCCGTGTCCCCACGGCTGGGGAGGGGGGTGGGGGGGGGACGCAGTGGTGATTACTCGGAGATGGATGCATTCTTCTCTCCCTGTTGCCCTGTCACCAAAACCCTGGCCCCTCGGCTTTGGCTCTCACAAATAGCCCCCCTGTCTGTGGGTGGGGGTGGGGGTGGGGAGGGGCAACATGACTCACCGTGGTGACCCTCGTCAGTTTCTTTGGATAGCATAGATTTCTGCGTCGCCACGGTAACTCACTGGAAACTGCCTTAGGTTATACAGGTAGCTCTCTGATGAAAATGATAGTGTTTAGCTGGAGCTACTGTCGTCACGGCGTGTACTTAAACCGTCTAATAGTTTTCTTTTTTTCATAGAACAACCCCGGTGACCTTGAAATTTGTCTGTAAACCCGCGTTGTGTGCGGCTCTTACTGCTCGCGTGGGGCTGCTTCAGGAGGGGCACGTGTGTGTAGGCTTGGGGGTGCGTCTCGGGCAGGATACGGGCAGGAGAATGCTTGGTGCCAGTGCCCTGCTTGTGTGACAAGGCCCCCGCTTCACCCTGTGACACACCCTTCACGCACAAGCTGGCGTATCAGACAAAGAAAGGGCCCTTTTTTTTAACCCTCTCCACGTAAGCCATGAAAGCTTAGCGTCACACCGACCGAAGCCGGGCTGTTTCCTCTTCGGAAGCGACGACGCAAACCGGGTTTATGGAAAACTCTTCAGTACTACTTTATTCTGCTCTGCTGTCCAGAGAAACATTTGGAGTTTACTTTCGCCTCGGTCAGTAATGCGTCGTCAGAGAGCAGTTGCGGTTAGTTTTTTGAGCCAGGGAGATTTCGGCCCGTGAACCTGACAAGCCCATTGGGTGAAAACAGGTTCGAGTGACTGAATTCCTGGCTAGAGAAATCCTGAAGAGGAGAAACCAAGACTGTGTTCAATGGTATTGATTCTCTTTACAAAAACAATCCGCTCCTCTTTTTTTTCATGTGCACACCGCACAGCTATTTCCCTCTGGTTTGACGCTGCTGGGGGATCACTTAAAAAAACGATCAATAAGTGCTGGTCCGTTTTTTCTGGGCGGTAATGTTTCGCTGCAGCGCGAAGCAAAGCGGTGTAAGATATCGCAGTTGATTCAGATCCCGCTCGGAGTCTGGAAAAGCGACTGCGTAAAGCTCCGCATTCGAACCCTGTCATTAAAGCGGGTACATAGCTGGCGTGCTAGCTCATCCTTGACAACTGAGAAAATATTTACTCACCTCGACACAGTGAAAAAATGACTGGTTCGGTTAGTTTTTTTTTTTTTTTGTTCATTGTTACTTTAGCTTGAATAAAGAGACGCATGAGGGGAAATGATTCACTCTTCTGTCAAATGGCAGTTGCCCTATTTGTTCTAGAAGGTGAGCGTCTCTTTTATGTGGGACGTTTTTTTAAGGGTTTGCATGTACGCCATTACACGAAAATGGAAAAATGGGAGACAAAATTTGCACCACATGTTATAAACATACTCCGCATCAGTTCTCGCATAAGCGTGTGGATGTGTGAGTGTGGTATGTGGTGTGTGTGTGTGTCTGTTGGTTTGTGTGTAGTATGCATGTTGCTGTGTGTGTGTGTGTGTATGTGTGTGTGTGTGTATGTGTGTGTGTGTGTCTGTGTGTAGTATGCATGTCGCTGTGTGTGTGCAGTGTGTGTGTGTGTGTGTATGTGTGTGTGTGTGTCTGTGTGTAGTATGCATGTCGCTGTGTGTGTGCAGTGTGCTGTGTGTGTGTGTGTGTGTGTGTGTGTGTGTGCATGTCGCTGTGTGTGGCATGTGTGTGTGTGTGTGATGTGTGGTGGTGTGTGTGTGTGTGTAGTATGATGTGTGTGTGTGTGATGTGTGTGTGATGTGTGTGTGTGTGTTGTGTGTAGTATGCAGTGTGTAGTGTGTGTGCGGTCGTGGTTTCATTTTGTAATTTTAAATATTATTTTGCACTGAATAGTAACAGATCCTGTCCTATTTCAGTGAGGAATCTGTAAGTGAATGCTGTTGCGCTGTAACACGAGGGATTTTCCATGGACAGTGCTAGCATTCCTGAAAAGCCGCAGGACTCTATCTTTGAGAGCTCCTCTCTCCAGCGGTCAGGGCCTTTGAGTTGAGAGAGAGGGCTGCCACATCGAATTAACGTAGGGGGGCCACAAGACCAGCGCAAAATAAAACATGACCGGGTCAAATCCCGGATAAAAATGCAAAGTCAGGCCATATCATGTGATCTCAATCCAGCTGGAATGAGAGACGCTAGCTTTTTTTTTTTTTTTTGGCGGGTGGGCGTGTGGGTATTCTTCTGGAATTTTCTCGTAGGCATCAGCCGTGTAAGTCGCAGCGTATTGTGGCGGTGTCCAGGGGAGGGGGGGGGGGGGGGTGGGGGGTCGCTGAGAGCGAGTAACTCTACCCCTGACCTTGGGAGCGCTCCTCTGGCGGGGCATCTTTCCGATATCCTGTCCCTCAGCGAGACTTTCACCAAAACATGCCTCGGTATGCGATCCCATAATGCTCTGTGCTCACAGGGATGCTCATCGCTGGTGAGACAACAGTGTGAAAAATGTGCATCCATAATGTGGTCGCCCGTTTCACAGATTTCAAGAGGCCCGTGTCAGGAACTTATTTCAACCTTTTTTTTTCCCCCTTTGCGGTAACTAGTAACTTGTTGAGGGAACTGAGGCGGATCAAATTCTTCAAAACATCTGTGTAGCTCTGAGGCATTTATTCAATTTACTTCAATTTGCTGCGTCTTATCTGTTGACATTTCATACCTAAAATGTAACGTGTGGTTAAATGATACTTTAAACGATACGTTTTTTTAGAGGTCTTAATTCCGGTGGTTCTTTTCCCTCCGCTGTAAACTTTTCACTTCTATCTTTAGAGCGATAGCCCCTGATTCTAGCAGCCTGTACGAAAGGACCGAAGTGTATTTGGGGCCAGGTTGGGAGCAAAATTCAGCTATTTTTTAGCTTCACCCGCCCACCCTGACCAGTCCTACCCATAAGGGGGGAGGGGGGGGGGGGTGTTTGCAATCATGGCCCACATGTGTACCGGCCTGTCTGGCATCTGACAGTGTCTATGGGTGTAAGGCCTATATATATATATATATGGGAACCATTTATGGGGTTATAGACTTCATGGTGTTTGCTTACTAATGTTCTCCATCTATCAGTAAGGGGGTACAGAGTGTCTCCACACAAATCCGTCCCCATTGGCAGACCCAGCCGGGCCATTTGTGGCTGAGGTTACACACAGACCAAACAGATTTTTACAGCATTTGCAATCATCCCGATGAAAAGACAGCAGTAAGGGCTGAGTTGCTTTGGTAGCATCGCTTTGTGTTTCGTCTGCGGCGGTGCTATTATTTGCAATGAGGTGCATCCAAGCACCGAGTTGCTTAGATGACCCCCGTCCCACCCGCCGCATTTACTTTCTGTGCTGGAGCGGACTGACAGTGAACAGTACATGATCACATCGGTGGGTTGGGCTTGGCTATCGGCCCCACAAGGGGGCTGGTTAAAATCCCAGCTTTGAAAACAGCTGTTACTTCCTTGAGCTGAGCACCTCTTACCAGTTACTGTTTGACAGAAATGCACAAAAAGGCTCAAGACTTTATATTACAAGCATAAGAACATGAATGAATATTAGGACATATTCCTGTCAGACCTTTTAGTTGTGTTCTGAATGCATGCGTCCTCAGAGAGTATAGGTAGTCAACAGAAGTCAGTCAATGGAGATTAAATGGGACTGTTCAGGGTAAGGCTGTGTTGATATATGTGTACCCACAGATCTACCTAAATGGTCAGGATGTTGTCCTTGTGCCAGTGCACAGGACGGTAATCTAAGCCTGTGGGATCAGAACATGAACGTGAACACGGCTTTGCTGGCCCACTAACTTTCTGACACATTCGTTGCCTCAACCTGGGGTTGCTTTGCAAGTGAATGTGCTTCTGAACTCAGAATGCACATGCATCAAACGTAAGAGGCTTAGGTTTTTATGACTGCACGGAGATGCCAAACACGCTCCGTCTCCACGGAGAACGCTTGCATATGCATGAGGGCTTCCGAACAGCCATTACCCTGCTGATGGTTTAGAGGAAGTCGCAGAAGGCCTGGAGCCTGAACAGGAAAAGGGATTTCTTCCCTCGTTTGCTACCGTGGAGACGTTCGGCGGTGTGTCACAGAGGATATCGTTAATTCTGGCGCTGTCTGCGAGCTCCAGCCGCGGCACGCCGGAGCGGCGTTCAGCCAAGACGCGCCGCACCCCCCCCCCCACCCCCCCGGCCCTTTCGCTCTGTCTGTCGTTAGGTAATCATCTCCGAGAATCAATCCCGAGGAGTCACCTTAATCAACCGTGGACGATTTAATCTGTTTTTGAGCATGTCGGAGCTGAGCAATTACCCAGGTCTGTTGATCTTTGGCAGTTTGTAGAAGGAGGGGTGGGGGGAGGGGGGGGTGGCAAGGCAAGGGTGGGGAGGGAAGGTCCAAGGAGGAAAGGGTGGTGGCGATGGTGGTGGTGGAGGGGGGAGAATCAGGTAATTGTAGATGTGCTTCATAATAAAAAGCAAAAATGCAACCATCTTGTCAAGGCTCATCTCTCCTGGGGGAAAACAGAAATGAATAGGTACTGTTTCTTCAAATTACACATCACACTCTACGCACAGCCACCTTTTTTCCTTATCGCTGGCCATTTCATAGTTCTCTGAGGGGCCGAACACATGTTATGTACATTTACAGTCAGCATTCACTCAAAGAAACCAGTCATTAGATCGCTCAGAAATGTAACAAAAGTACAAATTTTAAATACAGCTTTTTCTCCCGTGATAGGTGGCAGACTTAACACACTACTTGCAAAGTGTAGATTTTCCCAACCGATACTACTGCTGGATATCGTCTAAGTCATTATGAAGGAAGAGTTATGGAACAAGAGTGCAGCCAGGTGTATGGACCTTTATAACAAGCTTTACAGAGCTGTGAATGTGTGAATGAAGTGCTCCTGTGCAGGAGACTAGGCTTCAGATGGCAGGTTTCCAGCTAAACGGGGATTAGCAGTACTTCAGAGTTTCAAGCTTCTGTGGCTCACTCTTTCTGGAGCTTGCTCCACTAGAGTGATGTCCTCAGGAGTCTGTCTGCACAGTACTTGCGGTAATCTAAATACAGCAAGATCCATATTTGGTTTCCGCGAAACATGTTAAATATGCGTTTTACCCCCACCGCTATAATTCTGTGTTCAGACAGATCACAATTGAAACATTGTGTTGCCATTTCCAATACTAGTATTTCCATTTGACACGTGTATTTATTTCTTAATGGCCATGCAAAGCTGACTGAGGTGAGAACAAGATTAGGAGGCGGCCTCTGGTTTCAAGGCCTAGGGAGAGCGCCATCTGGTGGCACATATGTAATGCATACTCTATGTGCCGGTACAGATAAATACACCAATCTTTTTGCTATACCTGTACTTCCAGAGGCCTTCCAGAAACAAACCCCATTACATTTGGGACTCAGATAACCTAGCTAAATAAAACAACCTAACAGCATCTCTTCACAAAAATGCTCAGTAAACAGCCGTTAATCTGTGGTCATTTATACATAACCCATGAATAGTTTGCACCGTATGTTTTCAGCACATATTTACATAATTTTTTTCCTCATCAGGAAGATCGTATCATTCAGTAAGCCATGCCCATGTCAACTTATAACAGCAATTATTCAGCTACAGGCATTCACAGGAAGAACTGGCTACAGCTGTCCATCTTGTGCCCATAATGATGAACTGCATGTTTCCAGTAACTAGAAACTGAACTGGATATGTATGACCAACAGACAGCCCTGCAAAGCTATATTGCCTACTCTCTCTTTGGATGTATCATGCAGCTATTATTATCTTTTTAAAAATAGTACATTCTTGTGTTGGACAGCCATGTTGATCTGGAAAAGGCAGGTGGTTTATGGGATAGAAAGCACACTGAGTCATAGGTGTCAGTTAAAAAAGGAGCCAGATTGTTTTGGGCAAATGTCACGTTCACAACGTGCGTCACCCGGTGGGATACGACGAACTGAATCAGGCTCGCGGTGTAAATCAGAGTGAATGCTGTGGGGGTGTGTCCGCAGCGAGCGAGGCTGCTCTGTATTTATAATGCTGTAAAAATGATGTCACACCACCGTGACCCACTGAGCAAACATTCAAGCAATCTATATCTAATAGTTTTTTTTTGTGCAGCCGGATTGCTTGCCTAAGCTTCCAACGTAGGAGCCTCTCGGATATTCCCGGTGCAAACAAACGTTGGATGTCTCGTTAAAAAAATCTAATCCTTGAAACACATCAGAAAACAAGCACAGCGTCAGGAGGCAAAGCGAGCAGATTACTGAATTATTGAACAAGCCACGACGGTAAATGTCAAGGGTCCGACGGAAGGAAAATAAGACGAAAGCAGCAGGGTTTCTAATCAGATGACAGAAGCACAGAGGAGCCCACACGTTTTCTGCATGATAGTGTTTACGATCTCCCACGTTTCCGTGAAACCATTCATAATGATAATGATAGGATGCTGAGGCTCTTCTGGGAGCAGAATGCAAGGGCCAGCCTCATTGGCTGGTGTGACCTAATTAGCCACTTGATCAACCAATCAGCAACCCCTTTTCTCACTCTCTCCGGTTGAGTAACATCAGTGACACTTGTTATTGGCCTTTTGTAACTGTAAAGCCATTTATCACGACATAGTTTTTTTTCTTGCATTGGGTAAAGTTTGAGCGAATTGTCAAACTATAGCAATTGAGACAGGATAAACTAGAAAATAAATGCATATATTATAATGGATGAACAACTGACATGAAAAACTTGGAAATCTATGTCCAGAGTGTATTATTTATGGGTCACCCATCTCCAAAACATATTGTTTTCTTATGTACAACTTATTACCAGACTTAAACTTATGAAGACGTATTGCTGTTCTCACATGGCTAATCACAGGTTTCTTTTCTTATATTTCCAGCATACGACAGTGCTCCCCTTCATCTTGATTGAGATGAGAACGACACACCACCAGTATCCCAGCAGGCTCTGTGGACTGCTAGCAGTGTGCACCTTTGCGGTGGGATATGTTCTATGGTAGGATCCATTCTCTCATGCATTCTATTACACACGTGCTAGTAATCAGATTGAGTAAACAAAAAAGAAAATGCCCTTAGTCATCTACATGTCAAAATGCTTTGATTATTATACATTGCATGATTTGTATACACCTTACTTTTTTTATACAGTTCATTGTTTTTACTGAAACAATTCAGGTTAAGTGCGGTTAAGTACCTTGGGTGGATAGACAGTTCCCCACCAGGGATTTGAACTTGCAACCTCAATTATGAGCACAGCTGCTGAACCTCTACCTGATCAGCAAGATTCCACTGGTCAGTTATGAAACAAAACAAAAAGAAGAAAAGATATTGCCCTCCTTAATGGTCATATTTATTATTTGCAGTAAATATCCACCATGAGAAAAAATATATATAGAATTCTATGTCCAAGTGAGCATTCAGACAACTGTAGGTGGTTATACTGTATGTTGCAAACTTCTGCTTGAGGGCATTTCCCTTCATCCTGTGCATTTTACTGGATAGTGGGGATAAGCTATGAAAAAGTAATGTTAAAATCAATAATTCATCCGCGTTCAGCCAGCAATATACGTAACTAGCAAACTACAACGATTATCTACAATAATTGTAATGACAACATTTTAAAGGTTGCAGCCTTTGAACAGTACCTGGCTTTTAATGGGCAGGTGTTTCTCTAATATGTTCAAGAGCTAAAACGGGGGATTTTACAGTATGTGTTACTTAGAGTTTTACTTAGAGGCTTTATGGTTTAGTGCACCTCCCCCCCTCCCTCCCAGCACACAAATGCAGGGCAGTCTCCATATTTTTTTTTTTCTCCAAAAAAAGGTGCCGCAGAAATCACCTGGAGCGACCGAACAGCGCCTCGTATCTCTTTCAGCCTTAATCCTCGCAGAATGAAAGAGGATTAAATAAAACAAATCCCCCAGGACCGGCGAATTTTAGTCTCGCTCTGCAGAAGGGGAAAATACCAGGGAGTTTTTTTTTCTAAATCCACAGGCTGCTTTACGCGTGGATTACAGAGCCTGAATGTTACCGAAGAGAGCTGACAAGCCTCCCCACGCGATGGGTTCAGGCTCGGCACTCGTTGTAGCGGTAGACGCGCCCGACCTGTGTGCAATCCCTCGAGTGTCAGATTCTTTTTGTACTCACACGGATGGTAAACCGAGGGTTTGAGAAGGGCACAAGCGATGAAACCTGAGGAAATACACTGTAGGTAACTTCAGCCTAAATGTACGGGGCTTTCGAACCGCTGTGATTATTTACTTATGCCCTGGATAAAGAGAGCACAGCACGTATGGGAGCGATACACAGTGAAAGTGTGTGCTTTTTTTACTCCTATTAAGACTATATTAATTCATCCCCACTACTTTCAGCATTTCTGCTATACTGCTTATTTCTAACGAGTTTTGCGATATGAAGCTGTATTTGAATTTGGGTTGCATTTCTTAAATATGGCATAACTGGGAGTAAATTAGCCCACGCACAGAAAAACCAAGTGTACACAAATGTATGTATGTTCTCTTTCTAAGACATTTCATAATAGACACAGTAGATTTCATATGCAGATTCTCCAGCACTGAAGGGAGTGCTCAGTGTGGGTGTACAGACGTTAGGCACCTGTGCCTGAGCGAGTGTGAGTGTGAGTTTGCCCTCTGGTCGCCCGCAGGATGTGCTGGGTGCATCACGTGACCGGGGTGTGGGTGTACCCGCTGCTGGAGCACATCGGCCCCGCCGCCAGGGTCGTCTTCTTCTCCTCCCTGACCGCCCTGATCAACGTCTACTACGTCCTGGGGGAAATACTCAACAGCTACATCTGGGACTCCTCCAAATGTAAGCCTTCATCTTTGGCAGGTTTCTGTCAGAATTTTGTCTTGCAAACAACACCCCCCACCACTCCCCCCGCTCCCCCACCCGTCACTTCTTTGTTTTTGGAGCTAGAGAGTGGTACTGAATAATCCTTGCAGCGGTCCCATGTTGGTATCTGTTCCTCTAGATTTGCTGGGGGTTTTTTTGTTTTTGTTTTTTTTTTCAGCGCTAGCAGTAGGATTCGCACTCTTTGGCTATTTGCATTAAAAATGCAGACAGCAAGGTCCGTGGGAGTAGAGCAACCTGCGGCTCGGAATAACAGATGGGATCGGGGTGATAAGCAGTCTGATTGCGGCAGACACCGAATCCCTTCCCACCTCCCACCTGTTTGACACCAGCCCACAAATCACCGGGAGTGTTCTCGACGCACGGCTCGCCTTTGCCGTCCGGTCTGCTCTTCGCCCCCACCTGCGATCTCACCAATTTCGCTCGCCGATTAAGGTCACATTGAGGGCGGGGAGTGTCACACTGCAACAGTCGATATAGGCTAATGTGCCGGATTTTTTTTTTCTCCCACTCACCTTGGGCCAAAACAAATTCTGTGTTATGAACTGTGCCCTAAAGAGAGCCGTTGGCAAAACAGTTAAAAGATTCATTTTCTGGGATTTATTTATATATATTTTTTTTTTTTTTTTTTACTGTATGTTTCTGATTGGCCCAGACAGTGTAAGTGTATGCTTTTGCGTGTGATGAAGGTCATTTTAGACATTTACAGAAGGTCTTGACAAACTGGCAGCTTTATGGTGACTGCAAGGACATTCAGGGCCTTGTGGTCTAAAAGCAAGAACCTACACTTTGAGTAACTCGCATACACTTCACAGCTTGTATATGATGAGGTTGTACACATGTGTATTACACAATTATTCTTCAAACAATTATGTTATTTATCTTATTTTGGCCTTACATTCAGGTTGGCCTCATTATTATTTGCTTTGTCTTTGAATTCTTCATTACAGTATCCACCAAGTGGTTAGTTTTGACGGTCATATGTCTACAATTTCACCAATTATGAGCTTACTGGTTCACCTCAGTCTTTTGATCAGTTAAAAATGTTTTACGTCTTTTTATGTAATTGTTTGCTTATATGCCACAATAAGTACAATGTGAATATGGAACTTTTATTCTTCATGGCTATTTTTGACATAATGTGGCTTAAGAGGGTAAATAACCCATAGAAACATGAAAAGCATCTAATTAAGAAAAATGAACAGCTTATTAAAATTCTGGGATTGCAATTGTGGTTTGAACGAAAGCCAGCATACACAGAGGTCCCCAGGACCGAGCTTGAGAACCACTGCTTTAGACCGCAAACCTCCCCACATGTCTCTGTATCGGCCATTGTATGACTGGCTGGTTGTCAGAAACTTTTACAAGTGTCTAATATATCCCTCATTCTACATAAGAACTGAGTCTGGGCCAATCAAACACACACAAAAACCACAATCCATATTAAGTTCAGTTATGTCTGTCAACCAATTCCATCACTAAACTGGGCAAGAGTTCATGGACCTTCTGCTGTGTACGTTTGAAACCATAGTCCCCATAGTTCTGTAGCAGACCTTGTCTGCTAACCACGAGGGTAATGCGCTCCCTTCCTGAGCCTGTTTTTTATGGCAGATGACTGTACATTTTTTTTTTTTTTGGAAAATTTTGTTTCAGAAACAGGTAACTGGTTTCACTTAAAGAACACTCAGCTTAAACATGTTCCTTTCTCATGTCTCCAGGTGTTCAGGACTCGGACAAACCCAAAGCAGATTGAAACCCAGAACAGAGGAGGAAGTGTCCGCTTGTCCACAGAGCTCTCAGTACAAACTCGCCGCTCGTGAAGCCACAAAGAGAAGCTTGATCCAGGACTTGAGAAAACAAATCTCCCATAAATAACTGGGAGAATAATGATTTTTATTTAATTATTATTTTTTTAAAGAACCTAAGCACTGCTTTACCTGCAGAACTCCAGGTTGGATTTCTAGGCTGTAACCCAGAACTTCTGAAAGCCTGAAACATCACTGAGAAATGAATGCAAACTCTCAATCGACGACGCAGGAATACACTTATCGCTAAGGCAAAAGTCTAGAAATTCAAGGATTATTCTTACACTCTGAAGTCCCAGCTATGGTTTTACAGCCTAATTTCTCATATCTTTTATGTTAAATAAATAATTTTTTTTTCTAGGGGAAAGATGTTTATCTTAAGTTGCTTACAAGTAGAAGTAGCCAAGGCTTTCTGTCAGTTTATTCTTTTTTTCTGCCTGCTCTGGAAAGCTTTTCCTCAAAGCTGTTTTCCCTCACAGGAAGATCAATAGCAGCCCTTTTCATGGTTAGATAGTGCTCTTAGCAGCTGTACTCCGGAATGCAGTTTATTCTAGAACATTCTATAACAGCCAGACTGTGGGAGTAGTTGTCCACTCGATGCGGCTTTATCGTGTTATGTTTCTGCATAAATTACAGTGTTTGATTTCCATAGTTTGATTGCTGAGGTTCTAATGTATGGTCTTCCAATAAAAAAGGTGTTGAGTTATGTACATTCAGGTAAGAGATGAGTAATCAGACAATCAGACAGGCTGAGAGTGAATGGACTTTCATTAGAGGCTTTTCCTTAAGGGTAGCCAGAGATGGTGTCTGAGAAATGAACCATTATTAACCATTAGTTTTAAGACAGTTTCGAATTTGGAGTCTGATGATAAAGAGGTCTTCTTGAAGAAATCAGTGAGCATTCGGGGAATGTCTCCATGGGTACAGTGTTCGGTTGGATGCGACAAGCACACACCAGGTAAATGTCCTCATGAAGCTCTATATAAATAATGGTCGAGGCAAACAAAACTGGTTCATTTGTGTATTCTTTCATAGAACAACCCTAGAACAACCCTTTCATGTTGACCTCTCCCATGCACAAAGAGAAAAAGTGGGTGAATCTCCATGGACCCCAGTCGTTAACTGCGCTAACCCCCAGTGCAGCCTCTAGCCAAGATCTTGCAGACTTGAGCCTGGGCAGGCAGGCGAGACTGGGTGTGGCAGGACACAGTTTGTTTCACGCTGCCCGTGGCTGGGTGGGTAGGGTGGGTGAAGTCAGCAAAAGCTCCCCGACTTTCTGCTTTATTAACTCCACACAAAAACAGGGAAGGTGCCCAGAGGCTCCCCGCAGTAATTAAGAGGGCCATACAGCTCTCCTCCAATGAGCGCAGGTTCTCCTGTAGCACAGTGTGGCCTGCTGTGCGAGAGAATAGTCACAGGCTCACGGCGAACGCGACGCGGAGAGCTTTTTGTGCGGGTGCTGGCGGCCAGGCGGTGACCCAACCGTCCTTTCAAAAATGGAGGGAAAAATACATCCAAATTTTTGAAAAAAAATTTAGAGTTTTTTAAAAAAAGAGAGAAAGAACAAGAAAGGCTGTGTTGTCGGGGTTTCACCACAGCTACCGCCTCTATTCCTCCAGCTCAACAGGGTCTCCCAGGGGTGGGAGGGGCAGCTTTGAATTAAAAAGAAAAATCACTCCCCTCTTGATTTACTGTTTGTGCCTTATTTTCTCTGGCATTTTCTGCCCGGCGACAGACACAGGTCGAGCCCAAACATAACAATTCCGTTTCACTGCACAGAGCGAGCTTTTAACGAGAAAAAACATGCATTCCAACCCTGCAGAGGAACACCCAGTTTACTCAGCAGTGCAGTATATGAACACCATCTATGGTCTACATACAGTGTTCATTATTAATGGCTTATTATTATTGGCAGTAGTAGTAAAATTTGTATTTTTATTAATTCATTATTATTATTAGTAGTAGTAGTAGTAGTAGTAGTAAAAGTAGCATTTTTATGAATTCATTATTATTAATAGTAGTAGTAGTAGCAGCAGTAAATGCAATTTTTCAGGATGACTTCTGTTACAATGCACAATATTACAATAGTGGAAAAATTTATAATAAAAGAAAATAATGAACACATCAAGAGCACAATTAATATTCAAGGAATTGTATATGGTTCAAATGACAAAAATATCATTCCCACATTTTCCCAGAGCAAAGGAAGATGACAGCTAAACGAAAAGTAGAGCGAACAGCACACCTGCACTGTCAAGGACAAGATGGCTGATAAAAAGGGAGAAGGGGATGAAGTCTGTACAGTCGCATTGATGCATTTTACACAATACAAACCTGACCACGCAAGAGCACCCCCACCCCATCTTCCCCAAGCTCTCCCTCAACATCTTACTCATCATGGAATTATCTAACCAAGCAAAGCCAGAGACGCCATGATCTAGTTATCGGCGTCTTCTGGTCCCTGTCAAATCTGTTAGCGTAAACGCGAAATGAAATGTTTCTCATGTTTTACAGAATGAATCGCGTATTTGAACTGAAACAGAAATAGGTACAATGTGACATGCTCTGTTTTTTTTCATCCTGCCACAAAATGATATCTAGCATATTAAGTTGCTCGAGATATCTGTTTTTTTTTTGTTTTTTTTGCTCGAATCGAGCTTGCGTGTGTGCGTCTGTAGACACTTTCTGTCAGCCTGATAACCAGAGAATGACACTTCACAGACTTCTCATTAACACTTTAGGTACCCCTTGTGGAGGTGACAAATTGAATACATTTTGAAGGATGTGGTTGCATACATTTGCATACTGATGAGGAAAAGCACATTTTTGTTGCCAGGGGTCTGTGGTGCAGCTCTTGCAGTTCTTACGGAACGTGCGATACGAACGCAAAGCCAATCAAAGGACACAAAATATGGGAACAGAATATTTTTAGTCTGGCCACAAATCACACAAACCCCCCCTTCATCTTCATCTCTCGAACTTCTAAAAAATCAAATGAGTTACATTTCTATAAAGTGTGAAGCTGTCATTTGCCAGACTTTGATGGGTTGATCACTACGGCATAGTGTGGTACAGTAGGAGCAAAGTGAGACATGCTTTCATCCATTTTCATCAATGGCTTATCTCTAAACTTTTACAGACTGTTTTGAGTGAGACCCACATTTTACTCTCCAAATATACCTATTCCTCTGAGTGCCACAAAGGGACATTCTAAGGGGGTATTATTGTCTCAAAAATAAATAAATAGCATGGACATTCCACAAATAAAACGAGATTCACATTTTTTTAATAACACATTTTTTTAAATAAAAAATAAAATCATTGGTTCACAAATAAATGTAATGGATCCACAAATAAATGTAGCTGATTCGCCAATAAATCCACAATATCCACAATAAATTATTTCCCAAAATAAGAACTTGCAATATTCTCGCAAAATATTTGTGACCCAAATCTCAAATAGGAATCAAATATCCTTCCCATCATAGGAAGTTTCTTTGTGGAAATCTTCAGGAAAACCCAAGATGTCAATTGTTTTGCCAAATTGACATGGAATGTCCCTAAAATAAAAAAAAAACTAGCAAATCCAATCCTTTTAAAATTGATTAAAACCAACGCTATGCAAACCTGAATACATTTTACAGTAAAGCTGATGCTTGAGTTTCAAGTTAAATGTTTCCTGCGCATCTACAACTTACAAGCACAGTACAATAATCAAGGGGTCCTCAGAGGCGGCATAATACAAACACCCCGACCTTTTTCACACAGATCTGAAGACGATCCAATGATAACCCGATGGAAATCTTACTGCTCTAACGTACGGCCTTTTGAGTAGCACTGTCCTGATAAGCAACGGCAATCTGGCAGGGGAGGTAGAGGTCAAAGACAGAGATAGATATCGGATGCTTTTAAGAGCGGGAGGGGTGTGCCGAGGGGCAGCCCGCCTCGCGGCGCGTCACATGAACACGCGCTGTGGCGAACAGCGACGGGCGAGCGCACGCATCCGCATCTCGGCGTTACGCCCTCCCCCGAAAGAGCACGGCCGCCGCCGAAATCCATCCAGGCTTCGCCGGGCCGGTTGCCATGAAACGGCAACATGAGCAATCCTTGATCGAAATTTGACGACACCGAACGGGGTGGTGTACACAAAGCGATGAAAAGCACTTAAAATTGTGTGTGTGTGGGTGGGTGGGTGGGGGGGGTGGGGGCTGTTTTGAGCTTGCCTTTGTGCCTCAATGCTCCAAATACGTATAAATAGCCAGCGCTGCCATCAGGGGGGACAATCATGTACGGGCCCTGGAGGAGGGGAAGGGGGGGGGTCACAGTATGGTCTGCGGTAAATATTATTGTCCCAGGCCCGAGACTAATATAATAACATATAATTTTGTCCCACGCTCTGATAATAGCAGAACATACATTACGTAGTGGAGTGATGAAGGATTTCAGGTAGTAAACCAGAAGGCTGCAGGTTCAAATCCCAAGTCAAGGACTGTCATCACACGCTTGAGCAAGGCACCTGAACCGCAACAAATACCCAGCTGGGTAAAGTTCACGGGGGCCCACCTGCGTGAATAGCACGTGCAGAGCAGGCCATGGCATTCACGCCGGATGAGGGGTTCCTGCTAATAAATAATTCACCGTAGCATTCAGACTTAACCTTGTCCCCGCAGAGACGCTTCAGCCGTTAGACAGGAAAAACATACGGGAGATCAGTGGGAATTATTAATGCGGGGGGGGGCGGCCTCGGCAAACACTGCGTCAGCAGCTGAAGCAGAGACCAGAAGGGAAGCCTTGGCGCGAGAGCCGGTCTTACGCGATACAGGCGTTTTTTTTACGTCAACCGCCACTTTGGCGCAGTAGGTTTTAAGTGTTACGCGCATCAGACCTGGGGGGGGTGGGGTGGGAAGACGTCGGAAATTTGGCACCTGCGGTGAAACATGAAAGGAAACGTGGGAGTCCAGCTGACGGGGGGGGAACACTGCGGGGGGGGGGGGGGGGTCGGTTTATTTTACGACTCGGCGCACCTTCCTGTCTTCCCCCCCGCGACTCGCGTCAGTGGGCAACGCAGGCATGCGGCGGGAGCTGAGGACCTGGCGACGCTTGGCTCCCGGCCGCCTTTCCATCGCGGCGCCTTCCGGCTTCTCACTGCGATTGCTGAACGTTGCAGCATCTCAACCCGGAGCCTATAACGTGCGCTACCGCTATCTGTTCGTCTGGTTGCATTTTTTGACGAAGGCATCTAGATATTACGGCACACGCAAAATATGTTCCTTTCCGTTTTGTAATTTTTCCCCACACACCAAAGTGACCAAAATAATGTCTCTGAAGGGAAAAATTACAAAATGGAACACACATTTCAACTGAAAATAATGATCAACCCAGGAAAAAAACTGTTTCATCAGATTGAATTTATTTTAAAAAATACAGAGTATTGGATCTTAGTAAGACACATGGGCCAACAAATTGCCTGTTCACTATAAGACTGGCATTTCAGTATAGACAAACCCACATATCATACATACAAATGATTCGCCATTTCCTAGTCCATACAAATAGCACATACACAGGGTAAGGATCTGAAAATCTGACAAGAACAAAATCATGTTCATGGTATTGCTTTGATCTGTACAAAGGAAAATATTCCCAGTCTGTCTTGATGACATAAATCGTGGCCTGCGTAATCAAGACCTTGTGGCATGTTGTCCGATATGTAGGCCCTCTTCCAGGAAGATTTCCTTTCCCTTTCATACACATCAACACACTCTACTCTCAGTTCTGAGCTGGAACCACAGCCAGCGCAAAGAAAAAAGAAAAAGGAGAGCGAACGGATAGATTAGTCTGCAGGAAGAGCGCAAGCTCATCAAACTGCTACTAATCCGCCCGTCGGGCTGTCAAAGGGATGACAGAGCGCGCCCGTTCCATCGCAGGAATCGAACCGGCAGAGAGCAGCCATTCCAACGATCTGTGCACGCACCTGCACCGTTACCAGGGGAAACCGAGGGAGCCGGAGCCTGGGATCTGGGTCAAACGAGGACAGGGAGGGGGGGGGCGGGAGGCGGGAGTAGGCCAGAGGCAAGTCCACACAACGATTCAGTGCCCCGCCAATTTGTGTCAGAACCGTTACCCCAGTAAAGCTGATGGTCCACTCGGCTATTCCCACAGCCTTGCAGGAAACCCACATATGAGAGAGGTTCACGTACTGTACAACACTGCTCTGTACGAAAACCTCCTTTTCCGCTCTGCAATCAAATTAAAATCACGTCAAATTAGATCAGCACTATATTACACTATATTTTATGCACTGAATTTATGTGGGCTGCACAAGCGGCATTAAGACTCATAGAACATGGCATGACACACAATTACAACAACAAAAAAGACTTTCACGAATATTACAGGATACATTCACGGACCTCAGATAAAATACAGAAGAAGGCCTTAAATCGTTTTTCTTAAAAGAATAACGAGGAGTGATTTGTGCAGACCGCGGTCAAATCAAGCCGTTTTTCCAGTTCGTTTCAGAGAACGCATAGCCTCCGAGCCGCATGGCCCCTTGCCATCGACTTCATTGCTTGATGACTAGAGCCCCCTGGTGTACACATGTAGAACTTTCCTTCTTCAGTCTTTTCTTGCTTTAGGTTTCGGGGCTAAAAGAAATACAAAATAATGTATATGTTCATTTAATACACCTGTGTGACTGCAATACAGTTTTGCATGTTTATAAGTGTAATCACACCACGCTTGAGAATTGATTTTATGGGCACACTATAAAAATATAACCATAACTGTTTCTCTTTCATGTCACAGAGGTTTGGCAGTCACTGAACACAGCAAAAAATACACTATACGACCAGAAGTATATTGAAGAGCGGCGGTCGTTACAGCAAACGGTGGACCTTTGGATGAGATGTTGGATGTCAGGTGTCCACATACTTTTGGCCATGTAGTGCATATACAGTTTCTTTATAAAAAACTATACTTGGTTGAAATTTGAGTTTAAAGTTCAGGACAAAGTTAAACAGTGGTCAGATGAACTCATCGTCTCATTCTCCAGTAATACACTGTGCATGTGCTACATCGTTTTGAACGACACAATGAATGCAGTAATTGTAAAAAGAAACAATAGTCATAAAAAGTCATAGGCTTTTACCATTTGGGTTTTCCTGCTTGTAAAACAATTTCAGAAGCTCCACAGCCTCCTCAGACCTGAAGCCCGATATGCACTGAAAGGAAAAATTCCATATTAGATTTCATATTTTACTGTGTTTTAGCTGTGCTGAATCCATCTGATTATCCACCCACATGCCTAATGTTTCTAAAGTTATGGATATGTTCACCCTGAGCACAATGTGATTGATGAATCAAGGGAAAATTGTACAAGTCAGCGAGGCACATCATTCCTAAAACACTGTGACAGAAAGACAATATAGACAGCCGTTGAAAAGTCAATGCCTTTTTCCCCAGGTACAAAATGTGTTTGAGCGAGTCAAACAAGAAATGACTCCAGTACTGCTGGGGAAGACTCCTCTCCCAGTAAAGGTGCCCTGTAAAAGCAAACACTCAAGACACGGACAACGCAAAGCACACATTAACTCCTCAGGCTACTCACAATGGCTCTAAACAATTTGCTCAGGCGCAACTACACGGCTGTCTGAAACGTACATGCTCGCATGAGCAACCAGGATTTCTAAAATCTGACCACCTGGAGATGGGACATGTGAACAGTGCAGGAAAGAGGCTGTTCTGGGCTCGCCGGTCTCCCACATGAACACTCGACAACAGGTAGCTGGTAAAATGTTTAATTAAAAATAAGAGAATTAATTAATGAATGTGCCTACTTTTTGTGTGCTTAACCAATGTGTTTGGTTATGCATAAATATAATTACCCTAATTATCCTGCCGTCACGGACACAAATGTTTGTTCAGTGTAGGCAAAAAAAAAAAAAAATTGGTTTTGCCAAGTAATTTTTTAATTTGGTTTTCATGTTTTGGTCCAATCAAATTCTTCATCTCCCAGCCATAGTATCTTCCACATTGTCTGTACACTCAGCGTCTATGGAAAAGCAATAAAATACCGGAGAGGCGAACCCGCCGCCGTACCTTGAATGGCGCTCCAGTGCGCGGCAGCTGGTCTGCCGGAACGTTCAGCACCGACCCGCATCCGCCAAACCGCTCGTTTCGGCACCCGTACACCACCAGGGGGATGTCTCGCTCACAGTTAAGGCTCACAGACTTCGTGCTGACCGATAACCCGATTCTTCCTGTATTCTTTCAAAAGCCCCATGGTCCCAAAAGAGACACTCGGGAGTGAACTGGACATTGTTATTTTAGCATTGCTAATATTGTTAACTGAGACATGCTCGATGTATGCAACACCCAGGACTGCAAGGTGCCTTGTCCTAGCACCGCGTAGGTTATCGTGCAACTCAGCTCTGAAAACCAGTTCCAAAAAACTGTATTAGATGCCATTGTTATTTTTCTTGAGGTGACCTTTGTGACCTTTCTGATGCTCTTTCCCTCTTTTCAAAGCGATGTACCCAGGGGTTTTGCCGGGTTGTCCAAAGCTGCTGCTTGCCTCCGAAATCTCTGGAAAGGAGTCCAGGCACCCCTCTGTTATCAGGCCACTTTCCTGCTATCTAAACAGCATTTCCACAGAGCACACACTGTCTGGCTTTGTCAGCACTGGGATCACAGGAGGTAATTAGGATCTGGCACTGGCCAGAACTGCCGACTTCCTCCCGAAGTCGACAAGGATACCCGAACGCTGCAGGAGGAAGAGGGAAAGAGGACACCGTAAAAGGAAAACCGAATGCCAAGAGAAACAGGGTCAAACAAAAGACACACATTCGAGATGGATGCCAAACAACCACAGGGCTATTATTGGAACAGACGAGTAATGCAGAAGAAAACCTGAACTTCTGGAGGAGTGCACGGGCACTTGGCCATTCGATCTTCAGAACACGATACATAACACAGCTAAAAATCAACAGATCAAACCAAGGAGCTTCACAAAAAGGAGAGCACAGCTTTAACCGCCTGATACGCTATCTATGGTACCTCGCTGTTTCCAGTGTACTACAAAACACCTCCACATCTGCCCTGAACCTGGGTTTTAGATATTTATATCCTCTAATAACACCATGAATATCGCAGTGGAGGATTTCTAACTGGTCTAGCGTCTCAAACACAAATGAATATGTCGTAAATACAGTAGCAATGTAGTGCAGCTGCAATTAGCAAATGGGCAACTTCACATTTCAATGGATTTAACGAAGGCAATGAATTACAGCAGAGTTCAGGCAGCTGGTAAAATGTTTAATTAAAAATAAGAGAATTAATTAATGAATGCGCCTACTTTTTGTAGGCTTAACCAATGTATTTTGTTATGCATAAATATAATTACCCTAATTATCCTGCTGTCACGAACACAAATGTTTGTTCAATGTAGGCAAAATAATTTTTTTGTTGTTTTGTCATGTAATGTTTTTATTTGGTTTTCATGTTTTGGTCCAATCAAATTCCCAGCCATAGTATCTTCCACATTGTCTGTACACTCAATGTCTATGAAAAAGCAATAAACTATCTGCTCAATCTTAATCAATTAACTAAACTAACTTTCTGTTTTTTTTATTTTTATCATTATTCCCACTTTAAAATGTGACATGTGCTTATGTTTGCCTGCCACCAACAGCCCCATATCTGAACATCTGTGATTATAATTACCATTAATCCAATGCAAATTTGCACAGATTGCAAAACTGCAGTTTACTTGCATGCCACTTATATCTGTAATTGCAATTAAATCTACCAACAGATTCTCTTGTTTTTGGTTTTGAGGTTAAAATTAATAGTAGGGACTATTGCTTGGCCCATCCTGGTAAGACACTGGTCAAGAGTGTGGATATCCACAATGCCTGGTATGGGATCTACTGGCATGGTAAGGATACCAGCCAGTGCCAGCACTGACTGTGGCTTGCATATAATTACCCATAGGGCTGCACAATGAGCTTGGGTCTCAAGCAGTGGGTTTGTCTATGTAGTTGCAATTACCTCTAGGCTATCAGGCACTTGCTGTCTGCCTGCACCAGTTCAGTATTAACAGTATTCCTGCAGTGCAATGACTGTGCGGCTTGGCTACTGGTGTAAGTGGCAGGGAGAACATTGGTGAAGGGAAGAATGAACGGCTGCCTACACACTCTTGGATTAATGGAGGAGGTTGCAGCAACCCTGTACAGAAATACTTCACTTACTGCCATTCGAAAGGTGCTCTTATCTAGAACACCTGCCAATGCAAACATGAGTGCAAAGATCAAAAACCAAAGAGCAGTAATTCCTCAGAAGGGGAAGGTATAGACCCAAGACAGACAGAAGTGCAGAATTGACTGACAACTTGTGAACAACCCTACTGAACATTAAATGAAGTGAAATAAGCAAGAACACATTTACCCATTTGAGCATTAAACTACATCGAACGAACAACAGCAAATAACCACAGGCACTGAATCCTAGAGAAAAAGGAAGTTGCACCCAATCAGGCATCAGGGCTTGAGAGGGGCAGGGAGAAGAGCCAAAGCGCAGTCTAGAGCATGTGTAAAAGCTGGCCAGATAAAACCTCATTCCACCACCGAAGGGACAAAAACGTGACAAGGATGTTTAGGGTCAAAGAGTGAAATTCAAATACACTTAAAAATTTTGAAATGAGGCAAACAAATTGGTTCAAAAAAGTATAGTAGGATACTCAGCAGCCGTAAGGCCCCAGCACACATGATGCAGGGTTCCACTGTCACATAGAGGACGGTTTCCTTAAACACCTCCTTGGAGTTCCTGTTCTCCTGGTGACACCATTGCAGCACATGGTCCAAAGCAACCATCTCTGCATGTCGGGTGGCCTGGAACACATAAAAAATAAAATAATAATGGCCTTTCACAGGAATTCCTGTCAGTCAAATTAGCTTTAAATGAAAAATAGGTTTGTGAAAAATGAGACTCTTTTGGCTAAACAATCGTCTGAATGTGAGAACTCTCTCCAAGACCCTTTTTTGGCATAGCTAAAATCACGTGCATGTGTTTTGTGACATGTCCTGAGTAAATCAACACATAACTATGCATCCGCATGTGCAAAAATGAACTATAAACATCAATTAGAAGTTTTATTTCTGATAACTTGTCCAGAACAAATAGCAAAAGATAACTCTGTCCACAACAAGAGCTGTCAGCTGAAAATTGTTCATCAAAATCACCACATAATACAAATGTAAATGTGTAACATCAATCTCTTTAACATTCAGAAATGAATCTATAATAATTTTACTGGTAGTGCTCTGGAAACAACCACACGTTGACAGACTGTGCACTTGGGAATGTTCTGGATCAAGTGTTGTATTGGTGCAAAAGTTAAGGTCATAAGACTTCCCAAATTATTTTTCTCTCCATAATGACAAGCCAGTTGTTATGGTCTGTATTCCACCGTGGTTTACAGCTAATTGTTTATTGTTCGATTATGGCAAAATAGCAATCGATGAACACACAAGTCACAGGACAGCTTTCAATTAATTTATTGCTAGCTAGCTCCAGTTAATAAAACAGGCTTACACAGCTTGGTCAGGTAGACAAATTAAGATGATCGAGACTGGCCAATGCGGTAGATGTATGATCTATTGATTATTAGAATGATACTTACATTTTTAGTTTCATTCACTTCGTTTCTCCCTCTGCCTAGGACCTCGTTGTTGTACACCATGAGACATCCAACAGGCACTTCGCCGTTCTCTAAAGCTTCTTTAGCCTAGAATAATAGCAAACGTTTGCTGTAGTTACGAATTACCTAGCCTACTATAAATGCAAAACGTTACAGAAAGAATTAGACGCCGGCATAAAACCTTTAGTAAAGTAAGCAAATAGCTTGAAACCGACCGTGCATTTCTAGGGACCCAAACCAAAACTCTCTTACCATGTCAAAAGCCTTCTGCATCCAGTGTTCGATCTCTTCTGAAGATGGTTGAAAAGTGTTTCTGTGGTCTGCAGGGTTATCATCGGTTTCTGTCCCCATATTAAATTATCTAGCGTTATAACAACTGGTATTAAAATTTCCACTGGTAAATATTCGCTCACGAGATAATACACTGTATCGTATCAGTAAAGTAACTGAGCTCACTTCAATTAAATTATTACCCCGTCCTCGACAGTAACTAAACTTAAATCTTCCAGCTGAATGGTTACGAGTGAACTTTCAAATATTCGGAACGGTTGTCTTGTAGAAAACAAGTGGGGAAGATAAAGAGTACAGGACCGTTCAGGCAGTTCAGACGATCGCAGAATTACAGATCGATCAATCGAAAAGCTCTTTGCATTAAGTCTTGCTAGCTAACGTTAGCTTCCCGAGTAGTTCATATCATGCGCAACTGTGTCAAATGAGAAAAACCTCATAAATATTCTGTATTTTTTATTTTACATTTGACATTTGTTGTAGGTCTGAAATGTTGACGTCCACGTGGAATTTCCTCAAGCGTCATAAAAGGAAATTTGTATTCGCAGGGGCTTTTGTCGGAGGTAGGTGGCTAGTTAGCTATCTTAACTTGCTTCTTAGCTAAGTTAGCTTGATAGTTCGCCCAGCATGTCTGTGTTTGCTAGCTTATTATAGCTTTTTTGTGTTTCAGGGTGCTCTGGTAGCGAGATGCATTGTGCCGTAGCTGTATCATTATTTCTAGTTGACGTTGCGTTAACTAATAGATTAGTAACCCCAGTTGGCCAACTAATCTGACTTCTTCACTTCCAGGATAGCATTCGTTGGCTTGAGCGTTTCCTGTACCGTAGTGCGGGAATTCGGCTTGCTAAAGTGTAAAGTGCTAGCTTGACAGCTGTTGATTTCTAGACAGCTAATGTAATTTCTTAAAATTATTATTATTTTAGAGCATTTCAGCGGGTGTCGTCACGCAGCTGGCTTGTATGTGTAGCTTTCAAGATATGTCTTATAAAATAGCTGTGGCATACTCGTGTGTAAATTGCATTAGTATTGTCGTGGGAATGAACCAATAATCCTTAGAGTAACAATCATTATTCGACTCTCATTCCCCAAGGTGTATATCTTTTGGGTAAGTATGCACAGTGGAAAATCAGAGACATACAAGAACGTGAAGCTGCTGAGTACATCTCTCAAGCAAGACGTCAGTATCACTTCGAAAGTAACCAGAGAACGTGTAACATGACAGGTAAAGGAAACATTTCTGCAAGGGTTTTCCCAACCGTTTTTCAATTAACTTAACCAAAATTTCTGCAGGTGAGAGGAAATGTAACATTTGAGGAAGAACTGGTGCTTCACACCATTCATCAAAGAACTGGTATCTGAGCCGTCTTCTGTATTCCGACATGACATTAAAGTTTTTTTATTCCAGTTTTATCAATGCTCCCCACTCTGAAAGAAGCCATCATACAAAATCTGAACTCAGAGAGCCTCACAACACTACTTAAGAACAAGTGAGTCATTTACAAATGAGGAAAAGCTATATTTAATTTGAGTCAAGTGATGGAAATAGATATGCAATGGTTCTTTTTTCCTCACTTGTAGACCAGCCAACAAGTTGGAGATCTGGGAGGACCTAAAGATAATAAGTGAGTGGGAAATATTTTTTCCCCAACCTCACTAATACTTTTCTGTCTGTTTTTTTGTGATTTATATTTGCAACCTAAACTTCATGGCCTTTCACCAGGTTTCACAAGAAGCATAGTGGCTGTGTACAGCACGTGCATGTTGATAGTTCTCCTCCGTGTCCAACTCAACATAATTGGTGGATACCTGTACTTGGATAACTCCATCGGCAAGAACGGAATGGTATGTCCCCAGTGTATATTATTCAGCTGTGATAGTTGGTCAGAACTGTCCTACTGTACTGTAATGTAGTTTTGTTTAACTGGGTTTTGTTTCTTACAGGCCCCTCAGGCCCCCCCTGACGTCCAGCAGCAGTACCTCTCCAGCATCCAGCATCTATTGGGGGACGGTGAGTGACCTACCAGAGCAGTGGTGCCCAATCATGGGCCGTGTAAAGCGGAAATATGCAGGTTTTCTTTCCAACCAATCGCAACACCTGCTGATTTAGCTAATTAACGTCAACCAGAGAGGACAGAACTAAATAGAAAAAGCAGCAGGTGAAGTGATATGTTGGAATGGTCTTGCATGGTCTTGGCCCTCCATGGCACATGATAGGGCATCACTGTACTAGAGGCTGTACTAGAATGACTATGACTAGGAACCTGGGAAATTTCAATCTCATTTTCATTTGCACCAGATGCTACAGTATGTCACCTCACTCAGAACAATAGGGACTTTTGTTTGTTTTGTTTTTATATACTTGGCTCATCTTTTTTACCCTGTGCTCTCTGTTCTCTGTAGGGTTACATGAACTCATGACTGTGGTGAAACAGGCCGTGCGTGAGGTCTTGGGCGGGTGAGTCCCGCTCTTGATAACCTGAGATAGAAGCTGGTCCAGAACCCAGCATCCCCACTCAGGTATCTAATGTGGAATGGGATGCAGCTGCCTGTCTGTAGGTAACACAGTGTGTCTTTGGTCTTTGAATCCACAGGGTCTCCTTGAAACACAGCCTGTCCCTGCAGGAGCTGGAACTGCACCTGGACCAGGTCCGAGCGCACGTGGAAGAGGGCTGCATGGCCTCCCCCCGAAAACCTCTGTCCTGTTACATGATGCCGGACGAGGAGAGCACGCTGGCCGCCCAGGTAACTGCACACGGCCTGTTTTGCGGGAAAGCCTCCCAGTCACCTGTAGCCCATAATGTCCTTACATTCACAGTTCTGATCTTTCATCTCTTGTATGCAGTTGGAGGTGATGAACATTCATTTTAATGTGCTTGAACATTAGTCCCTTAGTGATGTCATGTCCGAGCATCCTTTGCAGTAGACTGCTCATTAACTGTAATTCATTTGGCAATCCCTCGTTTAGTGATGTCATATTCTCATGTGTGTGCTCCTGATCTTTAAACTCCTGAACGTGGTTCTGGATGATTAACGATGGCTATAATGATCGGGAGCTTCCCTCATCCTGTAGTTTTGTAATCCCCGAGAGCTGATCGAATGTATTGTTTACGGACAGGCCTGCGGTCTGACGGAGAACGACGTCGCCACCATAAAGCTGCTGAACGAGACCAGAGACATGCTGGAAAGGTGAGTCAGACATTTCAGCTGCCAAGCTCCTTCGGGGTTCTGAGTGCATTCGCAGCCCGGAAAAGAGTGATGAAAGCAGCACTTCCTGTCGGGTGTCCGGCTGAGTGCTTTTATGGGCTGTTACAAGAAACGCTATAATGGCAGCGTTCCGGGTCGAACACGCGTCCGCTAACAAGCGTGTTCCTTCGGTTCCCAGCCCGGACTTCCACACCGTTCTCAGCACCTGCCTGAGCAGAGGATTCAGCCGTTTCCTGGACAACATGGCCGAGTTCTTCCGCCCCCAACAGGGGGACGCCGCCCACAGCAACGCACCTGATAGGTCAGAGATTCTGTCCGTCATATTTCTCATGAAGCGCAGTACGGGAGTCTGTCAGTAAATTTTTGGACCATTCAGCACTTAGGATTGTTTGTTGTTGTCTGCAGTGTTTATGTGACGTGCCTAAAGGTTGTCATAATTAGTAGTGAAGTTCGACAATGTAGTCATTGAATATTAAGGCTGTTGTATCAAGTTGCGACTTGTTCATTGAGACATTGTTTGTTACAGATGGATAATCAAGTATTAACCGGTTGTCACATTTTGAAAACCAATATATTCTATTAATTTATGATGTTTTTCTCTCTTGCAGTTTAAGTCACGTTAGTCTCCCGCTTGCCAAAATTATCCCCATTGTCAATGGACAGATCCACTCGATATGCAGTGAAGTACCAAGTCACTTTGTTCAGGTAAGACTCCCTGTGTTGTAGATGCCTAAAGCTGTCGGAACAATGAGTGTTTGATTTCTAAGGATCTGCATCGTGTGCTTGACCGCGCAGGACCTGCTGATGATCGAACAGCTGAAGGACTTTTCCGCGAACGTGTACGAGGCGTTCAGTGCGCCGAACGAAAGGCAGAAATGAGGACCGGGCCCTCGACCGACCGCACGCGGACTGCGCCCCGACCGCACGCTGACCGCTCGGAAAACGGGCCCGTCCGCGACATTCCCGACGGACTTCCTCATCGCGGGGCGTTCCGAGTAACCCGGCATGACCCCTCTGTGCTTCACGCATTCAGCGCGCGGGGGGCGGGGGGACACACACACACAAATGACCTGCTTCGGGGGGACATCCAAGAAAAAAAGCTCGCTGGAGCCTATGGCCTTCACCTTAGAAATGGTTGAAGTTACCATGTTCCGCTCTTGGATGGAGTCCCTCTGAATTGCTGATGTCACCAGTGGGTCGAGACCTTCAATCTCAAGGCACTCTGAATACCAAGAACCCCTCTGCCCTATTTTGTGTCTTTTTTCATTATTATTATTATTTCGGAACCAGGACATTCTTGAAATGTGAAGCCACCCTTCCTGAAGTTAACCCTCACATAATGGGCTAGCTCGGATGTATCGGTTGTTCATGCACGCAGACGCCAGAAAGCATCTTCCCTATTCTTCCGTTGCCGGTGTACACACACATACACTACAGCATTCAGCGCAGTGGTTCAGGTGTTGAGTCTGCCGTGGTGCTAGGTTGCAATGACGCTATTTGGTTTAATTTACACATCATGACAAATTGTTAATATTCCATGTTGATCTTTGACACTTTAAGCTCAGCTAGTCAACCTAGGATCACTGGTACAACCTCGTCCACAATGATGTAAGTATATTGGATGTAAATTGTAAACTGGTATTGAGCATTGTATAGAACATCTATCTTTTTCGTACAGCCTTTTGACTTTTCCTCAATATTAGCCTAACTAGACATCAGATGTGCTGTATCTACCAGTCAGAGATGGAGTGTATCGTCAAAGAATAAAAAAGCATGATGGCCCTTGCTAATGATTTCCCTTTATTTCAGGATGAGCTCAGCTGGCTAGTTTTTTCTGTTTTTCCCCCTGAATTTCTTACTGTGGCTGTCATGTAAGAGGTTTCTTGTAGCAGTCAAATCTGTTAGCTTTCTTTGAGCCGCTCTAATACAAATTCCTTCAAGCACTCAGTTTGAGCTTTTTTTTTTTAAACAAAAAAGTACATTTTAGCATAATGTGATGTAACAAATAAATAAAACCCGAGAATATTAATTCAATTTCTGAAGTATGAATACATGTTTCAGAGAAATAGCAGGAATGAAATATGAAAAATAAGCTACAACAGATTAGCAGCTGTTGTTGTTTTAAAATGTGTCACTTTTCTTTAGCTTTCCTGGTGATTTTCTTTAATTGGTATAGGAATTTTGCAGCTGCTTGTTTTCTTGTTATTTGACACAATTAACACACCTTCAAAAAGAATGCCTTCAGAAGAATAATTCTGTTGCTTTTAACTTTTCATGTTACCTTTTCACTCATGACTTCAGTGTTAATTTATTATCAAGCATCTGAAGGTGGAGGGGGTGGTTCTTATTCATTAAATGGAGCTTAGTATCACCACAGAAAGAATGTCAAAAAATGCGTATGATATTTCACCGATTATTGTTTGTAATTGGTGCCTGTAGCGAATAAATGTTCCATATAAATCATGTCTTGTTTTCCTTCAACAATCTTGTGATCAAAACGAATCCCTTATTTGTCAACTGTAAATAAGCAATTGAACACACCTGACTAATCAGAAGCACCTGTGAAGTCATTTGAATGATACATGAACCATATATGAGTGAAGCAGTAATGTGAACATGTACAGATTCACACACACGCAAGCCACGTACTAAGGAATTATTGCTTTGTTGTGGTTTTCCTATTTGTTAACACGCCACAAGACGATTCGCTGACCTTTCTCATTTATCGACGTGTGTTGCTCAACAATGTGAAACAGCTTCTGAATGTCAGAGTATTGTGAAAGTGGCACCAGCATGGCATTTTAATATTTGACTCATAATGGAATTACATGATGCAATTGGAATTGCATTGTCAAAAAAAGAACATTGTTTTTAGGGCTAAAAACCTCTCAGTTTTTTTTTTCATTTTACTTGACACATATCACAACAGATATAAATGGCAACCAAAAATGCAAAATATAATAGCAAAGCAGCCCGAAAAAAAGTTGCTAGGTTTTGTTAAGCAAATTTATATTAAATAATCAATATAATGCTCTCAAAATCCTGAAGATCCTCTCAACGACTTCACCTTCAGAAGAAGCATAGCACCTTGCACAAACAGGTGATATATAATAGAGGACCAGTAGTCTACATAGACAATGTAAACTCCTTATTTTCAATTTCACTGAATCCATAAAGTAGTTATTTAGAAAAACAGCAGGTGGCAGTATATCACATACATAGAACAGCTGAGGCTGTAGTACACAGAGAATTTCATGATTCATCACTGCAAACCCATAAATATTTTAAGACTCAAAAGAATCCTAATTTTTTATCATGTACAGGCTTTATTCAATCTACTCACTTTTAGGCAATGCCTAAAATAGTCAAAATAAGTCAGAATCTTATTAATATGAAATGGACAATTGCATTTGTAAATAATGTCTGATTTAGGTTAGATTTATACGCTTTTTCAACGCACAACTAGTGTTCAATGAAACCCTTGAAACTCTCTGCATAAAAACAAGTGATAAACTCAGTGTGGTATAAGTTTAACCTGTTGGGTCTTTCTCATCAGGAAACAACCACATGGTTATAATTAATTATTATTGTGTGGGTCAAAGGCTTCTTTCTACATCTCAATCTAGCACGAAGTTCATAGCAGCTGAAGTCTATAAGATGGCACAAGGAAGCACATGATTTGCTGATTAACTTGCACAAGGTTCAGCTAAACCTCTGACCTTCAGTTTTTCACATTCCACTTTAACACAGTTCACCCGGGGCAAATGTAAAATTATACCTATGAACCTTCAGTATGATGTAATTGGATATCTAAAATAACTGTGTGTGTGCCAGAGAGAGAGAGAGAGAGAGAGAGAGAGAGATCTGACATGATGGTGATAAAGCAATTGTTTTCCATTACCTGAAATATTCTGAAAATGCTTATCACAAGATTGTCATGCATCACATTACACATTAGATATACATTTTAGGTTCTCTTACAGAATGGTATTTTGAGTCAATGACATTTCTGTTTGTATGGGTGTGTGTGTGTGTGCGTGTGTGTGTGATAAAACATGTGTACTTGCCCAGTGTTCTCTTTCCCGGTCCTTGGGATACGGCACAGAGACTTCCTTACTACATAGGAGCTATTTCCCTTTCCTGTATGGTTAGTTTTTTCCACAACATAACACCCAATCACCTGCCTTGTCTGGAAAGTACCAAGCACCTCCTTAGCTGGCATATTTCCTGCTTCCTGGACCTCACCTGGACGTGCTCTATCTGTACTTCTCACAGTCCTTTTGCTGTCCTCCCTCTACCCTAAATCACATAGATTTGTTCATTAAACCCAAATGTAATGCTTCATAAACCCACAAAGCTGGTAACACTCGACTTCCTGGTCTCACCAACATTGTCCTACTCTATTTTCTTGCCAAATCCTCATCTTTTTACGATCATTCGATAAATTTGATTTGTTCTTTGATGTCCCTCTCTTAAACCCCAAAAATATCAGTGTTACTCTCACTGGCCAGAATTGATGAGAGAATCGATCTTATCTGCAGTGACAGAATGTTTCTGCAAGTAAAAACACATTATCCACAGCTGCTGGTCCAGACCCTTTATATTGAAGGTTGGGTTGTCAGTAAATACAATATTAAGATATTTTTAAATTATTTGATAAGAACGTATTATTTTGTTTAGGTCCATCCACTCTCTTGGTCCCTATAGCCAGTGTCTTTGCACTCGACAAAAATATTTAAAGTGTATTAATATATTTTAACACTTCAGTCCTGTGGTCCATGTCACCTAGAGTAGTGTGGAAACACAACATAATGCTTAAATAGGTTAAAAATTACACTGGTCACATTTAGTGGAATATTGCACTGTTACTCAGCAAATTACACTCACGCTCACGTGCACTATGAGTCATGTGGTGGAATGGTACACTGCTTTCATGCCCCATGGGAGCATGCTAAAAAATGAATAGTGGAGCCTCTACATTAAGCTACAGACATGCATAAGCCGTCTGTGAGTCATCTTGAAGCGGCCACTACATATATAATAGGGGGGAAAATAATAGTGGAAAAACTTCAGAAGGTGGTCTTTCAAAGCCATGTGAGAAGGCTGATGAAATGCTGTGGTCAGGTTGCGCTGTCAACCACGTTTCGGGGCAAACAGAAAGAGGCAGTGTGGAGTTCCACAATGGCATTATTGTAGCGTAAACCAAGTAAATATGCTGACTAACCATGAGTGTTTATCTCTAAACACTCAAGTAATCACATGACTGGTGTGCTTTTTCTGGTCAGCTACAAAAAAAAAAAAAAAAAAAATCCCCCAGTCACATGACTGTAACCTGCGAATCAGTCCCGACTTTAGGCTTGTACCGTCTGAAATTCCAAGGTATTTCACACCTTTCTGTAAAAGGTTCCATGGGTTTCTTAGGGGGGAATTAGGCATCAGCAAATAATGAGGAGACTCAGTATAAATGAAAATTAAAATCCCTTTTCTTCCTTGTGCCCTCTATCTTAACTGTGTGTATGTATGAAAGGCACACATTGCAAACTAAAACAAACACTCCCTGTAATACAATGCAAATAAAAAATCTACTGAATTTTCCATGTTAGAATTTGTATATACTGTATGTGGATAAACTGAAAATGTAAATAACTGATTTCCTTACGATAATGTACAGTGAGTGTGTGCATATAGTTATCTATAGGTTCAATGTTGTAAATCTTAACGGTGAGTGGTACGGCACAAGTACAGTTGGCACTAAAGATTTTTATTACTTCATGACTCATACCATCACGCCCAGATTTTAAATGTCAGCTTATCCAAGGTTTCAAGGTGACTCACACCAATTATGTGCCCTGATTCAATCAAAAATCAAACATAATTTTTGCAGGCTAAAAGGTGACTGCATATTTTATGCTCAAGCTCACAATGGGAAAAAAACTGGAATAAAGAACACATTAAAGAACTTTACATGCTACTTTTCTAAACTAAACTTGCTTACAATAGCCTGCATGTTGTAATGCCATTTGCCCACATACATATACTGAGCCACTTCACTCAAGACTGTGAACTTGTGTCTAAACTGCGTATCACAGCAGGAGATGAAATGGGCACTCACTAGAACAATAAGATTGCACTCTCATTGGCCAGTTCAGTAATATCATTACCTATTCAACATGTGACTTGATGATGTAAGCTTCAGTCACACCACAGAGTAGTGAGGTGATGTCACTACACCCGATCAATCCGATTGGCTCAAGGCCTAGCGGTCTTCCACTGAAGGCAGTATCTGTTTATCATTTCTCAGATGAATTTACAAACAATCACCTGACTTGCTTGAAATGATGTCATCCTGCAGATTGTGAGATACAGAAAACATGACCTTGTGGTATATAAAAATGTAATTAATGAAACAAAAATGAAGGAATTTAATTTTTCTAATTGTTATTCTAATTGTTCTGTTCAATAGTATAGCACGTATGCAGGGCATACAATTATAGGATGCCTGAAACAGTATTCTTTATTTAGAGCATAATAAATCTCCAGTTTATAAATATTGTTTTTGGTCAATTATGCAGAAAAGTATTTTTAATTTACTTTCTGTATCAAATAATCAGTAAAAGTAAGAGGCCATGTCTTGTCAAAGGACCTTCCTTTAATGTACAACTAGCTTCTGCATGTTTCAAACCAGAACTGTTTAAAATGCCCAACCCAGTCTAGAACAACGGAGGCATAGGAAATCACGTGAAGCTCCGCGCAGAAAATGCTGGAGGCAAAATGTAGTCAAGTCACAGTTTGGTATCTTTACATCATACCAAATGTCAAAAGCTTTGTGTTCAAGATCATCTAAGGACAAATGTTTAAGTAGTTATCCTGTGTGTGTGTGTGTGTGTGTGTGTGTGTGTGTTTATTCATCTCTCGTGTCAGATATACGCGAGTATTCATATACTCCTGGTTATCTGCAGTATTGTTACGTACATGAACAAACGACTGGCACCTCAGAAGTAACATCGTTCATTAGCCTATATTTAAATATTCTGTGAGTTTAAACAGGCCTTATTAACAATCACTGTAAGTTTTGAGGTCCAAAGATACACTTTCCTCCCCAGCAGACATGGCAGTAACATTAAACAAATCCACTTTTTAAACCCATTTATTTGTTGCACACATCACCAAGCTGCATAGTTCTTCATAGGTTGCATGCCCTTCGTTTGTAAGGAGAGAGCCGGTTGGTATGCGTCTGCCATGCTTAAGCACCACTTTACACACACGTCCAAAATAACACACTACATGATGCGCTCTTCAAAAAGGAAATGAGGTCAGAGTGCCTGAAAGGCCTGGGAGTCCTGTCCGTGGCTTTCCCGCTGCCATCTGAATGCCTGAAATGAAAGTCCATTTGGTGGCGGGAGGTTGCTATGGCTGCAGCCCGGTAAACAAATACACAACCAAGTCTGCGTTAAAGGGTGAGCGAAGAGGCAGTGGACCAACTTTATCCTGGTTCTAAAATAGCCGTGACTTATTCTGTTCTGAATGGCATGAGCATAATAAAGGAACTACAAGGGTATTATTTAAAGGAAGTCCTATTGGACTACGCTCTGACGTAACGATAACATCAGAGCTAACTGTAGTATGTAATATACTGAGTCACTGTACCTATTTTTACACCAACAACTACTTTTCGCCTACTTCCTTTGTCAGCCCCCTCACAGTACACACTTATTTGAAACCCCAATTGTAGTCCATTAAAAGGCCGTAATCATGCTAAGTTCCTGAATAATGATCAGAAGGAAGTGAGAATAAAGGCTATTAGATTAAGGATGGCTTTCAACCAAAGCCTACTTTGTAGTATAAACATTTTTTGTTTTACTTGAAACAATGGTGGCAAAACTTTATTTGTGATCTTTGATAAAAGTTAAAATATTTTGAGGATTATTCAATCCTCTGCTAGAGGGTGATCTACAATCAAACATGAGGTGTTTTACTCAATCCTACCTCCAAATTGGATTGGGCTGAGTGGCAGTCCTTAAAATAAAAGTATATATAGCTATTCATTGTAGGCTACACAAATCATCGTAGCAGCTGCTTTCACAGATTTCCACATTCCCAAAAATGAAGACGGTGACTACTGCAATTTTCACAAAATCTATTAACATCAAGGGACGCCTGGAATATACTTTTCAAAAATATTGAAGTAGAATCAGTTTATATACTACCGTTCAAAGATACATGTAAAAGTTTACTTAATGTGGATTTACGCAAATTTTTGTAGTATACAGGAGTTCCTGTTCTGCAGTGTCAAAAATACATTTAAAATACCAATACGAGATCATGTATCGCGCTTATTTGAAACAAATATCCAATGTATATACCGGCATATTGCATGTATTTGTTTATTAACACCTGAACTGTTCAATATTAAGGTAATTTGATCTAGAATATGGTAAACAAAAGGCTAGAAAAAAAGATTAGCCTAAACGGTGACAATACTTACCGTGATTCCCCTGCGTTAATTAAATGAAGACATAAGCGATAGGCTATTAATGCAATAAAAAATGCAAATATAGGTAACGAATGTTTACACTTACTTATCTAACTCTAGACTAGGCTATAATAAAGGCACATAAAGTCTATTACATCATGGACAACAATTCCTGAGGTAGGCCTACATGTTTATCGGTTTCAAGGATGAGTCATGTTCTTCGCTTTACTGGAATGTGATGTGTCACTCGGATCGAAAGAGTAAATGATCACCATCGATCTCTCGCTCTTAATTAGCCGTACCTGTCCACAACAAAACTGCCGTTTCCCTGATCCTACACGTTTTCCCATTTCTCAGCTTGTAAAATTATGCGAAATCCTGGGTGAGTCTTCACTTCCCGGAAAGGATGACGTGTTCTCCTTGAAAAAAAAAAAAAGATGACTTGATTTCTTAAAGACACAGTATCATATTATACCTATCACAATTTGTTTACTTGTTTTAAAAACACGACGTAAAATATATTCTTATAACAAATTACTAATTCTATACGTTTTTCAAAATTAAATATAAATAACTTCTCCGTAAAGTTAAAATATGACTTCTACCACTTTGTGCTATTATTATTAGTAGTAGTAGTAGCAGTAGTAGTAGTAGTAGTAGTAGTAGTAGCATTGTTTTTTGTTTGTTTGTTTGTTTGGTGTTGTTGGTAGTAGTAGCATTGTTTCTTCGTTGTATGTTTGTTTGTTTTTTTGTTTGTTTGTTTGGTGTTGCTGTTTGTGGTTGCTAGTAGAAATAGCAGTAGCCATTAACATCACCCTCATTGCTATCATTATGAATAGCCCCTCTTTATACCATAAAAGCTATATAAATGTTGTATTTAGTTGTAATCCTGTATGTTATTGGTTAATATAAGGGTAATTTAAAAGTTCCATAAATTCCTTACTCAATCAATGGTAGACAGTCAGACTTGCACACCCCAGGTTAATTATTGCTATGGGTCACATTAGAGGGTGCATGGAATTAGAAACAAAAAGGAAAGCTGTGTGTCGGCGTCAGTGTGAAACCTAACCACCTTTAAAAAACAACAGGCTAAATCCAGCCTGTGCTTGTGTGAGATGAAAGTCAACAAGAAACTGATGGGGGGAATGTACCTAGCACATGATAAAAGAGCTAGCGAACTGTGAGCAAGAGCCATGAAAAACACGCTCACAAGCGTTTCCATTCTTCTCAGACGGCGGGTGTTTTGGCAAACAGCCAGCTTCATTCTTCACAGTACTTTCAGGGTCAAAATCGGACGTGTTATACTCTGAACAGCTTTACCTAGGACATATGGTTAAAAAATAATAGATTTTAAAGACAGACTTATAATAAAATGTTTTGATAGTAACAAAATACATTTCATTTGCAGAATTATCGGCACTAGAAAAAATGAGCTTCATGAGTGTTTATAGAATTCACCGTGTAGCACTTAGATATGTAGGTTAATCGCAATTACTAAAAGATTCATGGTTTATTATTAGTCATTGGGTCAGGTTTGACTCACTCCTTTTTCAGGGTGCAGAATGACCCTAGACCTTTGAACACCTGTCAGTCTACATTGACTATAGAGCAATTACTTTGTGATGATCATATCTGATGAGACTGGACTGCTAAGATTCATGGGGTGATAACTGTCAAATTTGAAATCTCATCTTAGCTTGGTTCAAAGTAATATACTGTGTTGGGTGATTGTTGGTTCACTGAAAACCATTGGTAGAGTACAAACAGGCTGTATAACCATGTCTCCACATAATTTTTAAACCACAGTTTGTGTTTTGGTGTGTGACAGTAACTGTTTGTGACTATGTAAATTCTCCCTATATACTGTACATTACAGCACAAGGGTTTTCCTTGGTTTACATTTATTCAGTTTCTCCCCAAGACATTATCCCACAGCTGACCAGTAGCTGCTAACACAACATACGCCATTGGCTCATTACATTACTACTCAGTGTTTAGCAGACACTTGTATCCAGAACTACTACAAAAATTTCACAGTATTCAGCATTAATTCAACAGAGCACAAAATCCTTATTGGACTCATATGTACTCTGTTGAAGCTGAATTAACACTGGACATTTTACTGTGTACATTTTTATATACAAATAATTTATGTAGCTGGATATTTTTACAGAAGCAATATAGGTTGTGTACCTTGTTCAAGGTTATAGTGGCAGTGCTGCTGCAAGGAAACTGCAAACCCACAGCCTTTGGAGTTGCAAACTCAGTTCGGTCATTATTGTACCACATCCCACCTGGCTTACATGTATCAGAGAAGTGTACACACTTCAGCTATAGTGCTCTTGCAGTAACTCAAGAACCACAAGTACCAATTCCAAATTGAGGGGAAAATTAGGAATGTTTTGTCCTTCATGGGTCTGAATGTGCTGTGATAGACAAAGACAAGACATGTCTAGTTGAACTATAATCTGTGTAACAAAGTTATTAGCTTGTCATTTTTTGTCTATTTGGTGGTTCCAAATATTTGATCCTGTTTGTGGCAGAGACCAACCTAGCTCTATGTGTAGTAGTAATATTTTTCTTTAACGCTCCTGTTGTTTTTGGCTGGACGGTAACAGCGGGGCCAGCCCCACAAACACAAATGTCTGTGATTGAGTGACTGAGTGACTGAGTGATGAAGTTACACCGTTGGTCGGCCGAGCTATGAAGTTACACCATTGGTCGGCCGGATCACGTGTGTTAGCTCCAGCCATATATTGGGTTTTAATCTGGTCTTGTTATATTATGCATACACCCCATGTCCACAGGGTCAAATGTGACCCATGCTTGCTAAACCCCCATGTGATAAAGCTTCTTCATTGAATTTTTAAACCCCAAATCAATATTTTTTATGTAAAACAATCTGTTATTCATACATAAATTGGTCAATAACTGTTTCCCTGCTTCACAGTCCAAATAGGTTGTATTTCTTCAGCCTAAACAACTCATTTTTTACTACAAAACACAAATCATTATAGATTTTTTGCTGAATTACATGTGAGGCATGAACTTGGATCATGACTTCTGATTTCATAACTTCAGGGTTTAAAAGGCTCATAAGACAATCTTTGTACCTTGATAGAGTACCTCTTTTATAAAACTATTTTAAAAGGACAATGTTTAACGTTTTCAAATAGTAGGCTCACTCCAGGAAGTGTCATCAAATTTCATGCTGAAAAAAATTATATTTTGGGATTTTCGCTGCAGTGAAACTCAGGATAGGGCTATTTTTTACCCAGAGGACGACAGGAGGGTTAATGGGTTTTTATAACATGCTTAGTCATGCCTTTTTTACATCCATCATCATCTGCTTACTTATTAGCTATTAGCACCTGTGAAACTATTAGCCTGGTCAGAAATACACAGGACATTATAGGGATATTAATGCAATACGGAAATATGCATTTTATGCTAAAAATACTAAACTTATATGATCTCAATTCCAAACAATATATGCAATATGTATAGCTAATGGTTGCTGTTTACCTCTGCTATATAGCATTTAATAAATGAAAGTGTTAATCATTTTTAACTGAAATTCTCAGTTTCAGTTAAATATATTACATCTTAGAATGTGTTCTTTGGGGAACTTACATAAGAATGATATCTGATGAATAAAGGTAGTACACAGTGTCTTGTTTCTGAGAAGAGAAAACAGTAGTTTTGAGTTTCTTACCATTGCTTTCTTTCAACATGAAGGAGCAAACCAATAAGGTTTTGGGTTTACTGGTCAAACAGCATGTAAAATATTAACCAGTTCACAGTCTAATAAACTGTCATCCAGTCACTATTTAATTGTAGCCTGTTGTCCTCAACCTCCGAGTATGGAAAGTCAACAGTGCAATGTTGTGAATTATCCGACACTGCACCTAGGTAACGTCAAGTGTGTGTATGTCTGTGCGTGTACACAGACAAACGTAACCTTTGGGTTACTTGTGTGGGCGGCGGTGGAGGGTGGGTCTGGGATGTATCGGATGTTTCCAGAACTCAAAGGTAACAACTCAGATTAGAAGGGGTGGCACACTACAGCTGAGATTAGCACTTCGCATTTGACCGAGGAATGCAGAGCCAGCCTATGGCAATCTTTCTGTGTCCACACTTTCATAAAACCGCTCCCAGACGAAGCAAATGGCACAACCAACGGAGTCAGCCTCTGAAGGAAGGCATTGCTTGAAAGTGACAGCTAAAATACAGATGTATCCATAAGGTATATCTGTCTGTTTGTATCTATGAGTTAGACAGACAGACAGAGACATTTACATGATCACATACAGTACATACAAATAATAATATGAATGTCATTAGTATGATAATTTATTATAAATATATAACTTTATAATAGGTTTTTAGATAACCACTTTAGAGATTACATTATTCCTAAGTTACAGTAAAGAAAATAATCAAGTAATTCATCTTTTAAAGCACTGCAGTCAGGTATTTTAACCTTGATAAAGTTGACTTAATTCTTTGCTAATGGGGACAACTTAATGATTGCATTTCAGAAAGCATTTGCACACTCACCTCCCATCATGACAGACACATTGTTAAACCAGGAAACTCCGAAGGCTCACTTTATATTGAACACACACCAAACCTACACTATCTATATTGAATGGAAGGAGGGCCATTTTATTACTCATTCACATTTTCACAAGCATGCAAAGTTGAAGTTGTGAATACAAATTCATTGAACAAAATTCTAAATTATAAGTTCATTTTCCCAATTAAAAGTCAATGTAACTACAAAACCACAGAAAAACAAAAGACTACACTGAACTATAAATACTTTTTGAAGGCATGTTGTTTAAAACATACTAACTGATTTTTGACTGACTGAGTCTAATGTGTGATGGGATAAGAATAATGCGTAAAGTGCTGGTCCTGTAATGTAAAGGTCACAGGTTTGATTCCTGGGTTGGACACTGCCGTTCTACCCTTGAGCAAGGTACTTAACCTGCATTGCTTCAGTATATATCCAGCTGTATAAATGGATACAATGTAAATTCTATGTAAAAAGTTGTGTAAGTCGTTCTAGATATCTGTTAAATTCCTGTAATGAATGAATAATGATACTGCTTCCTCTGTACCAATAAAACTGCCAAACTCTGATATATCAAAACTGATCATACTTTTTTATTCTTGTGCGAGACAAGAACTTTGGAAATAAAAAATATCCTTTATCAGATAGCCGTCAGAATGAAATATGTCCGTCTTCTGGGTTGTATTGTATCAGCATGGCCTACTTTTGAAGTCAGAGAACTATTTCACAGATGTTATGAATTATTACTTTGGATTTTCCATTGGTTTTATCAAATTTCCAGACAGCTTTGATTGGGACATTTTCCACAACATTATTAGGCATTTTACCAGATACGATTGTCAAATGGTCGGTTTATGGCATATTTTCCCTTATTAAATTTTTTTTAAATCTTGTTGCTTCATACCCTGTTTTTGCAAGGTAAGTTTTTTTAACTGAAATAAAAATATTCAAACAAATCTCAAAAAACATCCATGTTCATTTTGTAGTGTCCTTATTATACCACAGATGTTATCATCATTGATTGAATACTTAAAGCCCAAAAATAAGAATTTTATGAAATATCTAAAAATATAGCTGTAAAATATATTTTGTGTTCTCTACAAACACTGGATTGTAATGTTTCCAATGGTTCTGTATTTACAAAATAACACATACTAATAACTATTGAGACAACTTTATTAGTTGGATATATTACAGGGGTACTGTACTGTATAGAAACAAGAATTATATTACAATTAACTGTTGACCAGAACTACTACAACTTGACACGACTGAATATACTTGTGTCATAGACACAAAAACTGAAGCCAAACCATTGTACCCTAATAAATGACTGAATTGAATGAACTGCTATAAATGTAATTAATTTTTTGTTAATTTGTTCATATTCATTGTTCAGTTGTCACTATGAACTAAAACATAACTGATGTCACCAAGAACAGCATATTCACAAATGTTTATTTATATGAGCACAGCACACTAACCGATAGTGGTGCATGCATCAGTTAAAATTAATATTATTAATTAAACATTGACTATGAAATCAGACAACAAACTACCTTGAAAAAAGTACTTATTGCCTTCCATTCATACACCTACATAGCAAGTAATATTCAATAATATTTGTGAAATTATTGTTAAAAGATATTTACTACTTTTAAGCACTCATTATCGGTCGCCATTGTCACAATAAAATTATTCTCAACATATCACCAGAAAAAAAGTTTTTAAATGTAAGCGCATTACAGTACCTTAACTTGTTCCTTGCCCTCAGATGACATATATGTTCATAAAACAACAGAAATAATAATAATAATAACAATAATAATAATAATAATAATAATAATAATAATAATAATAATAATAACTTAAGTTCTACTATTATTACTGGTGATTAGTGAGAGGCGTATTATACAACCCCTTATTCTACTACAATTAGAGTAGATCGACCCAAACTGAGATGGAGACCGAATGGATTGAATCTTTCTTTCTCTCTGAAGTTGTATCAGACCTTTTTTTAAAAGAATTACATTCAGTGATGTGGAGAATACCCTGGAAAGCAAGTCATTAACCCGGTGTGTCTTTATTGGCTCATTAGTGCAAAATGTTACAAGTTGAATTCCCTCTGAGAATAGTTCTGCGCCTGTCCTGTTATGGTGCGCTACAAGGGTCCTCTGGATTGCATCATCGGGAAATAAGCTTCCCTAGCCTATAAATAGAATGACGTCACGTATGACCAGCCTTCTTTACTACGACTCTACCCCATATAAAGGGGTGATGCAACGCTACGCTGTTATCTGTAAGTTTCCTTTCAGAGTAAAGCCCTCAAACTGGAACCGAAGTGAAGCTTTTCGTGTTCTTCAAATTGCCTTAAACGTTATAGTAACTGAAAGGTAGGTGCGATGGAATTTTATTGTGGGCAGACTGTTTTTTAAAATCATTATAAGGCTAGCCTACGAATTCTCGTTGCTTCCACAGCGGCAGTTAATGTAACCGTAGCAGGCAACACTACGGCTACGGCACGGCAATGCTAGTTCATTCATTAATGAAAGCGTGATCGAAGTGTAGCCTACTGTTTTCGCGAATTATTAATACTTATTGTTGTATTATTTAGAAGTTGGGTAGTTCATGAGGTTAAAATATTTTGGACAGCGTTGGCCAATTTTCATTAAAAAATAGAGATTATATGACACCGGTTTCTCCTATACTTGACCCATATACAAGACTATGTAGGCTATAGTATTTGCTGGTATAAACCACATGACAAGTAAACGTATACCAATTTTTGCTGTAACGTTAAATTCCTGCAGACTAAGACTACGATTTCCAAAATATCTGAGTTTATTCTATTTCTGAATATAACGCTCAGGATAAACAACGTGGAATAACCCACCTTCAAATTGAGCAGGGTTAGCTATGGGTATTTCGTTTGTAATGACATTGTCTCATTTTCTTAGTTTATGCAAATGTGTACCACAACGTAGCCGTGCGTGTCTGAGGCATTCAGGTACAGGTGGGTGTACCAAATGGTAAATAGAACGATTTCACACGCTTACACTGGCTGTTCGGGAAACTTTACCGAGTAAAGTAATACATATACGGTAACACTGTGTTGTGGACGATTGAATTAATGTTGTATATAGGCTACAGTCGCGTGGTTAATTTACGGATCTGATGTCAAATTCGAGAGCCGTTTAGCTCCGGCTAAACTGGAGCGCTAACATCCCCTAACTGTCAGCAGTCGGATTGACTTGAACGATTGTCCTTTGCGGATTGGACGGTAGGCTGCTTAACAGTGATGGCTCTTGCCTATGCCCATGCCTATGCATAATCAACCTAAAACCAGTTTTATTAAACGTGTGGCCGACTAGATTATTGATGACGTATTCTGACTCCATTTTTTTCTTCAAACGCCTTGTCACGGTGGTCAGTAATCCTAATCCAAATGCATGTTATTACAATGTTGGATGTGGAAGTGTCTGAATAAAAAGTAGCCTATTGTGCACTAGTAAGAGTGTGAATCAATGTGAAGAAATGGGCTCCGTATGTTTCTGTTGACTAAAGGCATTATTTGTAAACTATTGAACAGGAAACATTGGTATGCTTGAGTATTTTCCTAAAGCT
Organism: Anguilla rostrata; assembly: GCF_018555375.3. Classification (NCBI taxonomy): domain Eukaryota; kingdom Metazoa; phylum Chordata; class Actinopteri; order Anguilliformes; family Anguillidae; genus Anguilla; species Anguilla rostrata. The sequence continues at coordinate 48,133,277 of NC_057938.1, forward strand.
TTTTGGGGAAAAGCATAGCCTAGTCCCCAAGCAGTCTGACATTGTCCTATTGAAATACGACGATACTTTTTCTATTTGTTCAAGCGAGATTACCTAGAATTCATCCACACAAAATAACACATCTTATTACACCATCCCCTTCATTATCTATTAAATCAAATTTTGGATTTCCAGATGAACTCGTGTATTAAGATTTGGCAACATTTTAAACCTAATTTTATTGTTTCAGGCCAAACTTTTAAATTATAGGCGAAATAGTTTGTGAAATGATGACTCGGTAGTCTCAATAATCTGCGAGCTCGTGGCTGATTAATGAGGATTTTCCATTATGACGCAAGCGATATGCCCTACACTTTTTTCTTTTTTTTTTTTTTGGATTGCCCGCATATAACGTGACATTTCCCCCCTTTTTAGTCAACATAATGATGCTTCAGCATCCTGGACTGGGTCCTTCGGAGATCAGCGCGTCTGCATTGGTGCCCTGCCTGTCTCCACCGGGCTCGCTTACGCTGGAGGACTTTACGAACTTCACGCCGCTGGTGAAAGAAGAGCTGCGCTTCGCTATCCAGAACAAACGGCTGTCGAACGGGCTGAGCGCAGTCATGAGCGACTGCCTTAGCTCGTGCTCGGAGAGATCCACCGAGCCCCCAGTTAAGAAGGAGGTAAGAAATTCTAACTACCGACTGCTGGCTGCTGTTACGTTAGACACTGTGTTATTTTTTCGCTAAATCGGGCATACTTTACTCTACACTTTTTTTTGTAACAATAAAAATGGTGATGTAAGCTAGCGTGATTTTGAAACAGTTTTGGGACAAACTGATTGTTGTCTATCGCATCCAGCTTTACTCCAATCTGCCTTGTAGCCTACCCTAGTCAGAAATAACTTGCCCAGACATGAAAGGAATGATCAAGGGCAATTAGATTATATTTTAATTTAAGATGATTCCGTAATTTGATTGAAAGAGGTTTGTAAAGCTGGTCTTGTGTTAGCATGTAATATAACACATATGTTTAATTTCCAACATACTTTGGCTTTTAAGTCCTTCAAAGGGTGCTTCCAAAGTTCACAGAATGCAAGAAAATACCTCTTCCAAATTACCTCAGACTGATTTCCTGTTGAAACACGTTCTTTTATAATGTAGTAGAGTTTAAAGGTGGCAGCTGGAGTTCATGTGTAAGTCAGTTTTAGCATGGAGTGAATTACATACTTGTTGCTTCTTATTTGAAGTAGTTTTTAAAGGAAAATTCCCACAGTACATGTAACATGTAGTGTTTCTTATAATTTGTACTCATATGAAAGGCAATTATTAGGCATCCCATTCATTTTTTTCATAATTTATTATTATTATTATTATTATTATTATTATTATTAAATGGTTATGGAACACAGACTGTAACACAGGCTGAAGGTTCGATTCCCAGATCTGACAATGGTACTTGTATCCTTCAACCTAAATTGCTTTCGTAAATATCCAGCTGCCTAAATGGATTGTATGTATATAAATGCCTGAAATGTATGTGATAATTTATCTATTTTAGGCGACCCCAGAAGAAAGTGAAAGGAGGAAAAGAAGAAGAGAACGGAACAAAATAGCTGCAGCTAAATGTCGGAATAAGAAGAAGGAGAAGACAGATGGCCTACAGAAGGTATGGCTAACATTTTATTTATTACATTGCGTCAAGGGTGGAAATGTGAAACTAGTTTTTGTGTCTTTGATCACAAAGTCCTTGTTTTTGTTTTTTGGATATGTCTGGCCCAAGGGGCTATAACGCACCTATTCTAGTTTATAACTTCTATAATTATCTGTGGGATATGAATACTAAAATAAACCATTATAGCAAAGCAGTGTTATTGGATCCCTTTTTGTTATTTCATATACACAGTAAAATGTCTGTTGTTAATTCAACTCTGACAGTGTACATATGAGTTCAGTAGGAACTATGTAATCAGTGTCCGGGCAAGGGGGAAGAAAGGCTAACTCTACCTGGTTCTGCTTAGGAGTCGGAGAAGCTGGAGTCCATCAACGCCGAGCTGAAGGCCCAGATTGAGGAGCTGAAGAGTCAGAAGCAGCAGCTGGTCTACATGCTGAACCTCCACCGGCCCACGTGCATCGTCCGCGCCCAGAACGGGCAGACGCCCGAGGACGAGAGGAACCTCTTCATCCAGCAGATCAAAGAAGGGACCCTGCAGAGCCTGATGGCGCCCTCCCCCGCCCTCACCTACCCCTTGGTGCCCACCTCGTGCGGGAGCCACTGACTCGCGAACTGAAAGGGGGAAGCCTCCTTCCCCCTGTCTACCTGCCGGTGAAAGCCCTTTCCGCCACAAACCGGGGCACCGCACTTTCCATCCGTAAACTCTTAGCGACTGCTGCCGATACGCTGGGACAGGCGTCACAAGGTGATCCTCCCTTCCACGTCCCAGGTCACCCCGTGACCACAGCACGTCAAGGAACTGTCATGGCACTAAAGAAGAAAAAAAGTTTAGTTTTTTGTTTTTTTGTTTTTTTATTATCATGAGTACGATCTTTTATTTTACTTAACTTTTACACTGTTGTCTATGGTTACTCACCGTGTGTTTGTTTGTATGAAGTTTTCGCAAATGTGTGATTTCTGGCTGACTCAAAGAGCAAAAGGGCATTGGGTTCGCAGGTCAGATGATTGTTTACACAGTGGGAAATTGCCTGTCAAGTTATAAAGCAAGCACTACACTGGATGATCTTCCTAAGGAACACAGTATGTTTGGAAAGATTGACGCGTCCGTCCTGAGTATACTGTGCGAGATGACTGTGATGTTGATGACGATGCTGGTAATGATGATGATGATGATATTGTTGACTGTTATTTATGTTATTATTTGTGTACGTACGTGGGACAGAGAGGCCCGGTCTCCCCTTCAGGCGATTTTTTGTACGAGTTCTTGCCCTGTGCGTCTTGCCTGCTGTGTCCTTTGTGGCTTTTCAGTGGATGCTGCCTCACTTTGCCTATCAGAAGCTGCTACTAATCCCTCAGGAAGTCTGTGAGTTGTAGGGGCCCCAGCCACGGAAGAGACAGTAGATTCAGACAGTGGGATCTCTCATACGGCAAGAGAATTAGGCTCGCTGGTCCTGAAGCTCGTGGGTCAGCACGTCCACAGAGCAGAGACCCGATCCTCAGGACCCCACAACACCACCACCACCAACCACCCCACCCCACCCGCCAACCCCACCCCGACCCCCCACCCCATGGAGTAAGTGCATGCGCATTGCCAAGCCAGTCAGTACTCTAGCTGATAGACCCCAGAATGAAGATATTGGGCCTGTGTCAGTTTATGGATCGTTAGTATTAAAAAGCTGCATATTACAGTAGTCTGTGATGTTGTCCTCCCTTTAGTTTGAGATTAAAGTGAGGACAATTTAGTCAAGGCTCCACAACAAGAAGGGAATTGAATAAAGCACATGTAGCTTTGTGTCAGAATCATAAATGAACTGCCAGCCATTATGGTCTATAACAAGAGCTTGTAATACATTTATTCATTGTACCGTGTATAGACTAACGTTTTGTTTGATATATAGCTATCATGAGGTATCAACTGCTGTATTTGTGGGCAGTGTTTTTCATAGCACGCGCGATGCTGGACTGTCAATCTTTTATTTCATATGTTGTGAATACAACTGAAATAAAATGGCTTCAGCCTCTGTGGTGTTCCCCGTGCCAGGGTATTGGCCCTCTCTGTAATTTCCCTTGACCTCTGTCTGTGATATCAACACTTGTACAATTACACAACTCAAACAACTTCTGAAACCGTTGAGAAATCCATCCTTCAGCAAGGTGGAAAGATTGCCTCATAGCTTAAAGATGTTCAGAAAATAACCAATATTGCTGTTCATCAGTTTGTTTCTATTATAATTGTACTCATGAAGACATGCAGTACAATTCTCCTGCACAACTTAATCGGAGCATGGGACTGTGTGTGTGTGTGAGAGAGAGAGAGAGAGATAGAGAGAGAGAGAGGGAAAGAGACGCAGGCGTCAGATATTATGAAAATCATAAATAACGTACTACAGAAAATGTAAAGGTAAAACCTGCAATGTGATAACACTGTTCTTTGTTTTTATGGTCCTTGTCATACCCTCTGTGCAATTATTTGTTGTTTTATTTAAGCTGTCCTTGTTAAAGTATTTGGGAATATGCTATGGTGCAGGCCAAGGATTTGAGTAAAAAAAACCCATAAAGATCTATTCAGGTACAATTCTCATCTCAAAATACATTAGTCATTTCTACTCTGTCTGTGAATTTGTTTTTGATAACTTTGATAATAAAAAAAACTGCATTCAACTTATGTTTTGGTGTTTCTTTTCTATTGTTAAAGACTGTTTTGGAATGGCTGAGACCAGAAACTATCTCTTCAAGACAAAGCCTTTCACATCTCATACTGACAATGAGATTTTTGCATCTCATAAAGACAAAAGTTTCAAATAACACACGGCAATCAAAACACCCTCTCTTCCTATTTCAGTGCAACAGAGGCTGCTCATTTGACATGTCTCCACATGTCTCCTGCCGGTGGAACAAGCAGCTTCTGGGCAGAAACTATAACAGCCTTTTTCCTATTGGGATTAGTCACATGAAGAGCTGTTATCGGATCGGTTGAGCTGTAAAAGTCATTTTATGTGCCAAAAGGAAAATCAATTAGACATGACAGGTGTTATTTGAGTCTCGTGAGCTAAGCTCATTTCCAATAACGTCCCTTTTGCTGTGTATGCGTTTAAACACTTCAGTGCAATGCAGAATGAGTTCATGTGAGAGCAAAGCACTCAGACCACAATGCAATTTCAGAAAACAGGCTTGTTGGGGCAACACTGTATCCACTCTATAAAGCCTTATGTTTCATAAACTTAATTTCATAGCAATTCACTTTAAGAACCAACTATTGAATTCATTATTGCAATAAATATATGAATCCAATCACACATCGTAATGGGAAATTATATGCAATTTTGCATCAACATCAAGTGAACAGAATAATGCTTAGCGTAAAAATAATTCCTTTTTTAATGTTTTTATTGAGATTTCCTCTGAAATAAATGTCTCAAATAGTGATGAAAAAACATCTGGATTTCATCTTTCTCTGAGGGGTATGTAGAATGCTGGGTTTCCATATGGCAATTGGTCTTTCATGACTGAAGAACAAGTATATCTACTATGGGAAAATCTTGGATATAATCAGGAACCAGCCTGGCTGCTAAAATTTGATTTGTCTGAATGAGATCTTTGTCTGGGAAATAAAGTCTGACATATCCTAAACATAAATAGTGAAATTTCACCTGTCAGTATAAGGTTAGGTAAAATGAAAGGAAATTACATAAAACTGCTTCCATGCCTTTAATGACCTATATGCTTAGTTACATTTGCTTACTCATGACAAAGGACATTTTTATCTTTCCAAATCAAAATAAATTTCTTCAACAACTCAATCAACGTTTGTCTTTAAAATTGACTTTTAAAAAGTTTTATTGTAATTGAAACACATTTGGCCAAGTACATTTTTGTGATTGTTCAAACTATGATGTTAAGATCAAATCAAAGGCTTGCATCATGTGACCAAGACAAATCTCAGAATAACAAAATCCAGGCCCAAATTAAATAAAAAGTATTTCCTCCCACATTTTTTTTTATTTTTCATTTTTTTGCAACTGGGCTCATTTCTCTTTTTTTCAACAAAACTGATTATTGTGTAACTTATACTGTAGGTCTCAGTGTTGTGTGGAATTGCATTTCACTTCATGCTCACCGTACTACAGGAAGAAGGAGTTCATTCAAAGTTGAGGTTCATTGCTTCATGCTATTTTGTAAGGCATTTAAGCATCTCCAAGCTGATGAAACCACGAGTACTTCTGCCAATTCTAAATAAGTCTAAAGATTCAATGGCAGGAAGTAGCTGCCCAGAAAGCATTTAACGGTTTGCACAATTCCCCAGGAATAAACATTAAGCAACTGAAACTCACAGTTCCTTAGAAGATGGTCCTCCCACATCGGAGGTGGGCAACGAAGGCCGTATCTGTTTCCGGTCTCCATGCCAACTTCCGAACAGTATGACTGTGTTCAGTGAGTTAAATATTGTTACAGTTATTGAAGTAATTTTTTTGTTAACATTGTTCAAAATTAGGTTTATAATGTAAATGAGATTGTTTCCCTGGATTAGACAGCAGTTTTTTATAAGTAAAGTTGAAGTTGAAAATGTTAATTATTGAATATTAGTACACATTGAGGTGCAGAACAATACTTCATTCAGATTCTTATCTCTTTGTCACTTCCCCTGTTACGGTCAACAGTAAATCAGTCTTATGCTGTGGCAAACAGGGTTGACCATTTTTGAAAGTCCCCCCCTCCCCTTCCCCCAACCTTCTTCCGAAAGGACCTAGATGAGAACTTGTTTCAGTGATTAAGTGTAGGGACGGTCAACTCAATGTGTTTCTGAGTTTAGGATGATGCAAGAGATTGACCACGCCATGTTCTTCCCAGAAATGACTCAACACTCAGGCAACTCTGTGCCCCAAAGTTCAGGGCTATGAGATCAGAGGAAACACAACAGCTCATCAAGAAATGGAATCAGTGCCCAACAGAATTTTTTATTTAAGCATTGACCTAGCCATGCTGTGTTGTACATAATCTGGGTAAAAATTCAGGGCAAAAATAGGATTGTGACCTTTTAATTCAGCAAGAAGAACAAAAAAGGGATGTTGAAGACAGACACACTTATAAGTAAGGATTGTCATGGTTTCCAAGGTCTTGTCCCCTGGCACTTTATCCCTTTCTATTTCTATTTATTCTAGAAAAGGAAGTTAAAATTTATGAGCCCGGTTTCCAATGAAACAAATTTTTGTGATTTCATTGGTTTAGCATCTTTTAGCCAATGTTGAGCTACAGGTCATTGGCTGTTTTCATTTCCATAAGTGCTTCCACCAGTTGTCTCGAAAGATTATGATTCAGCATCTAAAGTAACTGCATATCCCTGCACTTTGGGCATACTTATCATACACCAGTGTCAACCTGAGCAAGCTTATACTACCATAAGTATATGAACCCGACAAGTGAGATTTCCTTTTCACCAGTAATTTAGTCAATGCTGCATCAAGATAATTACTCGTAAAAAAAATGTTTTCATAATATATTGCAATTTGTCACATTTTTGGGCTCTGGTAAAATTGAATTATGTTACATTGATAAACAGAATTTAACTGATAGAGAGCTGATATTTCCCCATAATCAGCATTCATAAAACAGTATTATTAATTATAATTGTATATAAACTTAAAATACATCATAACATTTTCCATCTCAATCTACTCTGCTTTTACATTATCTTATTAGATCTTGGGAATTACTTAAACTGCAGCAACTGTTTACTTTCAAAAGTCAGAAAGTAATTGGTGAAAAGGATTGCACCTTTAGGTTAACAGCTCATGTCCATTGTATGAACTCTGAGAGAAAAAGTGAGATGATGTCATTTTAATTGCAGCATGGAATCTTGGGTGTTGCCATATAAAACTAATGGACAATGCTGTATGTTTCTTTGACTAGGAAATTCAACTATTTCATGTATGACATTGGTATTTCAGAAATCTTTAGTTACAAGAAGACACTTGGCAATATGGTAAACAATAGAAAAGACTGGGATTTTTCTAACAAACTTTTGATTTAATTATATTACCATCACTAGCTCCATTTGACATACAAATTACCCCATATCCTGGCAGAGGTAAAGTCGTGATGACAAATGGTTTAGGCAAATGCTTCTACTATGAATGATTTTAGCAAAACAATAAGCAATTGCATTTAATGCTATTTGCTCTAATGTTCTAATTAAAACAGATAATGTGTGAAACATAGCTAGCTAATAGATGCCACATTATAATTAACCGTGGGTTATTTGTTACTATTTTTAATATTTTATGTGACTCATTAAAAGTAACATACTGTATTTGCAATTTATATAAGTTAAAGTGTGTCTTAACACACATAACACACTCTATTTTAAGACTCACTGCGCTCTTCAGAGGAAGACTTGAAGTTATGAAGATATGGAAAGTACACGCGAAAACATTCCAAAGAATGTTTATTTATATTCCCTGGAAGTGCTGCATAACTCAGCATGAAGACTATGTCCCTTGGCCATCATATCTCAGTATGAAGAAAGATAAGGGAGTGAATATAAATAAATAAATATCGGTGCTGAGAAAAACTGAAAGTAGCACTACTGATTAGTTTAATCTGATAATCTTATTTTACAGCCTTTGAGCATTTGTGTGGGTTTACTGCTTACCTGTTCACACTATGAAGGTTTCCCATACTGATCACTGATGAGCCTTTAAATTGTAATTGTAATTGTAGACATTTTCCAATGGGCTTTTTAAAAAGAAATTTGGTGAGGGTGCATGGAACTGAAAACTTTAATACTGAGTAATATATTAATGATAAATGAAAATTCATCCTTTGTGGAGAAAAAACAGAAGAAATAATAGAATACTCATGATCTAATTGCTTGTACTAGAGGTTTGTATGCAGTATGTTCAGACTAGTACACCGGAATTTTCCCTTCTCATGTCTAGACAACATCCCATTTTGGCGAATTGTAAAACTGCTTTCCTTTCCAACTTTTTGCTTTCCTTAATCTTCTGTGCACAAAAGGAAAGGCAACGACTTTGTTACGCGGAAACATCCGGTTTTTTTTTTGGTTTTTTTTTTTCAACACTTCCACTGAAAATGTGATGTCATTGCCTCAGCCTGAAACACCCCCAGATGTTGCAGTCAGCACAGGAAAAACAAGTTATCATTCCTGGCATCAGCCATCCCGGGTCACAGTTTCTTTTAAAAGGTTTCCAGGAAAAGCCAGGATTGGTTGCTCTTCATGATCCTCGCACATCTGATGCATCAGTCTTTATTTGGCAGGGCGGCGGTGTAGTATATTGGGTAAGGAACCGGTCTTGAACCTAACGGTCACAGGTTTGATTCTTGGGTAGGACACTTGTACCCCTTGAGCATGGTACTTAACCATCAGTATATGTCCAGCCGTATAAATGGATGCAATGCAAATGGTAAATTGACTGCATTTATATAGCACTTTTATCCAAAGCGCTTTACAATTGATGCCTCTCATTCACCAGAGCAGTTAGGGGTTAGGTGTCTTGCTCAGGGACACTTCGGCACGCCCAGGGCTGGGATCGAACCGGCAACCCTCCGACTGCCAGACAACCGCTCTTACCTCCTGAGCTATGTTGCCCCAAATGCTATCTCTTTGGATAATCTCTTTAGTGTCTGCTAAAGGCCCGTGATGCAATGGCATGCCCATCTACAGTTGTTAAGCCAGTCCCATCGTTGCAGTGTAGGCTATCCTGCAGTTTGAGAGGGTGAGATCAGGAACACCTACCATCCGAGGTGCAGCCAGCTGTAAGTACCAGCGAAGTTGTGCAAGTATTGCACCACGGACCACAGGGACCAGATCAACCAGGGTGCCCGTTATTGCATCATAAGGGGATATGGCACGCATGACCACCAAGCTTGACTGGAAAGCATAAAAAATGCAGTAGGCCCCTTACTCAAACAGCATTAAAATAAAAGGCCAGCGGTACAACCCTCGAATGCTAATGCTCATTGTCCTCTCTTTAGTTTTAAAATGAGACACACCTGGAGGGGTGTTTCACAAAGCAGGATTACTGAGTTAGCTGGATCAGTGTGCTGAGTAAAAACCTGGAACGGCTCTTTTTACTTCAGTCCATGATCCAGATTTGGGGGGTTCCAGGTTTTACTCTGTGCCATTACCTAGCTAACTCTGTAACACTGCTTTGTGAAACAGGGACCTGGGTTGATTAGTAATCAGTAATCAGATTAGTAAACCTCTGATTTATATTATGAATAGAGGGAAGATGGGACAGCAAAATTTTACTGTATTTGCAATGTAAGGGTTGTGTGATAAGCTGTTAACGCTTGGTATGATCTTAATTTCAATAATTTGGCATACAGACCTATTTTATGATATAGTAAGTATGAAGTTATGGATATTCTGAATAAATAATACACCTTCTGTATATGTGGGAAATGTGGCTTAGTTATACATTTAATGGGAATTTTTTTTTTTCTGAAAATGAATTGCATTGGACAGGAAGTGAAAGATGTACATTTAAGGTGAAACACACTAGTGTCTACACAACTGACATATTTTTTTCCATATTATGGAGGAGCCACTAGAGGGAGGTAGAAAATTAACTATCGCATTTCACTGTGGAAGTCCGGGTGTCCTACAGTATGCAAGAATTTTTCTCACAGTTGATCCAGTTAACTAGGATTTATTATTATGCTAATTGGATGCCAATCTAGATTTTACATTATATCTACAATACATACTAAGGATGGAGTGTGTGGTTAGTGTCTTTTGTGAAGAAAAACTAAATGTCATTTGCTCATTTGTCTTAATCAACTTGATCATATGCATTAAACACTCAATAATTGCATAATTAGTGCAACTGACTGATTTTCATAGACATAGATTTTTCAGGGTTACGGCAAGTCATACGATGATAGTTATGTCGTTTGCATTTTACCATTACAAATTTTATTTAATAGCCTTGGGTACAGCCCTTATTTCTTCAGAACATATGAGTTCTCTTTAGGACAGGCAATGTACTGAAACATCATTTTTACACCCTCGGGGTTGATAGATATCTGGCGATTTCAAAGCGAGAGCACAAAAACTGGAAGAGAAAATAAGAAGTGCTCGCTCGTGCCTCTTAAAATGTACTCATTGCAGCTTCATTGCAGAAGTGAGATGCACCACAGAGCAATGGCTAATTTGTGGTCACGAAATACCTTGCACACATACTGCAAGGTAAATGAAGTGCACACGGACATGTAAAACAGTACTGCCAGACGCGCCTGTTTATGAATATGTGCGTTTGGTTGCAGTTTTACTCTGTATTTCGTGTGTTTCTGATATTCAAAAGCATCATCAGTCACTCTGGTTGCGACTGGATCAGAAGTTTAAATCTCGTTGGTTTGATAATCTGGAGACACAGCTAATTCTAGCATACCAGCTAAGAGACCTCCCCACATTGTGTGTAATTTACATATGATAAAGTTTGGACTCGACAAATGAAGAATGGTGATGGAAAGTGTAATAAATTCTACAATCATGGTTATCATTGTGCTCCACGGATGCTACTCCCCGTTGGCCTTAGGGACTACACACTGGTACTGATGAGACCCAACTTATTGCTCTCTTGTGCCTGGTGGCTGAACACTCACTGATGGAAACTACGAATGTATGAGTTACAATAATGTTAAATACCATTCATGCATCATATTCCTGTTCAGAGAGTCTATATCAGAATCCAAAGCCGCCAGGTAAAGGCTTTACTGTTGAAAAATATTCATGCTGAGGGCCCAGATACATGCACAGAAATGTCAGTGTCTGCACTTAACACATTGTTAGTATCTGTATGCCAAAGACTGCAGTCATTGCGTGTACTTTTGCATGACTTACACTAAAGTAGAACCTGGCTTCCACATAGCATGAGCCACAGTCAACTGCATATGGTTAACCATGCAGCTCCTACGGTTTGTGGTTAATGTACTGCTAAATTCATGGAAACCCTGTTCCGCTTTTACTTATAAGAAAATACTGCAAGTCACAAGAATGTCTGAAATAGTGCTTGGACAGTGTTTGAGTAAAGAGTCTGTGCAAAAGAAAAAGGTTGGTTTATTGGTGCTACGTTGATTTATTTCATTCATTAACATATTTTATGAAATATACAACACCTTTACCTTGCTATTTCAAATCAGCAGATATGTGGAAAAAACATACAACCGAAAAAGCTCTCATTGGGTCTCATTCACCAACCGTTCTTAAGAAGAATTTTCTTCTTAAATACCACTTACGCAGTTTTCGCAAAGATTCTGACATTCACCAATGTTTTCTTATTTGTGATTTGTTCTTAGGTAAGAGCAGAATCTACGCACATTCAAGAGCATACTTACGCACATTTGAGTGCTGACATGTTTGTGCAAAATAATTGGTTATTGCGTTTTCTTCAATTCTACAGTTGTATAATATTATAGGATTTAAATAACAATAATATTTTTATCATTCATAATATTTTTGAATCATTATTTTCATTATTTTACAAAGCATTAAGGTGCCAGGTACCACCTCAGAGGGTGGTTGCCTCAGCGGGAGTTCATCTGTAAATAAATGATTTAAAAAAAAAAAAAACCATTGTAGTGACCTTTTATTTTGGGGGGTTTCAATTATGCAATGTTTGGTCTATACTGAAAAAGCAAATGTTTAAATTTTGAATACAAACTAAGCACTTAGGTAACACTTTTTAAGCACATGGACATGTTGAAGAAGAGAACACTTATTCAGAGGCGTCACTAGGGGGGTGACACCAAAATGACTCGCAATACATTTTTTGTGCAGTGTTTCGTGCAGCGACGGGTTTACTCCAATGCAGTTTACTGCCGGTTGATTTAATTAGCGGAATTAATGTGACGAGAAGAGCTTTGTCGTTTGAATGCATAACACGCAATTCCTTGCGCCCACTCCCACCAGCATTTCTTTTTTTTGCCTCATATTTGACATCAAACCATTTTTTTACTTCATCAGTTGTGCGCCCTTCTCCGGATACAGCGTTCACTGAACGAGTAATAGCATCCCATGCATCTTTTTTGTGTTATTCTATATCCACTACTGACGCTACTAAATATGACGGGTCGTTTACTGTTCACTTCCCGCAGCAATACCTCCACTTCAGAACTACTTAAGTTTTTCTTACGTTTGGAGTCCGGTGCTCCACCCTCTTTAGATTTTTGTTTGGGTATTATTGACTTCGTTCGCTCTCAACTTTTCTTTTCGACTTCTGTGTGCACACGGCCCTACAGTCTCCTGCCCTTTTATGGGGATTGGTGGGGCGTTTACCTATGCTAATTAGGAACAACTGGAACGCGCTTTACATTTATGAGGACGATGGGATTCATCATTTTAATAACACGTGCGAACAATTCTGCGGTTTAAGAACACGTCGTGAAGGGTCAATTCCACTTCAGTCTAGACAATTCAGGAAATTGAGTTTATTCATTTTTATTCTAAGTCAGGACTCTAGAAAACCATTGTTTTCAATTACTAGCAGTGATTGTTGCATCAGTTTTAGAATGTTCAGTTCATCAATGCTCAGAACATTCTAATCACCTATATGCTTTCCCACACCTTAAAAATACTCATAGCACACAATGCCTATTTCTCAATGGATGAACTGAAGTTCAATTCAGTTTCTGAATTGGTCAAACTGAACTAAAAATATTGGATTTTCTGGGGTGGCCAAGGATAGTGAGGCCCAATAAGAGATGCCATCATGGGGCCCACAATAAACTGCATCAACAGCTCTACCCCACTGCACATGAGCAGTTCATCTGTGAGAGGGCAGCTACCCAGTAATCTGACCATATGGACACCCAATGATCAATGTTCAAGATGAAATTAATACACTGTTTATGTCACCCAAAGGCTTCAATAAAAAAAATTGCCCATAGGTTAAAGGAGGCAGCTTAAGAGACTGTTTATTTTTACATCACCTTCCAAATATCCGGCTTTATTTACATTTCACACAACAGGCTACAAGGTTATGTACCTGTACATGATAACAGATTCAGAAGCGCACACAATCTGAAAGCTTGCGAGATCACTGTCTTTCAATCTGGAAGCTTGCGAGACCACACCAAAAGAACCTCTATTTGACCCGCGGGCTGCAGGTTTTTACAGAACGGTCAAAACCCTGGAATGTTCCGTTTTTCCAACTTTCCGGAATCCGCCTGATCATAGAGGCAGAGTCAAATGCAGGTGTAGCCCATGCCTTGGGCACCTCAGGGGGGGAGGGGGGGGGCTCCTGAGATCTGTGTAAGTGCAAAAGGTCAACCTTGGGCCGAACTGCAGCCCTATCTGGGGAGACAGCTGGCCATGACCTCTGACCTCGGGCTGGACACCAGTTTCATGGCGCAGTGCAGGAAGGGGCACAGCGGCTCGTGGGCCTCCAGGGCCTCCGTCAGAATCCTCTGCTCCTCCCGCAGGGCTTGCACCTCCTTCTTCAGCAGGCTGTTCTCCTGCTCCAGGCACTCAAACTCCTGCGACACACGAGATCCTGTATATAATACATTCAGCTACCTTGATGCTTCATTCAGGTGACGGCGAGGATTCAATCAAACTCACAGTACTATTTCTTATTAGGCTTTCTGAACAAAATTAAAATCTAGACCGCTGTATGCTTTCAGATCGGTTCAAGATTTAGCGTAAATAAATCGGCTGGTTACATTCCCAACACTTTCTACTCCATTGCTTAATAAAAATGTGGAACATCTGACAGTGGATGATGTGCTAGTTGTACAGAGCTCTTGGAGAAGCGACGCTAACCTTGTGCAGTAAGTCGGCTTTCTGCGTCTGTTTTTTCCGACTCCTTTGCGCAGCCACTCTGTTTTTCTCTCTTCTCTTCATCTTTTTCCCATCATCCTCTGAGCTCTTTTGCGAAAGCAAAGCGCAAAAAATCACATTAGCTGGCAAGTCAAGTACATCAGCCAGTGTAGGCTGCTTGTCTGAGTGACAGAGTATGCTGATTGAATGCAAACTTAGTGCTAACTGTGAATGAAAAGTTCATGAGGACATTAGGATGGAATACTTTCAATTTCAACTACATGGCTGCTATTTACAGCAGACACTAGAAATTAGCCACCGTTCTGACTTGTTCCGCAAGTCAGGCAAATGTTTATATTGCAATAACAATGTAAGTAATGCATGACTATTGCTTTAACTGCACAAGTCTCTTTCCTTTAACAAACCATAATTTTCAAATGCAATGTGCAATCAAGTATTCTTAACATTACATTAACAATTTCACATTTAATATTGTCGCATTTCTGCATGTTTTCGACTAATTACAATTACAATGTAAAAAAGGACAAGGTTAGGTTAGGTTAGCAGACTAACGTACCGTACCTCGCAACTTTTAAGAATGTGCATGTCGTTGTCTTTTCTGTGGAAAAAGTCGATTTGTAAGTCCATCTTCAGACATGCCTTTCATGAAATAACATAATTCGTCGAGTCAATCTAGCTGCACACATTTACTGTCCACGCACTTTAACTTCAAGTGCACACTATAGTAGTAAGCAACCCATGCTTTAACCGTGTTTACGTAATTAGGAACGGGAAGCTTTCTTTTCCTTTTATCGGTCTCGGTGATGCAATGGAGACCGCAGAGAAGTTTCACTTTTTCTTGGTGAGTTCTTGAAATCGTCTCCTAACGTTCTTTTAAGTCACGTGTTGTATCGAAGCGGTACAGTACGTCGCTTCATGGCCGTAAATGCATTAAGCAGCGCTGCACGTATGCTTGCAACCTTGGGCTAGATCACTTCACAAAAACATGCAGTTAAATGCAATTAAAAACAAACTGATGGCGGGTTTGTGAAGACTGTTCTGTACATGGTCATTGACAGAAATTCGGAAAAGATCCGAAAGACATTGCAGACGGGTATTTTTATGTATTCCACTTGTGATGGCAAACAGTATTTGCCAGTATGTCATCTCAATTGTAAATTGAGGGTTACATACCTTAACTTTGCTTTCAGATTAAAAATTTAAAAACATATAAACCTTTCAAAAGGACATTAAGTTCAATCCACAAAAAAATAACCACAGCGATACTGCCTTTCATTTTTTTTAATAGACAGGAATTAGCAGGACAGTACAAATGAGCAGTAATGGATTGACATGCATGGAATATTACAAATGTACATTTTCTCATAGTAAATACATATCACCGGATTGTTTTTCAGATCCACATGTGCGTAAAAACTAGCTAGGCGAACTTTTTATCCTCCGCCTTGAAAACAAGCAGGGGGAAAGGGCGCCAATCTGAAATGAAGTCGCCCCTGACGACTTGAGACAGAGAAACCAAATGCATCCAAGAATGCAGAATTGAGGCCATCATTTATAGCGATATTTACAAGTTCCAGAATTCGGTACTTGGACTGCTCAACAATCTACACCTGCTAAGTGGAAACATGGGATGCCAATGCCCTCATTCACTCTACATTCTCGTGCAACAGTAAGAGATTGCGGTCTTCAGCCCCCTGTTGGAACGGACACTCAGGGCTCCTCAACGTTCGCCGCGGCGGGCGGTTTCTTGACGGGAAGGACGTAGGCGCTGCTCAGCTCCATCTCCAGCACGGCCCTCTTCAGCGGTTGGCCGTTCCTGGCGATGCCGCCCGGAACTAGCGGCGCAGCCTCGCCGCCCGGCGCGCCAAAGACCTCGGCGTGGATCTCCCGCGACTCGGCGGTGGGCTGCATGCTCAGCACCTGACACACCCCGGCCGCTTTCTGCTGCAAGCCCTGGAGGGACTGCAAACCGCAAGAGAACAAGATGTGCCGCTCGGCTGCGAAGTCGACGCTCATCCGCGCTTCTCCGGTTCATTTAAACACGGAGGCACGGGCTACACCGAGAGCAGTGCGCATTTGAAATGCCGAAGGGACATTGCGCGATATCACAGGGAAAATAAAACACAAATAAACCTTCGATTTTAATTTCTTTATTTTAAAAGAATCCGACCTATTCCTAATCCCCCCCCCCCCCCCCCCGAGACTTCGCCAAACCCAATTATTTGAAAGCATAGTATTAATAGCTTCTGAAAATACTGAACTGAAATATGACGTTGGGGGCAAGGGGAAGCAAAACGAGCGGCCAGTGGGATGCAGCAGAGCGTTTTTGCGCGGGCGAAGTGAGGGAAGTTTGCGAGCAGGTTTTGACAGGGAGTGTACCTTCATCACTGAGCTGGCTTGTCTGGTAATCTTGGGAGCAGCCTCCGACAAGTTCATCATTATGGTTTCTGGGGAAAGGATATATCAATGAAATATGCTTGCTGATCTACATAAAAGCAAAGTCTGTAATGTAACAAAGAGAGAGAGGGAAATAAAAAGTTGTGACATTTTAAGAGATTGTGAAACCCTACCAGTGGGAATTTACAGTTTTGCATACCCACATAAATAGCCATGAAAAACATGACTCTAAGTGGGGAAATACACCGGCAGTCAAAACTAATTAAACCCCACACACAGAGGTGAATACCTGAGTAACGTGTTTTGACCTTTACTGCACAGCTGAAGGCTTGCCTGAAATTAACACAGACAGGAAGTGTCGGGGTAAACAGGATGTCACTTGTTACCGCGCTGGCAGTGTGAGGGTGTGGTTTTGGATCACGACCGAGGTTACAAACTGGCAGTCAATCTCCTGATCCCCTTGTGATTCGCGTGAGACCAAGCGCAACCAAGGCACATGACCACAACTCCAGTCACCTCCAAGACCGCAGTGCATGCTGTCCGTAAAGGACGACCGCAGGAACACCTCCAGACTGTGTTCAGCTGCATGCCAAGGGGATGCTCAATAGCCATTTTTACAGTATTATGAACAAGACTCCAATCATAAGTTCCATGATCAAGCAATGGTCTTCTCAAGCGAGATTGTCGGTATGACTACTATTGTCAGGTGGATTGATAGCGAAACGGCTACTCTAAATATTTCCAGTCTATATTCTTAGGACATGGAAAGTTATCATGAGATTTCTATTGCATCTCCCTCAGCACCCAGTACCCCAAACACAAGTTAAATCCCTTACTGAAAACCTTTAAAAAAAAGGGACCCGTTTTTACAAAGGAGAAATGAACCCAGTATGTTGAACAGACACTCCTGTAGCAAGGCCTTCAGATATCAAAAGAGGAACAGTGAGCTTAACCAATATTTGTACACCACCCTACAGGCGTGGAAGACACCACAAACTATTTCATAGAAATTTTGAAGTTTTGCAACAAACACAACTAACCACAGTCTCCAAGTTCCTTGAGGTGACTAGCTGACTATTGAGTTAACCTCAAGAAAAATGTATGGCTCCCGATTAATAATGGTAAGGGAGAAAATTCCAAAGTGGAGTATAGAACTACTGTTTATATGTGGACACACAGTCGTCATTGATGCGAAGCACCACTATTAGGTAACACCACCAATTTTCAGCTGCTTGAGCACCAGTAGCTCCCCCTTGTGGAGAATAATCAGCCTGCTAAACATAAGTGAGCCAGCGAGTTACAAGGCAGGTACCGTCATGAGGTGCTGTGCATGTAAAAACTATTGCTGGAATGTGCCTCAGCTAAAGCACAACAACACCATTTGACTGGAACAGTATAATTCAGTGATATTAAATAATTCAACAAAATATCAAACTGTAAGCATATTTACCTTGAACTGGATCTTTTTTCATCTCTTGGGGCTTCACAACTTCCTTATACAAACCCTAAACA
This sequence comes from Anguilla rostrata, assembly GCF_018555375.3. NCBI lineage: Eukaryota > Metazoa > Chordata > Actinopteri > Anguilliformes > Anguillidae > Anguilla > Anguilla rostrata. Next base: position 48,151,638 of record NC_057938.1, read on the forward strand.
CAAAGTCAGATATTCACATTCATTTTAAAGTATTATTTGTATATAAAGCACAATTAATTTTATCTAAAAGATCTGTCCTCACACTTAAAGTTTAAATGTCTTTAACTGTAGGTCCAAAATGAAATGAAGACATGCTTATTCAAATCATGTCAACAATTAAGTTCACTTTTGAGTTCATAGATACAACAGAGACATCTAGTGGGCATCTGTAAAATAACATGTGGCTTTTCTGAACAGTGGTATGATATACAGTGCCCTCCAGAATTATCTAAATGTATTTGTCAATTATCAGCTTGATCTTATATTCAAAATAAGAGAGAAATCTAACCTTTAATTTGGGAAAAATTATTAAAAGAAAAAAACATTATTAAAAAAAAAAAAAAAACATTTTTCTCAAAAACACGTCAACTATCGGCAGCCCTAGAAATTTTTAGGAACAAAATGTACTTGACATATATTTCCATTCATATTTAACATTTTTAAAGCACACCCGAGTCTTTAGGAACACTGAAGGTGACACAAAGGCCAAACTCCCTTAGTCATCCATCACCAGGCAGTGAGATCAGAGAATACACAAATAGAATCAGACAAAAGGCCACTGACCTTCACAAATCAGGCAATGCCTATAAAAAATGAACTTAAAGTCTGAAAACACCCATCTCCTCTAATATTGTAATAATTAAAAAGTTTCAAACAACTGGAGCTGTGGAAAACCAGCCTTCATTGTATTTTACCCCCACAGAGAGTGAGGAGGGAGGATGGTTCGAGAAGCAGAAGCATCTCCAAGGCTCACAGTTGGAGAATTGCAGAAGTTGGTTGCATCCTGAGGTCACCAAGTATCCAGAACTACAGTTAAACACCACTTCCATTCCAATAAGTGGTGCAAACTGATCCAGAGGAACACTCACAGAGTTTATGGCAAGACAAAAATGAGTTTAATCAAACTATCAAGCTGTCATTAGACAGGAAGACATAAATTGCCATGAAATCATCAATCATAAAAGGTTATCATAAAAGTTGTATTAAAACTAAACAGAGTAAATAAAATGTGTAATAGATTTCAGCTTAATCATTAATAAACTAGTCATTTATTTCACTAATACTTAATTTAATCAAATATAATGCTGAACTAGTCATTAATCAACATTATTCTGGATTTCCTTGATAATATTCCACTTCACCACAAGCTATTTGGCAGGCTTACCAGAAGGAAGCCTCTGCTGTCATCAAAGCACAAACGTAAGCAGTTTGCAAACTGTCAATGCAACTTTGGAACTGGGTGTTCTGGTTAGGTGAGAATAGATCGTTTTGGCAACAAACACCAGAGCTGGAAAACAAATAATGGTGTCGCAGTGCAAAAAGTGTAAAATCTCAATGAAGTTCAAGGCACTCTCATCGGAGGAAAAAGAAAAGTTTTAAAGACTGTATTAGATTGGCATATCGATGAGAACTGCTCAAACAAGTTCCACGCCTACACGTTTTGGCATATCAGCATTCATCGGGGCGTAATAAGCTGTCCACATTGCGTCCTATTTATAAGATGCACAATGACGTGATAAATTATGTACATAATCAATTATCCAAACGCCGGACGTGGCCAAGAGGCTAAAAATGGGGCGCGTTTGGATCTTCTAGCAGGACAATGATCCAAAGCATAGCTCCAAATCCAGACAAAAATGGTCATACCAGTCCCCTGACCTAAAAACAACTGAAAACCTGTGGGGTGAGCAGAAGTGGGGAGTCTACAAAGCAAGGACCAAGGACTGTGAGACTCTGAAGAAGAGATGCCGTATGGAGAAATGGCCTCCGATCGCTTCGTACGCATTCTCCCACATCGTCAACCATTATAAGAGAAGACTCAGTGCTGCTATCATGGCAAAGGGAGGGAGCAGAAAGTACTAAATGTAGTGGTGCCAATAATTACAACACACAGCTTTTTCAGAATAAAAATGATTTTGTGTTAAAGATGGGTTTTTTTCCTCTGAACAATTGTATCACAATAAAACTATGTCATTTCCTCATATTGCGAAGCATAGAAAACATTTGAAAAACAATAAAGTGAATGTTATCCAGCGTTTTTATTTTGCTCATATTAATTGAGGGTGCCAATAACTCTGAAGGGCACTGTATGATTAAATAATAATCATTATTATAATAATAATACTATTAATAATAACAGTATTTAAAAACAACTAGAGAATTAATATCATACCATTAGCTCTCGCTCTGCTTTCAAAGACCGAACAACATAGGGTAGGATCTTTTTTGGGTAGCCGCTACGTTTCAAGGTAGTTTCCAAAATGTTCTCATCCAACAAATCATCTAAAGCTTTACAATCTTCCTCTGGGAAAAAAAAAAAAAAAAAACATTATCAGCAGCCTACATTATTTGTTAGATTTTGATATAATGTTGTGAAAATATGTTAAATATCAGGCACAAAACAGCAAATGTTCTATTTTCAAGAACCAGTGAATTATCCATCACAAATAGCCTACAACAACAAAATAATAATAATAATAATAACTTTGTATTATTTTTACATTTTACATTCATGTAAAATTGATATTTTTTGTCAAGTCAAGGTTTGTAACATTTGTTTAACGCTAAAAAACTACTTCTGGCAACTTTTAAACCTTGAGGGGTACATTTTAGTCCAACTGCTACATTAACAATTAGGAAGACACTCACCTGGTACACTAACATCAAGTGGGCCTACCTGCTTCCTCACAGAACAATCTTTGCTTTGTAGTCCTACCCTGCCTTAGATAGAACCAAGATATGTTTCTTTCACATCTGAACTAAGATGTCTTACAAAATAGGAAGTAAAAAACAGAAATTTAAATCATGGGTCAAAGGATGAATAAACTTTAAAATGAGTAATTACTCTGGCTGAAAACTACATTCTGCACTTTGTACATTGCCCAGGTCCTTGTCTAGCACACTTTTTTTGTTTTTGTAGTTAATCATACCATCATCACCCTCATTAGGTGCATCTTCCCAAGCTTTCCCATTGATCAAAATGTTTTCTTGTACACCTCTGTCAAAGTCCTGTGAAAACAACAAAAACATGAAGTCTTATGAGACATAACTAACGTTTTCAGACCCTCTGTCAGACCGGGTAGAACTGAAGTGTAAATCAGAGGATTACACTCAGATTGTGAAGGCTATTGAGCCAGCTGCAGGTCACTTAAAAGCTTGCATTGGTGCCTAGCGAACAGCCTTGCTAACGTTATATCGTTTTTGAGATAGTCAGCGTAGACTGGCAGGCAATCCAACAAATATCAACCCAATAATAAAGGTTAGCTAGAAATGACTCAGAAAGGTACCTCGCTAAATTCCCACATACGGCCAATTATAATATGAAAAGTTATTTTAATTTAGCTAGCTAGGAAAGCATATAACATCACTCACCCTCAGTAATTCCTCCAGAATTTGCTGCTTGACTTCTTCAGTAATCGTAGACTGGCCATCTAATAGTTTCTTAATGAGTTCTCGATATTTTCCCAATTGATCTGTAACAACTTTTTTAGACTTCAACTTCACCCTATAGTCTTTCTCTGTTTCCATTTCTGCAACTCCCAAATTTTGCGCCATTTACTTTAAATTTCAACTTGGAAACGGAAAAAGAAAACAATGGTGGTTGCTGGTTCTACCCCACGGAGGGAAACATAACCATAATCATAACGTTCCGTTTAGGGAGGAAAGTACATAATTTCCATTGCTACAGTAAATAATTGCAATTCTGGCACACGTAGTTACAGTGTACACAAAACTGATATCCTAATTTGGATTTTTTAAATATAATGATACATGCACTTTTTAAATTATATTTTATCCAAGCATTTTTTTAAAATTACATTTTATACATGCACCAAATGGAACACGGACGTCACACTAGAGCGCCCTACGTTGCAAGTGGTGTAAAAACTACAGTTCTCAAATAAGTTCTCAATTCGTCAAATGTAATTCAATGGACGAAGGGTTTGTGGATTGTCATTGTCATATTTCTGCTCAAGAGTTTGACGAGGTAACTAACTCGAAGTTTATGTTTTATAGCCCAAACAGATCCTTATACTAGCTGATGAGTTGGACAGGTAGGCTTAAAATCAGTTTGGACTTAAAAACAATAACGTTAGCTAACCTTGCAAAGTAACGACAATAGCCAGCTACGGTAGTGAATATATGTATTTATAGCTGCCTTGATAACCTGGAAAAGTATTAGGTTATCTAGTTTTGACATTTAGAACAGTCTATTAGTTTGTCACGAACATTTTTATTAATTGCTTTGTGAATAAATGAAATCTGCCATGTTATCATTTTCACCACGACCCTATCTATGGTGTTGTGGTCTTGGGTGCCTGATCTAACTGAATTAGACCTTATGAATCTCCTTTACGTTGCGAACCCCCGCTTCTCATTTTATTGTTTTTGCCGTAATGATCTCAGCATCCCTCATGTTGTCCACCAAATATGAGAAACATTCTTGTAAGCGAAATACAGTTTATTTCAAATCATTATTTTATACATTTCATTTGGGAAAAAAAGTCTTAATGTTTGTACTCAAAAGCATTATACTTAAAAAGACAGAGAGAGAAGCCTTGGAGATATCAACAACGCAAAAATTCATGAACCGAGTCATTCGCACTCAGGAGGAAGGAAGTCCATTTTTTAATTTTAACAGGTGACCAGCGGGAAGCTGTTACTCTTCCTTATCCTCGCCGTGGGTGATGGTGTAGCTGATGCTCTTGTAGTCAATATTCCCTGCCAGGTCGGGCGGAAAGGCGGACCACATGTTTTTGATCTCCTCTTCAGTAAAGCGGTTGCACTGAGTCATCAGCATCTCCTCCAGGTATTCCTTTTTGAGGGTGCCCTTGCCCTCGGGGTCCAGGACCCTGAAGGCAGCGGTGATTGTGTCCTCCGGGTCTGAGCCCTTCAGCCTCTCCCCGAACATGGTGAGGAAGGTGGTGAAGTTGATCGGCCCCTTGGCCTCCTTTATCATGGCGTCCAGCTCCTCCTTGGGCACGTTGAGGCAGCCCATGGCGGCGTAGGTGTCCATCAGGTCCTCCTTGGTGATCACGCCGTCGCGGTTCTGGTCAATGACGGTGAAGGCCTCCTTCATCTCCTGGATCTTGCTCTGGTCAAAGATGGTGGTGAGGTTGCTGGCGGCCGCTGCTGAACGTCTCTTCGGGGCCATGGCTGATGAGCTGAAGGGATGCCGTTTCTTCTCAGCTTAAAGGTTTCTCTTGTGCCTGCTTCCTCCTTCATCAACGGGTTAAATATCTTGCGGCTCATTAACATGCGAGACTGAAAGTTTGGGATTCGGTCACATTTGTCATGCTGTTGGGACAGACACTAATGGTGGGAGTGTCCATGGGCATGGCCTCTGAAATAGACCAGTTGCCATTGTTTGCCGGGACAAATATGGTGGCATTGCTACATTGACATGCATTCAGCTGTTCTCCCCTGGCTCCTTGTGGTGCATAAGAGTGACAGACCAGCTGTAGTCTTGTCCTCGGTTTATGACACTACATGGTTGCCTGCTGGCAAATCTTTTGTAATCACATTTTTCTTTTGTGTTCTGCAGGACTTGGATGATGTGATACAGAGAGCCAAACAGGTTTGTTGTCTATCATAGTTCAGAATACATGATTAAGACTACAGACTGTTAAGCTTTGACATATGCCATGAATCCATTTGCTCATTTTTATACAGATAGAATATTTCTTACTGTATGCTGAAATAAATAACAGTAAGTTACTTAAGAAGGCTATTTGCTAAATAAGAACTAAAATGTTGTAAAATTATTTTTCATTTTCAGGCTGGAGTCAAGACACTGGTTTCAGTGACAGAAAAGGCCAGTGAGTTTGAAAGAGTTATACAGCTATCTAAAATGTAAGCCACTGTGTTGGGTACTACACAACTGGGTAGATAAGTTTCCATTTCAATCATCCAATGATGCTTATCTTGTTACACTCAGTTGTCATGCATGACCTGATTTTTAAATGATAATATATAGTCATTTCTTCAACTTCTAATTTCACATACAAAGATGTTTTTGTAAATTTTACAATAAATCTTGCTCATATTTAAAACTCTGTGGTCCATATCCATTTGAGCTGTTTTTAGATTTAGTTCCCATTTGGTGATGTAAAGTTTACTTTGGAGGCTGCCTGATGTCCTCTTTTATGAAGAGAGACAGAAGGAGGTGACAAGGATTCCAATCTGCACCTGTCACTTCAGTCACCTGTTCTGTTCTCTGTATCCAAATATAAACACTGGCTTTACAATGCCTTGTTAAGCTTGCCAGTATTTTACTGTATGGCATCTAATTTTCAAGGCACAAGGTGACACAGTTAAAATACCATCATTGTATTTAATTGAGCGTATCTGGCTGTTCCAGCTACCCTGGTCTGGTGGCACCATGCCTGGGAATTCACCCTGTTCAAGGCCCTGGGTCCCAGGATCTGTGCAGCGTGACAGTACAGGTTGTAATTTCATTATAATCGTATGACCGAGCAACACCTACTGACTTTACAATTATCATGTGACTTATCATATTTAATAATATTGTTTAAAAAAGCTTCAGTAACCACGTTGTGTTTTATAAGGACTTGGAGCCCGCCCTTCCCCTGTTTCAGAAGTACAGGGAAGACATTGTGGCAATTGGTGAGGTATGTACCATGAGGACCTCTGGAAACTGTCTCTGCACAAGCTACTTACTTAATATATTTTTTTGCTTTAGACCAGAGCTGCCCAACTCTACCGTCCTGTAGGTTTCCACTCGAACCCTAACAAAGCATACCTTGTTCATCGGCTAGAGATCTCGTTTTGCTGGTAATTCGTAGAATAAGGTGTGCCAAATTAGGGTTGGAATGAAAAACTGCAGGGTGATGGATCTCTAGGAACAGGGTTGGGCAGCCCTGCTTTGGACCGTGAATGCCCTATACCTGCCAAGGCCAGCAGGTCATCAGAAACTTCAGTGAATATTTAAATATCCTTCTTTGCACACATACACTGTCTGGGCCAATCAAAAGCATGCACCAAAAATGATATATCTTTTTAAAACCCCAAGAATATGAACTGTTCGTTTCATTAAAATTTAAGTTAAACGGTCATATTTTCCTCTCGCATGTCATGTGATTTCCAGTTCTGCTCCTTACCCCCTGACAGCATAGCCAAGTACATGCTGGTAGCACTGTGTGCAGAACTTTTAAAATGCTGTGACTCCTGTAAGCCCATGGATTAGACTCACAAAGTTGTCTGAAACACGGCCAAGCCACAGGGACTGGTTGAACGGTAACGGAATAACTTCTTAAATCCCTGACCTTTCCATCCTGCTGGCTAATTCCCTTTGAACGTTCTAGACTTTATGAGCTTTGGAAGGAATGCAAATCTGTCAGAGGTATTATTTCGCCCCCAGTTTAAAAAAAGGCGCACAAAGCCGGTTGTTATATAGGAGAAGGCTGAACAATGTCAACATTTTTTTCGACGCCGATGGTTCCTTTTACAATGCCGCGCGGTAAGCCCACTGCGACCGGTTTGTTCCAGTTTGACATTCCTGGGGTGTGTTTTTAATTAGGGCTGACCAGCAGGCCTGTGAAACCTTTTCCCTTCAACCACCTGCTGTCTGACCAGCGGACAGCAAAGTTTACCTTTTTCCCAGGTCTATTTTTCATCTTCAATTCAAACAATGTGTTTGGCAGATGATGCATAAAATGTTTTGTGCTGCTGCTGCTAAGCTAACCGAGGACGGGCAATCAGGCTTCTGGCGCGGTGGTTTTGAGTGATGCCCTCCTCCTCTGGGTGCGAGTGTGTTCTCTGAGTTGATATCTCCCTGCCAGCAGATCGGTCTCGACTTCACGCCGTGGTACACCCCCCACGCCCAGCAACGTGAGGAGCAGCAGGCGGTTTTCAGAAAGCAGCTGCAGATATCCAAAGAACTCGATCTGCCTGTGTGAGTGCTGGTATGCTCGCGCCATCCCGCGTGAATTCAACTTGATTTTTTTTGCCGTGCCATAAAATGTGTACATTTGACTGGCCTCGACATAGGTGGAAGCCATTATATCACGGCATGCGTAACGTTGGTTTTTGTTTTAAACTGTGACAGCAAAAGCTGGCATTTGATACAATGAGTGTGAGCAAAACTGTAGTCTGACGTGACTGACGTGAGAGCCGTTTCCTCCTCTTCACAGGAACGTCCATTCCCGATCCGCTGCGAAGGTCACCATAGGCATCCTCAAAGAGCAGGGTATGTAGCTCAGACCATTAGCGTGCCGTTACGCTGTTGGCGTGCTCGCGGTGGCTCATACGGCGCCGTGGATGTGTTTGCAGGTATTACCCGTGCACTGCTGCACAACTTCGCGGGGAGGCCGTCAGTTGCCCTGGAGGGGGTTCAGATGGGGTATTACTTCTCTTTCCCCCCAGCTGTCTGCAGAAATGAGCAGGTTAGGACACGGTATTATTATTATTGTTATTATTATTATTATTGTTATTATTACTGTTATCCAGCGTGGTTTCACGCTTAAAATTACACAGGTCCTCCATTTATAAAGCTGGGTAAGCAATCCATGTTTATGTACTGTATCTTACTCAAAGGTATAACCTCATTGTATATCCAGGGATTCAAACCCACGTTCTTCTGGTTGAAAAGTGAGGTTACTTACCACTACACCGTACCGCCAGCTTTCCAGTCTTAGCATTATTATTATTAGCATCTTTGTTATTATTACTCATGTAGTTTCACACTTAAAATGACACAGGTCCTCCATTTAGAAAGCTGGGTAAGGAATCCAGTTTATGTATCTTTTTCAAGGTTACAAACTCATTGTTATATTCAGGGATTCAAATCCACTTCCTTCTGGTTGAAAAGTCAAGGTTATTTACAGTACCACCAAGCTTCCTCACAGCCTTACTCACACCTGTGTCCTATCAGCCCATCCCTGTTAACACAGTGCATGCAGTAGTAACATGTTGTAAAAATGCCTTACCTTGATCTTTGAACGTGTACATTACACATTTACGGTATCGGTTCAGCTCATGTGTACATACATGTGCACGTTTTCCAGTTGCGTGGCCAAATACAGTGGCTGTCCAATGTGCATATATCAATGTACTGAGTGAAAACATTCTGGCTGAATCGTAGCATTAACTATGACAAAATATTAAGCGTTAAACAAAAACAAATGGCTTGTGTTGCAAGGATGGCAAAATATATCGCAGGCTTCAGTGCGTCCACGTAAATGGAACAGATTCCCACATATCCCCAAAATACAAACAGTCCAGAGGTTTCGATGTCACTCATTGTAACTGTATTCTGCTTCAGGAAACATGAAGGAAGTACATCACTCCAATGATAACATCACACTTTGTTCAATCAGATTCAGTAACCCACCAAAGCAGCACCATCATCTTCTGCTATACCTTGAATATGAGAGTACTTTTCAGTGAATTTCCAGCCTACCTCATTAAGGCTATTTCAGTCATCTGTCAGCTCTGCTCAGAATTATGCTTTGTATATACTTTGTACAGTTGACAGAAACAGCATACCTTTTTCATATTAGGAAGGTGAAATGAATCTAAGTCAGATTTTAAAATAATTATTTACCGTGAGTATTTTTGTGCGTAGTGATCCAGCCAGGGCCGCAATTATGGATTCTCAGGCCTGGGACAAAATATACCAGGGGCCACCAACCCCAACCCCCCCCCCCCCCAGTATATCTTGTAACAAATTAAAAAGTTACATCATCCAAGCATCCCTCCCCCCATCTGCGGCCCTGAATCCAGCCAAAGCTCGTTTCCATTTGGTGTTTTGCTTATTTAAATCCATCCTTTTCTTTCCATTTCTTTTTTGTCATTTCTTTTTCTTTTTCTGATTTCTGATGGGTCCTGGCAGGCAGAATGATACACTGTTACATTGGTATAGCCTTGAGTCCCTGCCACACTATTTGAAACCGGAATTGAGTTTGAGTTTTCTTTTATTAGTTAAAAAATTCAAATAGCTTTAGCTTATCTCATTTCCCTGAATAATCCTGTATCTCTCTAAACTCTTCAAATAAAGCCAATTGTATGGGAGGTTATGCCAATTGGAGTACTCATTAAGTATCCTGACATCACTTAACATTCCAGTGGGAGGAAGATCGGGGGAGTACAATATTGTAATTGTATAACTCCAGATAAGGTGTGTCATAAATGAATTGAAAATTCTACACCATCCTGTTGACTGCCTTCCCACGTGTACAAGCACTAAGGTTGTCCTCGTGATTGTACTGTGTTAACGTACAAAACAATATATGGTTTCTATATTTTTGTATGACAGCTAGCCCCCCTAGTATCTAACAATAACCAAAATACTAACAAAAGTGCTTTTAGAGAAACAAACTATGTGGACTAGAATACTACTGTACATTGTGGAAAAAATACAGTGGCTTATTGTCCAATTAAATCCAGCCTAGCATTGTAACATAGGAGCAATTAGTAATATTCATATAATTAATAAAAATACAATGAATAATAATTGATTCATATAATCAGTATTATAATTTTGATGTGACACTTTCAGAACACAAACAAAACTGTCTTAGAAAGAGAAATAAACCACCTCTTAGTTGCACAGACAGTAAGGCAATATGGTTAGTTGTGTTCATATCAGGGAGCAGTTCTACAAGCTTAGGACTTCTTAGGAGCCTACCTGTTGCGATAGAAGCTGCATTCTGGAGTCATCCATTAACTCCTCAGTAATTGCTCTGGCTTTGCGATCTGGCTAATTATCACTTTGTAACCAGAGGCAGTGGGAAGGGGGGGGGGGGGGGGGGGTGGAGATATTGTTTAAAAAGCAGTACTTGGAATGTTAATCATTAGGCCATGTTCTAGAGCAGCGACTTACCACTGCTGGAGGCATCGCTTTTACGTATTACAATAACAAACAGTCCTTTTGATATGCATATACGACAAGTCATGGCACGTATGTTTTGTAAACGTATATGTAGATATATTGTGTCAAAGCCGCCTCACAATTAAGGTTGTTGGTGATTTTGCTCTGTGGTTGTTGATTCCCTTTGGTAAGAGTTGTGAATTGTATTTATTTATTTTATTTTTATTTACTTTATTTTACAGAGAGTCCGGCTGATTAAACAGATCCCACTGGAGCATATCTGCCTCGAGACAGACTCCCCTGCTTTGGGGCCAGACAAACATGTAGGTCCCAGTGCGGGTGATCATAAGAATCTTAATAATATGATTACTACTGTTATTATACTACTTATTTTCTTAAATTGTTTCCTCTGACATCGATATCTCTTTTAGGTGAGAAATGAACCCAAAAATATCTCTCTGTCGTCGGAGTATATAGCACAAGTGAAAGGAATCCCACCGGAGAGAGTCGTCGAGACCACGACACAGAATGCGCTCAAATTATTCCCAGGAATTAAGACGAGCACACCGAAATAATTGTCCAAAATGCTAGAATTGAAGCTGTATGAATCTGTTTAGATTAATGGTATTTCTAATAAAATGCCTTTGTATATGTCATCATTTTTGTTACTTTAATAATTATATGCCCTGAAATAAGTGCAAGATGGAGGGGAACCCACCGACGAAACAGTCCACACGACTAGGAAATTATAATTGTTGCAAGCATTTAGTATTTTATTAGCTATCCGATTAACAAAGTGGCTAGCCAATGGTGTGAAGGTTGATGGCAGAAGTTCTGATGTGATCTTCACACTAAGTGTGTCCAGTCTGCAGGAATGAACAGAATAAAAACCATATTAATTGTGCAAGCCATATTAATTGTTGAATCGTGCACGAGGCCAAATGACCATGTAACGGCTGCTTACTGTTTTCTTCGAAGTGTTTCCTCTCCGGCAACCGGACAACACCTCCTATCCAGGAGGAACGCTGATCTGGTCTCTGCGCATGGGGCGATTTAAAGTTGTAGGTAGTTTGTAAATGACAGGAAAAATGTCTTCTCTCCGTTGGAGTCCAGAATTTGCTGTCTGCCTCCACTCGACACCAAGATTCTCTTTGCGCGTTCAACTGGTACAATGCATCGCCTTTAGACTTGGACATATTGTCTCCAACCCAGTAGCAACGAGTGGAATAAGTGTCCAAATTTGTTACAACGGGGTCAGTCTGTCGTTGCTTTCCAGGTGTAACCCGAGTGCGGACGTCTCTATAGCAACACAGTAGCAGAACCAGAATAACTTGATGCTTGTCGCTGAGCATCTAATGTTAGAAAGTTCATGTAAAATGCTAATCTATATTTGCAGTATGGTATCTTATTTAAGTACCACCACACGAAGGAGAATATGCATTTAAGACACGGGTTTCTCTGTGATGCCTATGTAAATGTTGTAGAAACGCTATCTGTTTAGTTACCAGTCACACCCACACCATGAGAATACTAGGTTAAACTACTATTAGCGGATTAGGAACGGAGGACGAAGACGCCATCTGTCTGACCATAAAGTTCGTTTCTACTGATTAAACTGACCTTGAGTTTGTCAGAAGAATAATTTAACCTTAAGGCACTGGGTATGCACGTGCCTAATTAACACCCACAACAATGGTCAAAGACGTACACTAAGCCATATCTTACCAAATTGTGACATTCTGTTTAAAGCTGCAATATGTAAACTGTATGCGAAAGTTTAATGCCCTATCTTATGTTCAAAAAAAGTAATTAAATGAGCCTAATTAAACGGCAGACTAGAAAATCATTTTTTGATTTATTTAAAAACGGTTTTATTAATGAACATGTCATGAAAACTACGCCTACAGATAGGCTACTGAACACAACTAGTGCTGATCGCTTACATGAGGCATAGGCTAGCCTACTTATCTTTTAACCTACGAGCTACTATTAAAATGGGCGAGCTTCATTTACATGTGGCTTTGCAAGAACCGCCTCGTCTGTATTTGATTGGTGGTTATCATCATCGGAAGGCCTGTGTGTGTGCAGTATTTGTGCCAATCCCAGTTTCTTCGTTGCGTAGTGAACAAAATCGGTAGCGCGCTAATACAGATTTAGTCGATGAACAGCCCGCGTGGAAGCAGCAGGCTAACTGAATAGGATTATTTCGTGCGCGCCCATTTTCATTATTACATTACAGGCATTTGGCAGACGCTCTTATCCAGAGCGACGTACAATTTATGATGGAACTGTAGCTTATAAACGGCAAACACAAACTCACTTTGTCTAGTTTTGGCAAACGTTTTGAAACGGTAAGTACGTTTCCAAGTTTGCCTTTGACCCGTCGCTCTCCTCAGCATCTTTAGTTTTCTTTTAACGGAACGATTGCTATCCCGTTTAGAATGTTATTATTATTGGCAATGTGGAATCGTGAGTGAGGGCTATTGAGCTGCGACTTTAAATTGGACTGGGCCTTTTTACGCACAAAGCGTGGTTATCTGTACGTTGCGGCATCATGGTCGCTGGCGAGCTCGTTCAGGAACATCTCCGGTGTAGCGACGCGCACGACGAAGATAACACAGGTCCGGAGACAGTGGAGAAAATCGGAACACCGAGTCAGTATTTGGATGTAACGGATACACCAGTCCATGTGACCGTGTTGGATTCTAGGGAGTCCGAACGGGAGATACCACCGGATGAGAGACAGGCTATGTTGCCTGGTGGACAGAAAGCACTCCAAACCCAGCTCTATTACAGAAGATTTGCCGTTTTAGCTGTGTTCAGCCTTTACTCCCTCGTGAACGCCTTCCAATGGATCCACTACAGCATCATCGCCAACATATTCACCTTTTATTATGGTGTGTCAAATGATAAGGTTGATTGGCTTTCTGTTGTGTATATGGTGGCGTATGTGCCTTTGATCTTCCCAGCAACCTGGCTGCTGGATAAAAAAGGACTGAAAATTACTGTACTTCTAGGGGCCGGCTTGAACTGCATCGGAGCATGGGTAAAATGCGCCAGTGTAAAACCAAATCTTTTTTGGGTGACGATGACGGCGCAGATTATATGCTCGATTGCTCAGGTATTCATCCTGGGACTGCCGTCAAGGATTGCCTCCGTGTGGTTCGGACCCAAGGAAGTGTCAACTGCTTGCGCTACAGCCGTGTTAGGCAACCAGGTGTGTACAGTATTTGTATTACTTTATGGAACAGCATGCAATGTATGCCTAATAAAGGGATGTAATTTAACCTACTTATCAGTTTTTAACACAATTGATGTGTATATAGGAAGCAAAATTGTACGTGCCGGTAATGTGCGTGAAAATAGGTTTTTTTTCATGACGCCATTTTATGCTCTATATGGATAAAATGCATTTTTGAAGAAATTCTATTGGTTTAAATCTTTACTAATAAGGTAAATACTAACACAATTCACTATAGAATTGCATGAATTAACGACAGAGTTAACTATAAATATAATCTGCGAAGCATACTATTTTGTGTTTGAAACCAACTCTACTTCCTGGACTACAGGATATTCAAATACTGTTGGGCGCTGTATTTGCCATGAGTAACTTCCCTTTTATTTTTTGCTTATTGCGGAGCCCTTGATTCTTTGATTCTTTGACACGCCTCTCACACGTGGGCGGGTAATTTATAGGTCAATATGCTTAAATTGGGCTGAATATTCTTTATCGATGCACTGTAAATAACTAATTGCGCGTGTCCCCGAGTGAGGCAGTGACGTGCTAATCTTGGGTGCAGGTTGGCATAGCTCTGTCGGAGCTGGACTCTTTCAGATGAGTATGCATATGAATTTAATTTTGTTTTCATATGATAAATCTATGATTACATACTTAACATGTAATGAAATAACATATTTACAATTAATACATTATTTTAAATCTATTTAGGGCTCAATTATTTTTCATACATTTTGCACTGTGATAAAAAACAAAAATAAACGTATGTTTATGTTATATGTTTTGCATTGTTTCATACTGATACTGTGATGGCTGCTGCCTTGGCCAGGTCTCTCTTGAAAAAGGTATTCTGAATCTCAATGGGTCTTTCTAGTTTAATAAAGGTTAAAGATGTTTTTTTTTAAAAAAGCTCCATTGTATTACTGTACCCTAAAACTAATCCCTGTCTGTTTCTTTCTTAGTTGGGCTGCGCCATTGGATTTTTACTTCCCCCAGTCCTGGTCCCCAACACCATGGATGACAAAGACTTGATGGGCTACAATATAAGCATCATGTTTTACGGAACAGCAGTGATTTCCACCCTGCTCTTCCTCCTGACTGCTGTGGGTGAGTACAGATGTTTCGACTCCTGACCGCGGTGCCATAAAATCATGGCGGACAGACGCCTGCAGGAGTGCAGCACGCAGAAGGCGCGTCATGTTTTTCCTGTATCGTAGTTCTGTGCGGAGAGCACCGATGTACTGGACTTGCTGTTACATGTGGGCCTGAAATTACTGCTCTACCTAGGAACAGAGTGTGTAGCTTTATGGTGTGGTGTGTTGTGGTACAGCCCAAGCTGGTAGATTGGACTGCCACCAGATTGCCTCCGGGGCATTTAGCAAACATTCAAACATTATGGAGACCAGCTCACACATAAACGAAAGAGTCCTGCATTTCCCCATTTTAGAATGTCGCAGAGAGGGGCGGCAGCCTGTGTGAACTACCCGTCTCAGAGCGACTCATGCTGGCACTCGCCTTGGCAGGCGATTCAACTCGTCTAATCGCTGGCGGCAAGTTCTAGAACGCCGCAGAGAGTCGCGAGTTGCAGCTCGTGCCTTCGCGAATCTTTGCTCCGACCTGCGGTTTTAAGGCTTGTAAACAGGAACTTATGGCGAACGCATGTTTTTGGCTGGACCACAACAGCGGGGCCAGTGCTATAAACGCGAATGTCTGTGACTGAGTGAGTGATGAAGTTACACCATTGGTCAGCCGAGTTACGAAGTTACACCATTGGTCGGCCGAGTTACGAAGTTACACCATTGGTCGGCCGAGTTACGAAGTTACACCATTGGTCGGCCGGATGAAGTGTGTTTGGCCCAGCCATATACTAGGTTTGGACCTGGTCTTGTTTTTCCCCTTAGTTATCAAAGACAGACCTCCGCTGCCCCCGAGCCAGGCTCAGGCCGTGCTTCCCAACGGCCCTGCCGAAGACTACTCCTACAAGCAGTCCATCATCAACCTCTTCAGGAACAAGCCTTTCCTTCTTCTGCTCCTCAGTTACGGTGAGATGGCAGGGGCTCTCCGAGTCAGTTGCAGCTGTCTTTCAAATACTTTTTTTCTGAAGTGTTCAGTTGAGTGGCTGCTCGGTTTATTTTCAGATAAGGTGTAGGGATCAACCAGGGAGACTTCCTGGTTTGTTACATTACATTACTAGCATTTAGCAGACGCTTTTATTCAGAGCGTCTTACTTTTTTGTTTTGTTTTGTTTGTATAACATGCAGTTATTGATTAATACTTCCCCCTGCAAGGATAGCACTGTTTTGTGTGACAGTGTTAATTGATACTTTGCTTCTATTTCATTCTGCTCAATTTCTGTGTCTATCTTCTGTCCTAGTGTTTGTCTTGTATTGTTTTAGGCACTTATCGGGCATGTCGCTCTGGAAAGAGTGTTTGCTAAATAAAGGTAAATGCATAGCTAGGTATTTATTGAATATGTTATTGACTGGACTGGGGTGATCTCCCTTGATCCCCTAATCTTAAGGATACAATGACAGTGTTCCCTCTAGAGCAACAGCCTTGCGAGAATTACTGTTTTCTGATCAATGCTCAATATTGTTATCCAATGCCCAGTGAACTATTCATTTTTTTCCCAGAGGATATTTACTTCTTTTTAGAGTATAGAAAGTTTTTGTCACACGTCCTTCACAAAATTAACTAAATGTGTGATTCAGTTTAGTATGAGTCATCTGAGGCTAGTTATTGAGGAGTTTAACTCCTCTTTAATTTTTTCCCCTGTTTGTAGGTATCATGACTGGCTCTTTCTACTCTGTGTCAACATTACTCAACCAGATGATCATGACATATTATGAGGTATTCTGAACTTGATTTACAAGACTCTTTACCATCAGCTCCATTTTCTCAGTATTAATAGTGTCATACTGTCCCATACTATCCCTCTGAATACTGTGAAAAATGTAGATTCTTGGGCCTGGAATGAAAGTTAAGTTGTGGAATGTGCTCTGCTTCGTTCTTACTAACAAGTTAGCTCAGCAGGAATTCATTGTCAGTACAGTAATGTTATGCTTCCAAAGGTTTTGCATATATGAAAATACAGAACCTGTTAATTCTTCAAAAAAAATAATGTTTAAGATGATCTTTGGTTGGAAACCCACGCAACCGTGTTTGCATGGATTTCCTCCGGGTACTTTGGTCCCCCTCCCACAGCCCAAAGACATGCATGTAGGCTAATTGGAGACACTAAATTGCCCATAGGTATGAGTGTGTGAGTAAATGGTGTGTGTGCCCTGTGACAGATTGGTGGCCTGTCCAGAGTGTTTTCCTGCCCCTGCCTCTCGCCCTACGCACGCTGGGATAGGCTCCAGCACCCTCTGCGGCCCTAACCAGGATAAGCAGGTTTAGATAATGGATGGACATTTTCTTGTGGCACGTGCAACCTGAGACCACTGCACTCACAGAAAGGAGTACTTCATCCAGGAAGGCCATCCCCTCTCAGTTTTCGGATGTTGCTTGCCAGCTAAACGCGCTAACTCGGCATGAGCTGTGCTGTGTGGGGTGTGTGCGGAGGTGTGTGGTAGTGTGGTACGGTGCCCCCCCCGCCGCTTTCCTCACGCTGACTAACGCGAGGACACTCCGCCCAGGGGGAGGAGCTGAACGCTGGCAGGATCGGCTTAACCCTGGTTGTGGCTGGAATGGTTGGCTCTATCATCTGTGGGCTGTGGCTGGACTACACTAAAACCTACAAGTACGTACCCCGTTCACCCCCATCGCTTGCAGCTTCCCTCATACCCAGCGAATGGTGGTCTAACTCATCGACACAACCTCTGTCTGTTCTCATAATATCTAATGTTTTCAGTGCATTGTTATTTGTGTCTGTCATTGGGGAGTTAAAAAGTCCAGTGTCAGGAATCAGGAATCTACTTTATGATGCAAAACGTATGAGCTTTGGTGTCACTTCACTAAACCACCAAGGTACATGGAACAGGAAGAAGCAGCAAGGAGAATGGGAAAACATCCAGTGATGCTTAGGGTTGAATAGAAGAAATATTTTATTGTCCAGCAGGTGTCAACAATTAAAGATGACTTTTTTCTTTCATCTGCAATTGTAGCTGACATGTTTTATCCTCATTTGTTTAGAACCTGAACTTTGTCTTGGTCTGTGAGTTCAAGTGACCAAGGTACTTGCATTCCGTGACAGAATCCCGCCAGTGTAGGTCTTAATTCAGGTTTGTCATAATAAAGAGCTCTTAATGCAAGCGATTTTGACCAATCAGATTTGGAAAGATTATTTGCATTGTTGCAGCCACTGTGCTGTTCTCTCAGAGTACCTATACAGAACAGATTATCCTCATTACGTTTGTACAGCATGACTTGATAAGCTGCTCATAACTAATGTCATAATAAAGATAGAAGGACCAATTACTCTTGCGGCTGATGCCTGGGCTCTTGCCAACAGTCTTGTGCTGAGTGATATTATATCCATTCATCTTAGTGTTCAGCAATGATTCATGATCCAGGAGGATTCTAAGGCTAATTTTGTGTTTGCTCCTTTAAGAATCACCACTCTGATAGTCTACATCCTGTCCTTCATCGGCATGGTGGTGTTCACGTTCACCTTGGACCTGGGACATCTTATCTTGGTGTTTTTCATGGCTGGTGCACTGGGGTAAGCCTGGGCCTTTTGCAAGAATGGGCGCAAAGTTTCAGCTTCCAGAACGAACTGTATGTCCTCATAAAAGCATATTTAGTGCCTTAAAAGCCACTGGCTTTTCTGTGGGAAAATATTATCAGGTTAATGTTCAACATTACAGGTAATGGGCCTCATTCACAAACCTTTTCTTAAATAATTCTTACTTTTCTTCTTAAAAATGTTCCTACGAAAAAACAATATGAGATTTGTGACATGTGCAGACTTTATGTGCAATCCTGTTCATGTGATTTGCATAAGAAGATAGCCATGAACAAATACAGATAGGAATAAAATGATGAATGCCAAAAAAGTTTTACGATCAAATGATCGTACGCACGTTTCTTGAATGAGGCCCAATATGTTTTGTTAGAAGTACCAATCACAGACCAGGTCAACAGAAGGACAGTACTGTAGCCTCCCTTATTTTCAGTGTTTTTTGTCTGGTGCCCTTGCATTTGTTCTGTAACTGGGTACAGCTAAGCCGTCTGGCTGACTGTGTTTTTGTGTACGGTGAACTTTCGTGAGGACACCCAGCATTAAATTAGGACATGGGGAGACAGTCCTGAGTTACTCCTTATTCCCTCTTTGAATAATGCTGCTTATGTTTGATTCATGTTATTTTATTTTTAATATGCTTTTCCATAACAGGTTCTTCATGACAGGTTACCTGCCTCTGGGATTTGAGTTTGGGGTTGAAATCACATACCCTGAATCTGAAGGGACCTCGTCTGGCCTTCTCAATGCATTTGCACAGGTAATTGCCGGCAAAGTGACTTTTAACATTGCAATTCCAAGATGGCCGAGCAGGTTTCTGTCTGTCCACCAAGATGCAAGCCTTCCCAGCTAACGTTACATATGGAGAGATACTCGATACTTTGGAATTTCATTGTTTTGAAATGTGCAGAATCCACGAGGGCCCCTATAGGTGTGAAACGTGAGATGGGAGGGCTTTGGAAAGGGAGTCTATTTGACAAAGGGATTTAAACCTGTCCCCCTGTTTATCCCTGTGGTCAGTTACAATACATTTCCCACGTTGTCTTCGCAGTACTGACGGAGTTCTCAAACCCCCAAATCCTCTGTTGTCTTCCAGATATTTGGGATCTTTTTCACTTTGATCCAGGGGAAGCTGACCACAGACTATAACCCCCTGGCTGGAAACATCTTCCTCTGTGCCTGGATCTTTGTGGGCATCATTCTAACAGGTTTATTTGGGGGGTTTTCTTTGTGGTCATTGTTGTATGAATTAATTTCTTGTGCTGCAGCAGCCACCATGCTATTATTTTTCATGCTATAACAGCATGCTATATGATATTGTTATTTACTGTCACAGTTACTCGATCTTGTGAAGGACTGTGGGCTTTCACTCAGAAACTAGGTTTGTTTTCTACTTTCTCCTGAAGAAACGTGGTGTGAGGGTGTCCTTTGGGGTATCCATATGGTGGAAATATTGGGTCTAGGCCTGCAATGGCCTAATGAAGCTGCAAAATCATGTTGTGGTTACTTAATTTTATAACTGACTGTAGAGCCACAGCCAATGTTAAGATATCTTCAAGGTCAGGGCATTAATACAGGGCCCTCAGAATGATTCTTTTGTGCAAGTGTAGATTTGCTTTTTCAGTGTACAGATGAGGAAAATCTTGTGCAGTTTCTTCAAACCAGCAGCATAATTTTATTTTTCTGTTTTGTGCAGCCTTGATAAAATCTGATCTGAAAAGACATAACGTCAATATGGGAGTGGAAAGCAAACCTCTTCAAGCAGTAAGTAGTTATATAATTTGTGTTCTCGTGCAAAAATGTCCTTCAGGCTCTGCCAATTTTCCCCCTGAATTATTTCTCATGTGAGAGCTGGAGCTGATAAAACACAAATGATATGAATATTAGAAACTGTAGGGAGAAACCCAGACTTACTGGCCTTACTGTGAGCTAAAGATTATCCTAGTGTCAGAGTGAGGTGGGAATTATTCAATACTGAGGACTTGTATACCTTGTATGTAGTATGGAATTGGTCATTTTAGATTCAGTTTACCTAAACAGTAATAATGTAATATGGTTGTGCATCCTTTTATTGGGTTAATAAAATACACAAATAGAAAATACACAAGTACAGTAATAATAACACTGACGGGCGGCCTCTCAAGTTATGTCCAAGTATGAGGCCACATTAATGAAATTTTTGATATTTTGTCGGCTGTTTGTGTGCATTTATTGTGAAGGCGGATTGAGGTAGTTTCTTTTAGTGTTCACCCAATTCATTTGACCCCTATTATTATGTTATTGCTGTTCTAGCAACAGGCACCTGGACAGCTATTGGCGTGTCCTTGACTGTAGGTTACAGGGCAGTGGTAAAATAGGCCATTGAAACGCAGTTGAGGCAAGAACAGGCATTAGATGTCAGGAGATGCATTCTTCAAAGAACGATTGCAGGGGATGGGGGACACACAGAAAATAGTGTGTCTCTTTTACTTGGCCTTCTTTTCTTTTACTCTTTCATTCTTTATTTCTTTTTCTTGCCTAGGTCACTGCTGAGTGCCCTGCAGACAAGTCTTCCAATGGCGTCGTAGTGGAACCGTCCCCTGAGTGTTCACATGAGACCTCCCTGTAGAGATCGTGGAGTCCAACATCACATCAGTGAGGCTGTCTTTGCACCTGAGCTTGCTTCAGATCCCTTTTTATTCTTATTACTGTCTCTTATTTATGATGATATTTTAATGTGATCTTTTTTATTTGTAGCGAACCCACATTTTGTTTACAGAGGTACAGCGTGATGCTGCAAAGCCGGCAAAAAGAGAGAAGTAAATAGGCTGAACTTTTTTGGATCGTCCAATTGTACCTGGCCACAGTACTCAGTGTTTAATGATCCGTTCCTGTCCAGAGGTGGACACAGCAACACTCACCGAAACGACAGCATTTCTTTAGGTGATTTCTGCCTAGTTCAAATTTCTTTGCATAAATGGCGTAAAAAAAGGCATTTGCACTACAAATTTGTGATATGTGTACAAACGTGTGTGCCAATATATATTATATATATATATACTGTATGAAGGAAAAATTCCTTGGATCTTTGAACAAGCAACATTTGCAATTTCATTCCTTTAATGGTGTTATTCATATGTTGCCAGTGTTTTCTGGAATTATGGAAATTTGAAATATTTATGAGATTATGGAAATATGGAAGTGCTGCCAGCAGTGGGAGATACAGATTGATCTGCCATTCTTTACAGAAATGTAATATACTGAAAATATGTTGAAATATATTACCAAAGTATTGATAATGTATTTATTACATAACAATATACGGGCAGATATACAAATTATTACCAATTCAGATGTTACTGTATATTACACTGCTTTTAGCACCCAGCATATGTGCAATGTTCCTGTGAGGAATTTCTCATGTACTGGGTGTTACAAAGTTACAAGGGATGCTGCTGTCTGATAAAGCCTGCCTCTATGTCCTTTAGCCTAATTTTCAAGATGTTTTGAGTTTCGCACAAAACACATCAATTGTCCTTTGTCAGCACTTTATTGTAGTTCAGGTAACTGAAACATTATCTCTGTTATCAGCATTTGTTATTCACTGGTATTAGTAGATGCTGATGCAAGGTAAAATATGGATAAAAAGCACAAAGACACTATACCATGAAGCACTGAAAGTCCAGTCTCATACTGGGGAAATGGATTGAAATTTTTTAATGTGCAATTTTTAAAATGTATCATTTGTCAATCACAATTTATGTTGAGTTGAATTAGGCAGAATTCTGAACCTCTTTGAGTTGTTTTCGACTGATTTTAGTTTGTTTTGTGAAGGTGTGCACAATCACATAAAATCTTTTTTTTAGTCTCTGCATACAATGAGGACCAACTTGTTTAACCATATTTTATTTTCCAAATTTCATTGTTTAAATTGGCTATTGAATTGTCAATTGTTTTAGTACTTTAGTGTTAGTTTACCCATGTAACATTTTGTACCTAATGTAGAAAAATAATTAACAAAGAAAGGGCAGTCTTCATATATCACTTAACATTGCTGTCTTTGACGTGTCACTCTCTTCATTTTGCCCTGAGCACCGAAAGATTGTTGATATGCATGTATGTTCATAACAGCACCAAACACTGGATCTGACCTCACCGAGTGTAGTTTTGTTTGTCATGTCCATAACAATAGTTCTGGAGCCAGCTAATAATAATCTAACGTGCAAACAAATGTGGTTTCAGGGCTACAGAAAATGGAATCATTCGAAGTCACTGGAAAACAAAGTTTCGGTTTTTTTAAGTTCAGTTAATGTACTGGTATTTATGTGTGTTTGGTTTAACCATGCAATGATACAGCTCATTTCTGTTCAACTTCTCTTGTATGGCGCTGTCACAAAGACACTTCAGATGGTAAAAATCAGGCATTTATGGGAACGATCATTACACTTTCATGTCAATCATAAACAAATCTGGAAAAAAATTAAATGTTTATCGACTCATAAAATGTGTCCCCAGAGGTCATTTTTAATCCCATTTAAAATCACGGAACATCATTTTAAAGCCTGGTTTTAAATTGTGAAAAAATGTATTGAATATAGAGACACCAACAGCCAGATTAATAATCAAGTGTGAAAACAATCAAGTGGAAAAAAACTGCAGCAGGGAAACATGCATACGGATATGTTCAAAGAGTCTGTGGACCCAGGATTACCTGATACACACAGACACCCTCAGGACTTGCAGAGGATTTCTCACACCCTACTGTACCTTTTGACATGTCGCTCCAAGAGAGTCAATTTTTTGCTGATCGGTTATGATGTTACCCAGATCTCAAGTGGTCTATCATACTCCCACACTAGAATAGCATGCAACCTTCAAACATCAACCACTGAAAAAGGAACTTGCTTGCATATTAATAATAGTCATATGATAAGCACAATAACTATGCAGAAAAGCATGTAGCGTATGCGAAAAAAGATCAATAACATGATAACCATCTGAGCTGATTCACACCAGGAGACCATGACACAGAAGGCTTAACACACTGAAGTTTGACTTAGTTACATCATCTGCTTACGTTAAAACATTCAAATAATCACATGATGAGAATGGACCTATCAGAAGTGACACATCATTTGCTTTGCTCAAAACCACATTTGTCTAGAGCAGTTCTAAACATGGATTGTCCTGACCCTGAAACAAATGGAATAACATAATCTCATGGCTAGTGCTTAAACAGTGTTGCATGTATGCTGATTGAAACTCCACAGTGGTAGACTGTCAGGTGGCATGACTGCACAAAGTAACAAAGGGCATACACACTAAGCAAAATAATGAAAGCCATTCAAAGTACGTCTTTCTTCAGTGGCATATTTCTTCAAAATAAATTCATAAATTTGACGTGTCACGTTCTACACCACATATCTCTGTTCAGTAAAACATTGCTTATATCCTTGGTGGGGGAAAAAAATTAAGTCTCAACAGAAGTAGCACTAAATTTCTTCAAAGGTTCTACATTCCCCTCTGCTAAATATAATTGATGGTCCCCTGGCGCCCCCTAGTGGAAAATAGTTTTTGTGCTTTTGTGGCAGCATTTCAAAGCAGGATTACTGAGTTAGCTGGATAACCGCACAGAGCAAAACCCAGAAGCCTCCCAAATCTGGAACATGGACTGAAGTAAAAAGAATTGTTCCAGGTTTTACTCACAACAGTTATCTAGTTAACTCAGTAATCCTGATTCGTAAAATACCCCCCTGCTTTGTGTAACACTCCCCCGGACAGCTCATTCAGTTTATTTTCAGCTTGTTGCCTAATGAAAATGACAATCCATCAAATGTTCAAGCATCAAAGTGTATTTTATTTATACAATCCAGAATTTGCAAGTGCATTGCTTAGACAGTGCTTTATAAATGACATCCATATATTAAATGCTACAATATATATATATATATATATATATATATATATATATATATATATATATATATACACACACACACACACTTAGACTTGGACACAGTACAAGCATGCTAAAATGCTTGCTCTTTGGCAGGGTGACAAAATGTCCTGAAGGGGGCAGAATTTGACATCTTAAAATGCAAGTGTTGGAAACCCCTCAGTTCTAAATTGCTTTGCAGTCACTCTGTGTTCCTTCATCTATGAAAAAGCCATTTTATATCACTTGAAAATTGAAAATCAGTTTTTTCTTATAAATTTAAACCATGTCAAAATTGTTTTATGGCTCAAACTGCCAGAATATCAGTTCAGCAGTTTCAATACATTTTGTTAAAATATATTGTATAAAAGATCACAAGGTTACAATATAAAGATCGATACTTCAAAATGTCAGCCATTCAGTGATTTACAGTTGGAGAGTGCTTTGCAAAAACAGCAACTTGGCAACGTTCAGCTTCATAGCCTTTTTGAGTTAACCCTTGGTGCCCCTCAGAGCAAAAGGATTCCCTCCCTTGTACACTCTAGCTATGGCAAAAGTCACAAAGTCTCACAGTTTTACTCCTTGCTACTACTGGAATATAGCACTGTTAGTGCTTTCGGGGCTGTCTTTATATATTTATTTATTCTATTATTTGTCACACTTTTTGTTGTTTGTCTTTTGACCAGGGGGTTATATTGTTTCTTTTTATAGTATTACTGTATAGTATATTGTTCTCTTTTGTGTGTGACTTATTTTTTAGTATTTCCTGTCGTTGTATTGTTTTCCCCATATATTTCTGAAAATTGTAACAAAGTGCAAATCAGAAAGAAAAAGATAATGTGAAGATCAATGTTTCAGCCACAACAATTTTACTGGGTTTTGATTTTCCTGTTTAGCGAGAAGCAAATACATTCAGGAGAATTGACTTTCACTAAACGGCTTATTGTGAGACTTAAAGATCCACAAAACAGTGAAGATGGAATGAAATGTAAAGTATACCTGAAAATGGCTTCTTACTATTGAATGTGCACTCCAAAACTGCCTCCCTACAGTACATCACCTCTCCAGGCTGCTCTTGGAAAAAGTTCTCAACCCATCCAATTGTATAAGATTATGTCTCCAAGGACATGCTCAAAGGTATGCCCTGTATTAGCCTACAGGTGCATCATTGGATTTGGTCCGAATTATTAATGCATGGAATTTAATGGTCAGGTCAGAGATACTAAGAATCCTTCAAGATCATACTCACCAGCAAAAATCTGAAACGTGGTTTGTGTTTTGGAGACACTGCTTATTGGTATTTATTTAGCTATTTATTTGATAAAGCAGAAATATTAGATAAGATATCAATAAATTTGTGGATGTCAACAGTGAACCAGGACAAGAGGATATTGCTGAGTCTGGGGAAAGCAAGGAGAAATGTGTGTGATGCCTTTGTATTTGTTCTAACGGTCTTACGTTTATTGCTTTTTTAAAATTATTATTATTCATAAGAAATATTAACAAAATGTCCCATGGACCACTTGCGCATAAAACTTTTTAGAAAATGCGACTGAAAAAGTGATATCTTGCTTTGGGGGAATTATTTCTTGTTTTCACAAAATGAAATTGCTTTTCCATTTCCCTTTAAATTAATGCTGTATTAATAAAAGTAATTACCTGTGGGAGGTTGAACGGTATATCAACAGATTAACATATTTCACGACCTAAAAATAAAGCTATCTTAGCTCGCTATATGTACTGTATAGACTACTCTATGTTTCTGTCTAGGAAAAAAATAATTAATTTTCGTTTTGAGCATATGCGCGCTGTCCACAGCATATCGCCATCTACGCTCGCTAATAAGTGATTTCGCTTCCAAAGCGTTCTATTTACTAAATTCACGCCTTTTTCCGGAATTACAGCCAATGACAATAAGAAGCGTTCTCCGCATAATGGATGAGCACAAGAAGACCCGCCTCTCTTTGTTGTGTAGCCAATGAAATTGACCAGAATCTGGTTGGCTGCCGGGTTACGGTAGAGAGAATAACATTATGAATACATTTAAAATTAACCATCTGATGAATTGTACCATACACTAAGAGCGGTATGTAATCATTGCAAGGAAACTGCCACATCAAGAAGAAATCCTCGATTTAAAAAATATGGCAAGCCAAAGGACAGTAATAGCAAGCTAGGTAATTATCCAGCATTATTCCTGTTACAAGCTCCAGGAGGCTGTCGCCCCCGCAGCGTTTTGGGAAAGGCTGTTGGAAGTTAGCTAGCAACAGAGTGTATTCGCTAGCTGAAACATAGGTTAGCTGGTACTGTGCTATACCTAGCCAGCCAGGCAGCACATTATTGAGTGTGTGAAGGTCCTCTGAGAAAAATGCTTGTGTGTTTGTGCGGTTTTGCAGCTTCTGGGTCGGTGTTCTCTGGTAGATTAGTTACGCAATTGTATTAACAATTCAGTTTACGCTATTGCAGGATTTTAAAATTGCAATGTGTAAAATACTCACAATGACAACATTTAGTTAGCCAACACAAACAGGTTAGCTAGCTATAGCATACCATAACAGTTTTGTTGTATTTAGTACGTTTGCCACCTACCTAGAGCTTTGCAAGTGATGCATGGTACTTTTAGATAGCTAGATATTGTTGTTTATCTAGCCCGCTCGCTATTTTCGAGGGCTAACTTGGTGCTTAGTTACCTAGATATATTTTTATTAGTTTTACCTGTTGTGAAGGCGGAGATTATAACGTTAATTGATTGCAAAACAACATGGTTATAGTTAACTGTCTAACTAAAAACTGAGGAAACGCCACTGGTTGTCTGTCTGGACAAGAACAGTCTTCCAGGGTGAACAATGACTGGACCAAG
Source organism: Anguilla rostrata (assembly GCF_018555375.3). Taxonomy (NCBI): domain Eukaryota; kingdom Metazoa; phylum Chordata; class Actinopteri; order Anguilliformes; family Anguillidae; genus Anguilla; species Anguilla rostrata. Next base: position 48,179,204 of record NC_057938.1, read on the forward strand.
CTCTGCTGGCACCAGCTCAACAGCATCTAAAATCGGTAGACACGGCCGCTCAAAAAGCACCAACAACTGCAAGTCCACTTCGGGTGCCGAATCAGCCTCTTCCAGCTCCACAGCCAACACTGGTCGGTCATCGGGAGAGGAAGAGGAGAAAGATGGAGGTGCGCTGTTTTATGTGAACAGAACTGGTTTTCCCATTGAAAGTGTCACTTGGGAAAGAATGTGGACTCATGTTGCCAAAGTGCATCCCGATGGTCAAGAGACGGTGGACAAAATAAGGAACGCCGCATACCTCCCTAAAGTAAGTTGCCATCTTGCTTAACGCCTCTGAAACTGACAACATCATGATTTATGCTAGTGAGCAATATATATGTAACGTTAGTCTTCAGTAACACTAATATCCAGACACAGCCGAGGAGTCGGGCAGTAATAATAGCTACCATTGGCAGCCGCGCGCTACGCGCATTCAGCCGGAAACTGTTAGCTGTTACCGATACATTCTCCAAGCGAACTCCAAGATTAATTATTTATTTTGGGTTAAAGACCGTCTTCATTGTTCATGGCCAGTGCCTAGACCGAAAGAAACAACGTTGTAATTGCATTCCCCCCCTGCTGTGATCAATATTATCTGCAGTGCAACATTGATATTAGGACTTCTTTCCAGTGAGTCAACCGCATGGTAAATTAAAATGGATAGTTGGCTGACTACAAACGGGTATAGTTTCCTAACTGAACTGTCACTTTCTTTCACCCTTTCATCTGTTGTACAATGAAAACAAGCGTGTGCTGTGAACCTGCAATGCCATCTGCAGGAGGCTAGTTGTGCCTCAGGAACTTTAAGTAGCCTAATTCTGTGCATTGTCTCTGTGCTTCAGTGTTTTTACACATAGGCCTACTGAAAGGTCATGCGTGGTAGGATAGTACATTCCGTGATAGTTCCTCAATTAATGTGATGTCCATTTACTGTGTGCGTATTGTTCTTGTTTTGAAGTGTGCAGCCTTTCATCCAGGATGTACCTATTATCCAAGTAATATTAAGCCCCACTGTACTGCTAGGACCTCTGTAAATTTAATACAGTTCAGTACTAAAGAACAGATGCCTCTCTGTGAAATGCACCATTGTTAAAGCACAGCATGTGCTCTCCAACATCTGATATTAAATAGCATCCCACAGCCAATTCTCGGGCTGTATGACACCCATCAGGAAAACGCTTTGAGGAGAAGCATATTCCTGAAAGTCTAGCATCTGACCCAGTTTGCGCGCTGAAATGTAGAATTTCTTGGCTGGCAGACTGACTCAGCCAGCCTCGGGCGTAATTCAGGACGCAACGTTCGTCTCGGTGGGAAATGCTATTCCCGGTCGGGCATAGCCCAGTGCTGCACGCCACCAAGCAGGACGGTCTGCAGATGAAGGGCAGCTCGGTCTGTGGCTCGACTGTAGAGGCATTGCACTCTCAAGACAGAGGTGTTGAAAACAACACGCAACGTGTGCCATTTTTTAACACGACTCCATTACTTGTTAAGGACAACACATTTTGTGTTACTTCAAACACAGTCTGTGTTAAAAAGTCCTCCCTTTGTGACACATAAATGGTATACTTTAAACACAAAAGTAGTAAGTTTGACACAAAAAGAATGGAACAAAAGTAACTAACACATCCTTTTAAAAACTGTGAGTTTCCTGGGGCACCAGAGAGACAGGCTCTAAGATAATAGAGATAGAAATGTGCATTGTTTAAAATGAGCGTACCTCTGATTGTTTGGTGTGCTTCAAGCTGTTTATGTTTCCATTTGTAAAGACACTGATGTGGAGTCACAGGGGCTAAGTTGCATAGTTTATTAGGCCTGCCTGTGTGAGAGTACTGTGTAAACTGACACGGGACCAACAAGAGCTCCACTGAGTAGCAACTCCTCATGACCATTCGGTTTTTTTTCCATCTCGTTTTGTTAGAGATATTTAAATCGGCAGTTCTCAGTATACGTTTGTCTTCTGTCACTGTCCCCCTGATAGTTAATGCTAAATTAAAAGAAAATGGTCTGCACTTAATGATGAAGAGTTATCGTTCTGTGTTTATTTGTAGTTTTACCATGCTTTTTTAGAGACGTTTCGCATACAGGGGAAATGGAGAACAATAGGGAAAAGGGCAAAATGTCTGCGTGGACTGAAGAAAGCCCTCAGAACACACAGTCCTTGTCAGGGCGCTTGATAAATGCTCAGTACAAACTGCACAGCCAAGTAGGCCTATTCCTCTCAGCTTATCAGAGAACGTGTTTACGGTTTGTAGGCTTCCCTCCCAGCCCCTTGAAAATGTAGTTCGTTCCGACAGCTACATCTTTAGACAATGTCCAAATGAAAAATTTTTTTTTTTGCTATATATTCCCTAGTCACAGTGAAACTCTGAGGAAGGTTTTCCGGATCGCAGCTGAAATCAAAGGTTGGAGTTCCTCTGCTGTACGAAGTTCACCTTGATAGGCAGCCTGATCTCCAGGTCCTAGATGGCAGGCTAAGTGAATTCGCTGAGGGGATTTGGAGGGAGTTAAAGAGAGCTCAGGGATGATCTCCAGAGCACGTCTGTGCAGACGTAAGCAGGACCTCGCTATGCAGCCCTGCCAGACTGCTTTAAGCATGCCTTAAAAAAGACCTACCAAAAATAATGGTTACGTCATTATGTGAAGTTAGAGCAGAGTTCTAGAATAGCCACAGCTGTTTACGTAAAAAAAAAACACCTTCGTGAGTTCCAAGGAACAGTAAGGTGAAAAGTGAAAAGAAAGAACGTTTCCCCTTCATTTTGGACATATCTAACTTAATATCGAACTTAACTTACATAAAAAGGCCCATTCAGTAACGCAGCTGTCTCCACATTTTGATTATGAATTCAGTCACTGCATTGGGTTGTGTGAATTAATTTATTTGAGGTATGAGGGTGAGAAACAATCACACTGGAATTGGCTTTAATCCGTCTCATTATAGCTTTGTTTTGAAGGGCTAGTTTTTTTTTGAACAGGCAAGTTTTCCATTAAAAGCAAGCTTTCAATACTCAAACGGCGAACCGTCCCTGCATCTCAATTCAGTGCTATTGGAGGATGAGAATGCACACACTTTTTTGATTACGTTGACCAACAGGAAGTCACAACACATGTAAGTGTGGCTAAAGTTACGCCTCTGCATTCAAGCACCTGTCTGGAGACAGATGTCCGTGGAGCTGTGTCACGTGACCCCCAGGTTTTGTGTCCCCCCCCCCACCCCCCCCGGCTGTGGCTGTGGATCGGATTCAGCCCGATGGACAGTAGTAATGCCTGCCTACTTCCCCTCCCGTGTTCCCCCTTCCAACCCACAAACAAGTGCCTCCACACGGGGAGCAGCTGGGGAGGGAGTCCACCCCCCCCCCCACCCCCTCCATGCAGGTGCCCACCCCCCACTGCCGGGAGACCCCCTCCAGCCACGGCCCATTTGCAGAGCGCTCGGCCCGTAAATCGGTTAATACTGGGCTGGAGCGCTGAGGTCTGCGCTCCCGAAGGTGCCGTTTCCCGCCCGCGTCGGTTGCTAATTAAACGGCCCTTTTAACGAGGAGGCGGCTGCGCGCCGCGCTCGCCGGCATTCCGCAGCGCTCCTCCTCGCTCTATGGGACGTCTCCTCACCGCCTCCATCGGCAGGAACCGCACCGGAGGGGAATGCTGACGTGGGAATGGGGACCGGAAAAAAAAAAATCAGTTCAGATTTGCAGTGTAGATCATATGCATGCGGTGGATACAAAAGCTGGCGTGAATGAGATGAGATTTTAAAAAAAATGTTTTGTAGCCATGTGATTTGTGGTAATATATGATGGCATTATAGCCAAACGGAGGAAAATCCAGCATTGTGCAGGTTCTCCGATCCGTGTCCTCTGTACTGCGCGTCTGCAGTCTTAGCGAACCTACAGTAAGAGAGGCTGCATAATCACTCGCGGTTTTCTCTGATGCTGTACGGCTTCTCTCAGGAACGGTGGCGCTTGAAGCGATAGTGTGTGGGATTACTGAAAATGAGACCCAATGCTGAGTTTTCCCCCCGCGTGTAGTCTCGTTCGATGCGCTTTGATGCGGAGCTGCTGAGAGGTGCTTTCTGGGATAGGTGGAGGAGGCGAGCGCGTTCTTTTTCCTCTCCCTTTATTTAGGATTTGCTCTGTATCTGCTCTTGGCCAGAGCTTGCGTTCCTGTGCGGGTCTCTGATCACTGATGTCTGGTCTGTCCCTGCTGGATGGGCAGGGTCTGGGGTGACAGGAAGTCGTCTGAAAGCTTTGTGCGTTTCCTGCCTTTAATACCGCAGCTGATACTGATGCCATGTGTCATAGTGCCCAGTCTGCAGAATGAGAGGTCAGGTGACAGCACACCTGATTCGACTGATCAAGGTCCTTACCAAAGACACTAGTGGTTGATTAGTAGAATCAGGTGTGTAAATACTTGTTTGGAAAGAAAGTCTGCACCCACACTGGCCCTTTCTGGATAAGCTTGAGGACTTCTGTTTTGAAGGAACGGGCTGTTCTTCCTTTAACCAGGCGAGCTGCGTATCCCAGTGTCCCTGTGCTGAATTTAACCGTACCTATTCTCTTTCAGCACCCCGTGCCGTCGTTTCCGAACTTCAAGCCCTCCACGTCCGTCCCAGACTGGCTGCAGGCCGTCCAGAACTACATGAAGATGCTGCAGTATCCTTTTCACAGTAATCCCACAGGCCTGTGCTGTCCCTGTGCTCCTGTAGCAGCTTAGAACGGGGGGCGGGGGCGGTGGGAGGGGGGATGTATGCATAAGAGCTCCTACGCGTCCTGGTTTATTATTTATTGATGTGGCTCAGGGACACACGTCACTCCAGCATTATTCACTTTGGAACTTTGAGTTCTCCAAGCCACTCTGCGGTTGATTTGTGTCGGTGAGCGTCAGTTATTTTAATGGGGGGTCAGAGGTCTTGGGAAGGTGTGTGTGTGTGTGTGTACACGTACCTGTTGCTGCGGCAACCTGGAGTTCCATGGCGATGCACTTTGTCCGCGAGTGGCCCGCTTGTGAAGAATGCGATGCGAGGAGCAGATAGGGTATCAGGCGTGTAATCTGATAGGATCAGCTGGCCCATTGTCCACGTCGCGGTGCCTGCGGAGTGGCCCGCATTCCTCTGAAATGACCTCCTTAACAGCCGATAGATACAATCACACGGGCACTCAGTTCTTTGAAATTAGGAAGACAAGACCTCTCAGTGGGTAAGTGCAGCCATTTCACTGCCATTTTCATCTGTTTGTTTTTTTTCTTTATCTTTTCAGCCACCGTAGACGACAAAAAAAAGAGTTTCCTTTTGAAGGAAGCTGATTGCGAGGTCGAACCAGATGTTCTTTGTCGCATCCTACGCACTGTAATGCCAAGCAGGGCCTTGTGGCTATCAATGTAAACATTTAACAGTTGGGAGTGGTTTACTGGTTGCTGTTTGTTTAATTACAGTTACCGCTGAGGTCAGCTGAACATTCAGATTATATTCAGTATAGCTCCATTGTACTTTTTGCCCCCGAGCTATGCTTCGGATATAAGAAGACTCTTTACATAAGGGTCATGAGTATCTGGAGGACAGCTTCCCCATTCAAGTGAGAGCCTTTTAACTGAGACAGCCCATAATTCACGTCGAGTGTCGTCGGTTACAGTGGCGTCCAGTGACCTGGCACATAATGCCTTCAGAAGCTTTTGAGAGGAAGAGTGATGGATATCCCTTTAATTCCCCCCCCCCCCCCCCTTCACCAGGCCATGTTTAATTATCCTGTTATAATGAGATCGTTCCCTCATGAACCTGATATCTGTAACCCATCCAGCAGGCTTGGCCGTGTTTGCTGTTTTAGGGAGTGGTTTCTGTTCGACTGACTTTCTTCTCCCTTCTCCCTAAGGTTAATGGAGACGGCCAGGGAGATGATCAGGGAATCCCTCCCCATTAAATGCCTGGAGGCGGTCATCCTGGGAATGTATCCTTTTTTACGTTTGGATGCGTTCGTTTGGAGAGCGAGCCGCTCGGCCCTGTCAGGTCCGTGTGAGCTGTGTTTATTTTACAGACCTCCAGATGGGGAAGGACATTAACGCTGAAAAGCCCCCCCCCCCCCACCCGTCCCCCAACTCCCCCTTTTTCTTCCCAAAGGCTGTGAAATACTGTGCGGTTGCTAGGAAACAGAGTCAGAGACTCAGGATCGTTAACCCCCCCCCCCCCCTTCACAACATGTGTGTGTGTGTGAGGAGCAGGGAGCAAACTTTCTGCAGTGCGACGCGCGTGGTCATGTGACGCGGGGCGGGCGGGCGGGCGAGCTTCGGGGGGGTCTTTCGGACGCCGTTACCGTCAAGCGGGAGCTCCGTTTGCACCCGGGGCCGGGAGATCTTCATCGGCCCCGACGGAGAGCCGCGGGGTTGGCGGCGGCGCTGGGCTTAGCTTAGCGGTTTATGTCTAGCGACTGCGCTCGCAGCAAAGCGCAGAACCTGAGAAAAGCCCCTGACGCTTCAAACTGACATTAGCGATCAGATCTATGCTGCCCGTGAAGCCCTTTCCCATCAGGAATCATGTCGATGCACTTTCAGTCCAACCATGGCAGCTTTGAGCGTTACATTTAAGCAGCAGTTGATGCTTGCTTAAATTTGAAAGTCAAGGGTGAGGCCAAAGTGCTTGGCCAAACTGATTGAAAGGAGGAAATGGTTAAAGTTCAGGTTTTATACTTGTTTTGGCTGGTACCTGGATTGCAGTTGACGTTTGAGGCATCCTTGCGTGCTAGTTGTTTATTTCTCTGCGTACACAATGCTCTCTTGTCCCTCATCACAAACGACAGACCTGCCTTGGTGGAGCTGCATACCATCGCAACCACAAAAATGATCCTTTCATTACGTGCCACAAGTGCCATTTGTACTGTTTTTGACATTCCCCTGCATTAGATTCATGCTTCAGATTGTTGTCATAATCTGTTTACCACAGCAGTGAAGCACAAGATGGTGCCAAGGATAAAAACAGTGGGTGACTTGGTTCTTGATTTTTGCAATACTTTGGCTCGTTTTGAGTTTTGAAGATGGGAAATGAGCATAGAAGTTCATCATTATGACTCTTATCATTATCATTATGCAGCGGAAAGCAGAGATCATAGATGCAAGGCCAGTCTCGGCTCGAACTAAAATCCAGCTAACGTCTTTATTATGTCCTGATTCGGAGGTTTAAAACGCTGTGCCAACAGGAGGCGGGTTTATTGCCTGAATTTCCCAGGAAACAAACGGAAATGAGGCGTCCCCAAACGGCACGCGCTAATTACTCCAGCAGGTGTTCTCGAAACGCTCGCCGCTTTATTTAGACGGTGAAAGTTGCCTCTTCTGCGGAATGATTGACAGCTGCTCCTTCTCCGGCGAGAGGGAGCAGATGGTTCTGTCGGTCGTAAAGCGCAAGCCTTCCTCTTCACCCTGAAGAGGAACAAAGTGGGTCTTTTTGGGGTGGGGGGGGGTGCGTGGGTGTGGGTGTTCATTGTAGTGTGTCCTGTACAGAGGACGCGCCTGTGGGTGCCTCAGCTGGCTTCCGTACCGCCCGTCTCTGACCCCCGTCTGATGAAACGCCGAGCCGACCCGAAGCGCTCGCACTGCACAGATGTGACCGGCGCTGTTGGGAGCTGGGGAGGGTAGCCTCCGCTGGCGCTCGACCAAGCCCTCGCTTCCTGCGCCCACCTCCGGTTTAGTGTGGCGGACGGGCGCGGCTCGGGCGTCAAAAGAGCGAGCGAGCGAGGGAGGGCGCAGGCGAGCGAAAACGACGGCGAGGACCGTAGGCCATCTAAGCCGGGCCGTTCCGGGGTCGTTTCCACGGCAACGGTAATCCTGAAGGGTGACGGAAGCGTTCAGGCAGGGGGCAGATCAGAAGATCTTTGACCAGGCCGTCGGTCACATGCCCCCACAGCACCACCACCCCCTCCCCCTCCCCCCTACCCCCCGTACGCGTGCCGTGTGTAACTTGATCCTCCGCAGTGTCTTAATGGACCATCCCAGAGACAGAGAGGGGGTCCAGACCCAGCTGCCGCGAGGCAGGAGCCGGCCTTCCGGATGTTTCCACGTTGCCCTGGAAGGCCGGCTGTGGAAGGGGCAGGCCTGCCTCGCTGTTGCCTGGCGAGAGCCTGACTTTAATAAGCCTGTGGTGGCCCGTGGCAGTGCTCTGAACGATCACTCGCATAAATGGAAAAGGGGAATCAGAAAAAAACGCCGCTTGCTTAAAATTGCTCGCTCGGAATTTAGGAACAGATCCCATTGCCGGAAGGTTCCGCTAATTGGGCCGACGGTGTTGGCGATGAATACAGGAATGCGCTGCTCTGCGTGTGATTATTTAATGAGTGCCACGTGCCGAAGGAGCCGGGCAGGCAAGTTTGTCGAGCTGACAGACAGGCGTCTGTGTTTGGGGGGGGGAGGGGGGGAGGGGGGGCTCTGGTGGAGGAGGGTTCTCGCTGGCTGGCAGATGGCTGTCGGAAAGCGAAACGCCGGGGTGCCAGCTTCACCCGTGCGTCTGTGAGCGCGCTCGCAGATCCTCCGCGTTCAGGCGCCAGACTTCGGGCAGAAGCGCGTCGTTCTCCTGGCGTACGGGTGGCGGCGGTTGCGATGATGACGACTGCGGTTTGGAAGCGCGAAGACCGAGGTCAAACGCTGTGAGCCTGCTTTGACCTGGCGGGAAGGCGTTAGCCGTCCCGTTGGCGGGCGGCCACCCCGTGAACGCTCGCCGACCGTGCTCTCGAGCGCACGGAGACGTGCGCCAAAGCTCGGACTGTCCACGGAGTCGCTCCGTGTGAGCTCTCCTCCAGTGTGAGCCTTGCTCTCCTCCCTACGGCCTCAGTGCTGATTATTCAACATAATGAATGTACTGCATCATGTGCAAAGACGCTGCAGTCGATAACAGCCGAACATATGGCGTGGCACAGCAAGATCTCAGTTTATCAAGTTCATATCTCAGTGCATATGGCCTTGTGCAGTTCTGTTGCAGTTGATCAGATCCCTTTCGTGTAAAGGTTGAGAGGATCACAGACACCGTCTGGGCTCGTAGACGCTGTCTGGGATTGGCGTGAGCGTAGCCCAGCCGGTGCGTCTGTGGGGACTGTGGAATCTCATTCCACGTCCTCTACATTTCAGCGTTTCAAGAACAGAGAGGCGTCTGTCCCTGTTCGGTGGCTTTTAGCTTTTAGCTAATGTGCACAATTGCAGTTTGTCAAAATGACAAATGTCTGTTAATTAATATTGGGAGAGGGATGTTCTGAATGTTGCTCTTTCTTTCTTAAAATTTTGCATGCAGTAGTGCTGTTACACAGTCAGGATTTGATCATCTCTGCGGCACCCTGGAGTAATCTGCAGTGAAGCCACTGATAATTGATTGGTCTGCGATTGGAGAACAGCTTTCCTGTGGTGATTGAGCGTGCTCGGGAGTCTGCTTTTAATCTGCAGTTTTCCCTCTTGAGACCCCCTCTAACTCAGTGATTGATTCAGATATACAAGGACAGAAACTTAGCTGGCTTCAAAGGCTTCAGTGTAGGGAGGGGAGAGGAAGAGCAATAGTTGATTGGTGGGGAAGTTACTTGATGGCAATACTGTTGGTTAATTGGTCCTTACGATGTCTGAAGTGTTTGAATATTTGACCAACAGCTATTCCTTTAATTTGGCACAAACCTTTTTCTGTTCATTTACTGTGCAACATATTCATATATTCAACCAAAAATCTGAAATGTATTGGATATTACAACTGCAGTTGAAGTATTCACAGTGAAATGCTCTTACATCGTTTTAATAACCAATGTGATATAGCCTGCTAAACCCCTACATACAAACCCCCTAAATCCTTAGCTTTACTTTTTTTTGCAGATATATGGGGTTGCTTGGCTTCAAGAATGTTTTTTTTTTTTTTAAGAAAAAGATTAATGTTCAAGCCAAGTATTTCATCAGCGCTCCCAGTCTTAAGTGCATAGGACTGCCACCCGACAGGCTTTGACGGCGCTCTTGTAGAACAGGACGCGGCCGACTCTCGTCCCAGGGGGAGTTATAAATCCGGGGCCCGCTCGTCGGTCGCGCTACAGAGAGGGCGAGCGACGGCGCCGATTTCCAAGCGTGACATCCTCCTGGAAGGAAGCGGACAGCCTGCTTATTTACCCTGACAGCAATTACCTGCTTTTTTAATGTGCGCTGCATACCTATTAATCCGTTCAGGTGAAGGAGTACTTTATGTAAAGGTTTGAATTTTCAGTTGCTACCCCGTAACTGGGTTCCTGAGAAGCATAGAAACCTTGGTATGAAAAGTTCACCTCTTGTTTGAATGTACACATTCAGAATTTGTTTTTTTTTTTAAAGTTTAAAAAAACAGAAACTTCATTAATGAAGTTGAAGGGTATTTTATTCGCGGGTCAGTTTTCAGTGTAGCGCTTGCGAGAGAAACGCCATAGCATGATGCTAACGCCTTAACCTGAGCCCCAGCTACCTGACCAACGGGCTGACCTCGGTGGAGCGCTTCCCCATCAGCTTCAAGACGCAGTTCTCAGGGAACCACTTCCACCACGTGGTGCTGGGGGTCTACTGCAACGGGCGCTACGGCTCGCTGGGCATGAGCCGGCGGGCGGACCTGATGGACAAGGCGCTGACCTTCCGCACGCTCAGCGAGCTGGTCTTCGACTTCGAGGACTCGTACCGCCGCTACCAGCACGCCATCAAGAAGGTGAAGATCGGCCTGTACGTGCCGCACGACCCGCACGTCTTCCAGCCCATCGAGTGGAAGCACCTGGTGCTCAACGCCGGCCGGCTGGGCCGGGAGGACATGCGCAAGGAGCTGGAGAAGCACGCCCGCGACATGCGCATGAAGGTGAGAGGCGGGCCGGGGAGGGGTGGGCTGCCAGTCAGGTAGAGGGGGCGGGGCGCCACCAATCAGGTGCAGGCAGAGGGGGCAGGGCACCAAATGGGGCAGAGGGGCGAGGCATCAAGTCGGGCAGGGGGCGGGGAACCAACCAGGCCGGGGGGCGGATGCCAAGTTAGGCAGGGGGTGGGGTGCCAAGCAGGCAGAGGGGGCGGGGTGCCAAATCTACATGGAAACCCTGCCTATGATTAGCAGAAACCCTGGGGGCGTATAGTCCTTTGGCAGTAAATTAAATGAAATTTTTTTGGCATTAAAACAATGAAAGCAACACTTTGCTGAAAAAGCCCTATCATCTGTGGAAAGTTGCTATACTACATTCCTGAGGTTCAATAGCATTTTGATCCTGTCACAACTTAAACTTAAATATGTACGCGTATGTTACTGCTGTGTCTGTTAATGTTTGTTGTTTTTGCAGACTCGTTGCTTGTGAGTGAGTGATTTTGTATGCTTTTGCCAATGCATCTGTCATCTCAGCATTCCCTAATATCCCGTCTCGAAAGTGAGGATTTGCTTTGGGAAACTGACGCAGCCGGTTGAAATTAGGGTCAGTGCGAATCTGAGTAGGTCGGGGATGGCAGAGAATGTGCTGGGACCGCATCTCCCAGGGTGCTCTAGGGCTGTGGTTATCAGGAAATGTAGGTCATGTCTCCCCAGCTGTTCTTCAGCACAGCGGCTGTCTCGGCCTCTGCTGTTGACCCCAGTCAGCTGTGCATAGTCGGCATTTCCCAAATGATTAAAAAAAGTTAGACCAAGTGCCCGTGCTGTAAATATATCTTACTGCATTATTGGAAGTAACCCTGCACCTCAAAATATTCAAGACCTATTTTAGTATATGGGCACATTCGGCTGTGAGGGTTATTGTTTTTAAGAGTAAATATAGAATCACTAGTTATTGTGAGGGTTGTTGTTTTTTTAGAATACATATACAATCACAAATTACTGTGAGGGTTATTAAGAGTAACTCATTTTAAATCCTACTTAAATGTTAAGTAATCTTAAAATGTTCAATATAATAAGCTACCAGCACGCTGTATTTTAAGTTTGTGTTTTGCCATTATAGACCGTTTGTATGTTGTGTATATTCAAGAAATCGTTTGAGGTCATTTGTATTTACAAAACGAGGTCAGAATCCTGGGAAGCCAAACAAATTTGTTTCTGTAGAAACACTGTCCCCTCCATAAGAAACGAGGTCACATGAAACACACCCGTGACCGACAAGCGGCAAACATCATCGCATTCTCTCGGCTGTGTACTGACCGAGCCTTAGCAATTACTTCCCCGTGCTGTTCAGTTAAGGCATTTAAGTTTCTGCTAGAAGTAACCACGGGGTAATTCAATTGCGTGACATTGAGTCCAAAGTGTCGCAGATGGGAGTCGAGTTTTCAGAATGGGTCCTCTATTGGTTTGATTGACTCCCCGCTCACCACCATAATGAACGCCCTTGTCTGGGGGAGATGGCTTCATTAATGCCCGCTAGCATTCATACTAATTAGCGGGGTGTTCAAAGACCTCTCTGTTCCACCCTCCCTGCTGAGTGCGGTGTGAAACGGACCCGAAGCATTTTTCTGTGGTTTGAATGCAGAAACAGGAAGTTTCATCCTTTACAGCTCGTGGAGAAAATGGGAAGGTTTCCCAATAGCAAAAGCTACGATTTTGCGCTGTTTAAAAATGACCTTTTTGCAGCATTTATAAATATCACCAGGGGCAAAGTCCTGTCGTACCATCACAGGGGCACAGAACTCACACAAACGGCGGTGATATGAATGTTTTCCAAGGGGGAGTAACTGCCACTGTGTTTATAGTGTCTGTGTGAATCCTGCTGAACAGGATTTTTTAATTTTCCAGATCCTTCTTGCCTCGGGGGTTGATTTATTATTTAATTAAACATTTTTTTTTGTTTGTTTGTTTTCCCTCACAGATCCTGAAGTCATCGAGCGCACAGTCTCCCATCAAAGAGCGAACGAGGGGCAAGTCCCTCTCCCCCCGCCGCCGACAGACCAGCCCCCAAAGACGGCACGTCCACAGGAGAGACAAATCGTAAGTCCTGCTCTCGCAGTGGAGCGCGCTCAGTGGGGGATGCACGGGTCATTGACCCGGTAACTGTCAGGTGACTGGCACTTTGTCAAGGGCCAAACCGACATCATTAAACCTGTTTAAGTTTGGTCATTGTCTTAGACAATGGTGTTATCTATCCATCTGTTTCATATTCTTCTCAAGAAGCCAAGTGGAAAAAAGTCCACACTATTTTAAATTCTAGTTTGTATTTAATTTTGCTACATCTTGTGACTTTAATTAAGAATCTTTTCACGGATGTCACTTTGCCTCTTGAGAGTTCAAATCTACATTTCCTGAATCCTTGCCAGTATTCAATTAAAAGTGCAGTTCAGTGCCATTTAAAAATATAAAATAAAACTGCAGATTTTACAAGTTCAGCATTAGTACCAGAAGATCCCAGGAGTATGTAACACACACTGATAAAAATGAAGGAGCTGAGTAGCGGTAATTATGGTGCTTTGATTTAACTCTCAGTGGCAAATGTGTGCTTCTGCACTACATTTTAAACAAGTTCTTTCATAATGTGTTTCATTTAGGATTAATATATATAATCCCTATCACTAAGTAACAAAACCCTGAGCACATTTCATACAAAACCACTCACACAGAGATAAAGAATGCATTTAAGCATTCCCAAAGTAAAGACAACCACACTGCTCTGCGCAAAAAGAATAATGATAATAATATTCATCGTCATCATCATCATCAACAGTTTAAAAGAAAAGCATTTGTCTTATAACCAAAGCACTATACAGAATAAAACGTGTGAATAAAATTGCCCTAAGAATAAATCAGAGATAAGATTATTTCTGTAGTAAAGCTAGGAGCTTTAACTGCTGGTGTTAAAGTCTGCTGCGCCTGAACGATCGATAATGTAAGGATAACCCAGCTGCACGGTGACCAGTTAATATGAATCAGCCGTGGTCTTAGCATGGCTAGCTCTCCCAGTAATGGACCCTTTGTGGCAGTCAACAGTTATAAAAATGATAATGGCTGAAGGTCCTCCAAAATGCTTACACTGTAAAAATGTAAGGATTCGGTAGGTCACGTGAAATGGGACTTGTCAGCAGTATTTTTTTTTTCATGTTAATGAGGTTCGGAGAGCGTAAAACCGCAAAAGCTAATATGCACACAGCCCACATTAAGGCCACCAGACATCCCAGACAGTCTGAATAGACGTCCGAAGCAGCTTCCCCTGACGCCCCATTGATTGGTCAAATCAGCGGTGTTGTAGAAAATGCTTTGTCCAGCTGCAAATGCCCCCCATCCCCGGCCGGCTTATGCCTGGAGTTCATGCAAAGTTCACGGAGCTTTGCATCGCACTTTACTCCACTTTCCGTATAAACGAAGTGTCGGCCTGCGATGTGCTCTGTGGGCGGAGAGTTCGCGTCTCTCGCCCACGAGCTTCCGCGTAGCGGGTCGTGAACCCGGAGCCCCGCTGCCTGTCTCGGCAAAGAGGGTCGATGGCGCGGTTCGATGCCCGCTCTCGGCTACTGGCTGGTGCGCAGAGGTCCAGCCCCTTGCGGCCTGGAGATACTGGGTATTTTTGCTGAGGCGGTTAAACCCCGCCCCCCGTCTGATCCTCTCCAGTCCAGCCCCGATAAATGAGTGTTCAGTCTTCATTTCACCACAGATCAAGCCCTTATAACGTAGCGCAACCTGCTTCTATACAAGCACCTTTACCTGTGTTTAAGGCTGCCTCTGATATTCTGATCTATAGGCTCCTGTCTTTTTGGTGACTGGTGTTTTTGGGTCTGTAATCCAGTCCCAGGTGCCAATACAGATTTATTCTCAAATCACCTGCCAAGCAATCATTAGCAGTCATCATGCCATTCCATTGTTGTTCCCGAATCATCTCAATTAGTGCAGTAATGAGGGCTAATAATTGTAGCTGTAGCATTGTTCATAGCTATTAGCACGCGTCTGCCATATTTATTTGTATTCGCGATGCGTCAACAATACATTGTTTATAGGTAATTTGTCGCCTGCTGACATAGCTCGCTATAATTGCTAGTTGATGAGGCTTATCTGCGTTCTTTAACCAATCATCTGCAAGCGTGGGGCTGCAGGAAAAGGAACCCGACAACACCATTCTACAGCAGTTCATTTAGAGGGAGGCTGGGCCTGGCTTTGCCGCCGTGACATTTAAATACAGGCTAGAGGCTGATAACTGCCCAAAACCGCCCAACTTCCCCGTCGGAATGCAGCTATTCTTGACTTTATTCTTCGACACCCACTGTTCTCCATGTCAGTTCCCCTGAGTTCTTAATTATACTGAGCTGGAAGTGCTCCTGCAGTCTCCTCCGACTCTCTCTCCCCGGGGAAAGGCCTGGGCAGCGTCCACACTTTGTTTATCAGCGGGAGGGAGGCGGTGAATTTGCACTCCGATTGTCAGAGCGGCTCAACTCAACGGAGAGCTCTGAGGTGTGAAGGGCGGAGCTGAAGACCGAGGTTACGTAAGCGGCCCGTCTGCACCCCTTAGGTGACCAAATGCATTTTGGCACATTTCAAAAGCACGTCTATTTTAGTCGGTGGTTTTTAGTTTTTTTTTTTGTTGAGAGTGGAGAGCACTTTTCCCTGTCCGTTTTGGTAAGGGCGTTTTGGGATTGTGTAGCCGACTCGCTTAATTAACGACGCTTGCCGTTTCTCCTTTTGACGGGGGCGAGTTTTTGCGACGCACACACATCCACCTCACGCTCCTGGAGAGGAAACGCAGTGTCGACCGTGGCTGCGGCCTGCGCACGTTCAGGGGTTTAATTATACTCCGTAAATGCTGTGAATGTCTAATAAACGAGTAAGCGCTCTGTAAAAGCCTGGTTCCGCAGATATACTGCTTACCGTACTGAGCGGTGGTGCTCTTGGAGACCCCGTTTAAAAGATGAAAGCAGGCTTAAGCTGGTCTCGTGAAGCTCGGTATGCTGCGGGAGTCGCAGCAGTGAGCGATCAACGCTATTAACGCGTGATTGGATATCAGGACGCTGACAATCGACTCGCATTTTGTGTACTGATAGTAGGAGGTGAATTAATCGTTGAGCTTGTCCCTTGATCGTAAGCAATACAAATATTATTTCTCTCAAGGGTATTTCTGTGAACTAGAAGATGGTGCTCAAGCCTGTTGCCAGAGTCCCTGGATTTTAAGACCAGTGTTACTGATCTGGAGATTGTTTCTGTATGTCAGTATAATCTCCATAATGTGCAGGAATGCAAATGGATGATGGGGATTATTATTACTGTATCCCATTATCAGAATATCTCAGGCATATTACTGGTTCTGTAATTCTGGCATTGTGTAAATACTACCATTGGATAAAAGTCACATGAGTGATCGCCGCTTGGTGATGGATGGGGGCCATAACTCTCGATCTGTGAGAGGGATGCTTTTCGAAAAGGGCAGGTGGGAAAACTACAGGGAGCTGAAGAAGCGCGAATCTAAGCCAAACCCATCATTCCTCCCAGCCCTCCATCTTGGCTCAGAGTCGCCTCTCCGGCCCGCACGCCGCCCCGCAGTCGCGCCTGTCGGTGGGCATTCTCCTCAGAGCCGCGGCTGTCTGGCTCTGCTGCCCTCGGCCTTCGGCTCCAATCAGCCGGCCTGGCCTGAGACGGGAAACGCAGACACGCGGAGAGCGTCCCTCTGTCATTTTACTGAGCTCTGGGGCCACCGCCCTGCGCCACGATGCGCAAGGGCACCGCGACACTGACCGGACGCCATTCCGTTTCAGCCTCAGCGGACAGAGTGTTTTTCCACCGACTGAAGGGGTTGTTTAAGGAGCTTTTTCTTTTTTTGTTTGCTGTTGCATAACCGACTTTAAGCTCTACTGACGTTTTCCCTCTCATCCTTTGAGATTGAGTGACGGTTTCTGAAGGTATTTTGACTGGCTGACTTGATTAAAGATCATCTGACATTTTCTCTACATAGCCGTAAATGTTTCACTGTGCTCAAGTGTTCAGACCACCAAGGTCTAGACAAAAAGGCAAATGATGATGTGCATACTCTTAAATAAACTCTTTTAATTTCCAATTGATAGTCTACATAATGATAAAGGGTTTGCAATGTATTGAGCTTGTTAAAATGAGTTTGTTATAGATTTAATGTCTTATGCATTTAATATGGTTTTTATACCTTTTATATATATATATATATATATATATATATATATATATTTTTTTTTTTTTCCACCAATTGTAAAGGTTTTTTTAACGATTCAGCAAACCAAATTAAAATGTGTGAAAGGCGCCGGTATATAAGAGGAATGAAAGTCTCTTCGGCTCGGAGCGAGGCTTTCTCCCGGACACGCTCGTCAGGGGCGGATTGCCATCGATCCGCTGCAGGCCTGGGAGAACGATGCCGCCCTCGGCCGCGCTGTTCGGCGGCTCTGAAGGCGGGCGGGATGACGAGCGCGCGTTTTGGGCACCGCGCCCCCAGCACCATGCCCTTTCGTTCCGCCCCCCCCCCCGTCACAGAGCGGGAGAGACGGGTATCGATCGAGAGCGAGAGAGAATGCCCAAAACGCGCTTGCCGGACGGAGAGGCGAGGGAGGGCAAGGCCAGGCGGGATGGGGAGAAAGATTCAGGGGCTTGAAATGACATAGAATGCCTCTCAAAAAGCAATTCCCCTCCTGGAATGGAAAACAGATGAGGGATCTCTAGCCAGATGTGAGGAAAATGAGCCCGTGGAGGCTCCATGTGAGAGCTGTTCCACTTCGTTTGGTCTGCTAAAGTCTGCTCTGCAGTAGCTTTTTTAACCTCAGTATTTCTGCGGAATGATCTAGTGAGAATATACTGATGAGGACATTTTTCTTCTGCGGGTAGCTGGCTCTTACTGTGCAGGAGAGAGGCCATTAGCAGGAGTTCCAGCTCTGTGGTATTACTATAATACCGTACATGGTGATGCTTTATCTAAGGATTAAAAATACATGACTCAGTGAATGTGGCGTGTTTAAATTCTCCCAGTAAGAGGAGTCCCTTAAACTGTCACTATGACAAAAAACTTCTGAGTTGAAGCAGATTCCTCTGGCTCCTTGGTTCAAGAATGAAAGAGTCTTCTGGCTCTTTAGTTCCGGAATGAAAGAGTCTTCTGGCTCCTTGGTTCTCCTTTGCACAGATGTTGGCCAAATGGGCCTCGAACCTTCACTCATTGTCCTGCATGTGTGTTTCTCTTCAGGCCTGCCGCTGTGGACCGAAAACCTGCCGAACTCAGTACCCTGAACGACGGCTACCAAATCCGCATCTGAGGTCCTCTTCTCTCCTCTTCTCTCCTCTTCTCCTCCCCTCTCCTCTTCTCTCCTTCCCTCTATCACCTTGCGGTGCTCCCCACCCCATCCCCGGGTCAGCTCCACAAAGCTCTATTTTAAATGTATTTAATGGACATTGTGTGTATTTATGTACATATATTGCTGGGCTCCTTGCTCTCAGCAAGAAGACAATTTGTCCACGATGGAAAAGCATCACTGGAATGTTCTGGACTGTATGTTGGGACAACATATCATGGGACGTTATCCTCCCAATTCTGTTATACCTTTCAAATAGTGTGACCCAGAGTTCATTGGCTTCACTTACAGCAGTCCTTTTTGATGTGTACAAGTCAGGGCTGTGGCCAATCCGGGAGCTTGGAGAATCCCCAAAATATCTTAAGATTGAAGATAAACACATCCGTCCACAACCATCCATCCCTGCCACGGTAGTAAACTTTGGGTACACAGAGATCTATTTTTTAAAGCCCTTGCGCGGTGATTTTTTTACTATGATGTAGCGTAATCTAGGGGCCCGTGTTAAATGTCCTCTTAAACACGGGCATTATTAATATTGTGCCAGCGGGTGTTGCCTGGAGACATGCAGGAAAGTCGAACGTATCGATTTCTCCTCTGACAGACGGAGAGCAGCATCATCTGTGGATTCCGCTGCTGCCGTCTGGAGCTCTGAGAGAATGTGAAGCCGTTTTCTTTTCGCACGTTCGTAGCTTTTAAAAGACATTTTTAAGCGCCCCACACGGTCGGACCCGGTCCAGGACGTCAGTGCGGACGATGGAAGCCAACGTTTTGCTCGAGCGGTAGAGAACGGTTGCGTGAGGAGAGGGGGGGAGATGGACGGAACGACCCGAGGGGCGAGACTGCTCGGCGGACGCGAGAGCTCCGGGGGGGGGGGGGTACTGAAGGGCACCCAAAATCGATTCCCTCCCTGTTTCGGTCCTGATGGGAATTTTAATCTAGCTCGCTGCTAATGTACCTGATTGGATGGGGGGGGGGATTGATGGGCTTTTTTAACAGGTCAAACAAAACATTTAAAAAAAACAAAAGTGGTATTTAGGTGCGTCTCGATGCCTTACAGAGCAGACGAAATGTGTGCATTACTCTCAGCCAGCAGCGTGTCGGCCATTTTGTTTAGGACAAAAACGAGCTGGTGAAAAAGGTGGTGCTAAGTGAAGGAAAACCATTGCTTATCAGAATGTCCGATTACAGTATTTGGGTAGGTCTTAAGATCTCATTTGCCGAATAGCACTCGCAGAAAACACGTCCGTGGATTAATG
Organism: Anguilla rostrata; assembly: GCF_018555375.3. Lineage (NCBI taxonomy): Eukaryota > Metazoa > Chordata > Actinopteri > Anguilliformes > Anguillidae > Anguilla > Anguilla rostrata. The sequence goes on from NC_057938.1 coordinate 48,198,667, forward strand.
CCGGAGAACGGCGGAATACGATGAACCCTGAGCTCAGTTTGGAAATGAGATGACCTGCTCCTGAAACAAAGGCACACATCAAATCTGTGTTAACAATTTCATTATCAGCTCTGCACTGTTAAGTGTAGTGAGATTCTTTTTTTTTGTTTGTTTTGTTTTTCGCTCAAATGTGAATAACCCCTGCGGAGTATCTCAGTCGCTGGTTAAACAGTATTAGATCTGTAGCTTGGAGGTGTGGCTGCTAATTAAGCTATGCAAACCAACATGATTTAATCGCGGCCCACAATAAGGACCCTTAAGAAAGTGGCTCTACCTGTCTCTCTCTCTACCTACAATCCTGGTCTTCCTTCATCCAAATCCAGCATCGATAACTTCGCCTGTATAATAAATGTCATTTCAAAAAATCCAGTGAGGAACAATGTAAATGGATTTTATTAACCTTTGTGTTTTGACTTAATTGTACGATACGGACACAGTCACTGCTTTCCCCTGAAGTGACAATGTTCGTGTGAAGAAGTATCACCAAAGTTCACACTCAAGTCAAGCTGCAAATTCCTTAATTGTACCAGCTTTCCAGAAGCTATTTTAAACAGAGAGGTGCCAGCTGTTGAACTTCTCCTTCTTTGTTTCCCTCGATCAGTTGGAAGAAGCACAGAGCTTACTTTACCTTTTGTATTAACATCTATCTGTCTAATAAATTATCACACAATGTATTATGGTGAACTGAAATGGATACACTAAAGAAAGAAGCCATTTTGAACCTCCCATATTATTGGAAAGGCCATATCAAGTGTTAATTTGAAAGTTTTTTTTTTTTTTTTACTGTTAAACTAAAAAAATGAATGAAGGTGGACAGGCTCCCAAGTTTAACCATTGTGTTCTTTACCCCCAAAGTAGACAAACATTACTAAGTACAGCGAGTTTATCATTCCAATTTAAATCAGTCTGCCATATTCATAAAAAAAATGCCTCGTATGACTGTCGAGTGTGGTCAAAAAAAGCACAGACTGCCGTTTGTCATTAGCTCTCAGTGTGGGGATGTTGAGTTAGTGTTGAGTTTTGTGTTGAGCTTGACAGCTCTCATCGATTGTAGGATATCATTTTAATTAACTGCGTATGTGCAAAAATTGTGTGTTCTCCAAGGTGTCGAATGAAATACAAGAAACTACAAAGTTAAAAGAAAATGAAACCACTGTTTACTACACGATATAGCCGATATCTTGCAGCAGCAATGCATAACATTTTTGGGACTGTGCAGTCTGTTGTACCGATGTAGCAGTGTTGTATATTTACCCGTTTTTAAAAGCATGTTGTGAACCTCAACACATAATCTTGCTGTTTTTACAATCCAGTGCAATCTTGTATGAAACCTGTAATACAGTGAATTTCGCTGTTTATCTTGGGAATGTATGCAAGTGGAAATTCCCGTCATTCCCGTTTTGACTAAGAACAAAGGGGTAATTAAGGGTCCTTTTTTTAAAGAATGAAGAGGAATTCTTAAAAAAAAAAAAATTAAAAAAAAGAATTCCTCTCCACTTGTCCCCCCCCCAGCAGAGTGACTGCTCAGCATGTGTGTGTGCAAAGTAGTGAGAACTCTGGTAGCATTTTGGTATTGATGTGGGGGGTGGGAGAAGCAACTATGAGAGTCTGAAATAAGTGTCACTTATTTTAACTCCGTGAAGTCTGCAGTCACCTTTTACCACTAGGGGGCACCAGAGAGCAAAATGTCCAGCTAACTAGTTGGAGCCAATATGAGCAGTGCCTGTTCAGCCAATCCTCACATTTCTCAAAAGTTCAGTCATTTTTTAGCATGACTTGAGCCAGACAAGACTCTTAAAGGACCGTCCATTATTTTCTACATAGTGGAAGATGATTTTGTAATGCGAATGTGGAGAAATGTACCCGAGCTGAAATTACTGCTGTTAAAATGGTCAAGTTGACTTATGTTTGTACCTACTGTAGCATGTGTTTTATTAAAACAAATGAAGGTTTTAAATTTCTTCGTTGCATTGATTTGCGAGTAAAAAGCCAAAGGGGTCTGCTTTCAGAGACATTGTGGTTTTGGATGATTGTAGTAGACCGTATTCGAAATTTGTACTGTGCGTTCTCAATTTTATTATCTTAATGAAATTCTAATTTCATTTTCTGTGATCTCTGTTCCCTAATTGACTTATTTCAAAGCATTCTTGTAATAGGATTTTGGAACTTTATAACTAACTAATAAGCCTACCTACACAGGCAACTGTACCTAAATTAGGAAGACCAAAAAGGGGGTTAACACAGACCAGGCTGATGGCATATGAACAGAAAGCAAAGCATAATGCATAGATTCAGAGCCGAAGATCAGAGCCATTCTGCAGTCTGCTGTGGTGGAGGCTGGCTGCCTCCAGTAATCTGCTTACAGCAGCAATATGTGACATACAGGCAGTGAAAGAGCAGATTTACTCAACTAATCCCTCATTTCTCATCTGTGAAACCACTTAGAATTCTGGGTAAAACCCACCTGGTTTTTTTCACATCCCTCTCTCTCTCTGAAATCAAGTCTCAGTGTGTCCAGAGGATAAAATATGCTGGTCACAAAGCAACTGGCACTTTCAGCAAAATAATGTCAGATTAATTACAAAACAGCGGGTTGTCGGCTAAATATATAGCGTATCCACCTAATAATGACAATCAAAATACCTTTGAACGGTTGCCCACACAACTGAGAAGCACACAGTGCTACAAAAGCAAACACTTGGCAGAGAAATTCAGGTAAAATATCAATGAATGGATATTAAACGAAGTATGCCATGGACATGCTGCCCCACAGCTTCAGACTACCCCAAGGGCACAGCTGACTAGAGATCATACCATTGAATTGTGCTTCATACCAACCGTGTATTTGTGAGAAACCAAAAACATAGGGGAATCAATAAAACAGGATTACTTAAATAAATGAAAATATTACATATGAAAATGAAACATCAACTTTTTTTTACAGGAACTGTGGGTGTGTGCATCTTGATTATTTTTTTTTTTTTTTTAATCTGAAGCATAGATTGTGTAGGAATCCTCCAAAGTTGTACAGATTGAAAACAAATTTATTTAATTTTTTTGGCAGAAATCTCACCCCGTACTTTAGGTCCAGCCCTCCACAATGTTTAAGCGGTATGAGCTAGGCTACCTAGGTTTGCATGGCGAAAAGGCAGAAGAGAGAGAACAAACCAATGTAGCAATTATGTGGTTCGGCAAACGCCCATAAGATCTGCTAGTTTTCAGCTTCAATGGCACTGGGCAATGTACGGAACTACATTTCCCACAGGCCCAAGGGTGGAGTTAAAAATGTGTAGTCTGCTAAGTGATGCCGGCGAGCTTCGGGCTTGATCCGCATAAATTTCAGGCAATAACAAAAACATTCAAGCATGCTGGGGAGAAATTGCCTGTCAAGAACCTGACGAAGGCTCATTCTTCACCTAAACGCACAGGTATACTTAATGAGATTTTTTTCTTGTTTTTAAAAAAAATATTTTTTCTGCACTGAACTATGGGTTCTTCATGCTTGGTCTGTTCTGTACCCTGAATACATACTAGATTTTTGCACCAGATAAAATGTGTTCCCTCAGCATCATGGGAAACATTAAATCCGGTTCAAACGCTGTTTTGCTTCAAGGACTGTCCGAATCCTTGGTTCTCTGCAATTTAATGACTGGCAATTCAACCGGTAAACAAAAGCAGTAAGACTGATCTTACATAAAGTGGTGAAACCTGCATCAAATCTTCAAGACAATAATGATTCGGTATACTGGTTTTAAATTGATTCTGTTCCCTATTCAATACGAAGATCTTGTCATCTAACAAAGCAAAAAAAAATTATTCTCCTGCTTAGCAGTGGGAGATGGAGGGGAAAAAAAACCTTTTCATTTTATAATAAATACTTTAATAAATCGGGTTTCCATCAGGCATCTATTCAAATCATTTAATATACATGTTGCTAGGAGACACCACAACATGAATCATGTGATAAATCCTTCCTGCCCGCCATAATGCCAACGTCAGTAAACAAATAAATTTATAAAACCTTTAAAATCTCAGATCATCCGCATGACTGCATGTTCAAGTATTTCATGAGAATAAAAATAAAACCTACACAGGTAAACATGTAAACCAAATAAAATACAATGCAAGAAATATGTTTTTCTTTTTTTTTTTAAAGCCAGAAGCAAACCAAAGCAATATCTACACAATGCTGGCACTAATTAAACACCCCTATGAATCTGTCTTCATAGATGCACAACTAGGCCAGTGTGAACGTAGCACTCCAGTTGTATACATCTCAACGCAACTCTTCCCAAAATGTGCATTCAACGTGATGCACAAGTCCTATTACAGTAAGTGAATGTTTTCATTCCATTTTTCCTGACTGACACAGCAGTCCATTTTTCTCCTGTTTCCTTCTGTCAGTCCAACTGTAAAATAAAATAAACCACGTCCCTGTTTTCCCAACGCAGAGACACAGTAAGCAAGGCCTGTATGAGTTTGTTTGTGCTGGTGTGACTGCTGATGTTTTTGGCTGAGGAGGCGGGGCCAGGCAAGGCCGGGGGCAGGGTCAGGGGCAGAGGCGGGGCCAGGCGAGGCCGGGGGTGGAGTCAGGGGCAGAGGCGGAAGCGTGTGAGCAGGGGGAGGTGGTCGGACGAGTTGCGCTCGTTGGGCAGCCCGTTGGCCGTCCACAGGTCCCTCTTGTCCACCAGCGCCAGCCTGGCCAGGAGCTGCAGCCCCTGCTCGGGAGCCGCACTGCATTCTGGGAGACAGACCGCACCAAGGTGACCTCAGCGAAACTCTCGCTCTCGATAATCCCCCACTCCACGCCCTGCAGGGCCCGTATCGGCAAGCTTCCTGCCCCGCAGTACGCACGCACACACCGTCTAATAAGAAGCAGCTATGGAACCGTGTAAGTGCAACTTAATCGCTATAGAAAAGGCTTATTGATTGAAACGCGGTCGATCTAGCTCATTCGCAGAAAGAGCTCCTGCAGATTCGTCTCAGTCCATCGGGCACATGCGTTAGCGTTAGCGATAGCGTGCCGCTTACCTGGCTGTGCCACCGTGTCCCCCCGCGCCGCGGAGTAGAAGATGTAGTCCACGGTGATGGCGGTCCTGGAGTGGCAGGTGGTGACCTCGGGCCTCCCGCCCTCCGTCAGGCGGTGGGCGTAGGCCGAGGTGAGCCTGAGGCCGTGGGCGATGCTGGGTCTGTGAGCCCTGAGAGACGGGCACAACGCTCAGAGCTTAGGCACGGCACGGCGGCCATCTTTACACCCCGTTCCCACAGGAGAGTGCAGGCAAACGTGACCTCTTCACACCCGGGATGTGGAGCCTTAAGAAACTATCCTGGGATGAAATATAAATCCCTTCTCTGCATTCACACAGCAGCTTCAAACTTAATTCCAACTTCATTTGCAAAACAGCACATCGCGCTGAACTCAAGCAGGAGCGCTACTTTATGGTCCACTCTCATTCTAGATACCCCTTCATTCTAGATACCGCACTGCATTCATTTTGTTCTTGTATTAATGTCTACTTAGCCCAGCAAAATAACCAGGTGATGTACATGCCCTTAGAAGACTCATGCTTCTCCCTACAGAAGCAGGCAGCACTCAGTCGTGAAGGGTTTGCAAATGAAAGCGTTTGCATAGAACTAATGACCTTCCTACGGTCGATGGCTCTCTAAGGGCGATGAGGAGACAGGGAAGGGAAATGGCTGATATTCGGCGACACCCCTACGCCTCGGGGCAGCTGAGGAGGCGCGGCCCTGTTGCGTGGGAGGGGCTTGCAGAGCAGACAGGGCAACGAGAGGGGGGCGGAGCGTTCTCGTCCATCCCGCTGCAGACGCCAAACCGTTTACAGTCTGGTGACCACGCGCTTTCATAACCTCGTCCAGAAAGCATTAGCGCCGAGCCGTCAAGTGCGTTTATAAACAAGACCTCCTACAGCAGGGGCCTCAAACTCCAGATCTGGAGGGCTGCAGCCTCTGCTGCTTTTCATCATTTCCTTTCAATCAGCAGCTAATTCAGGCAAGGAGTGCACACCCTTTAGCCAATTACTTAAATTAAGTAATTAAGTGGCAGGAACACATCAAAAACCAGCAGACACAGCAGCCCTCCAGGATTTGAGTCGAAGAACCTCATCTCACAAAAAAACCTCTTAAAAAAACCTGGACACTTAAAAAAACAATAACAAAAACAAACAACAAAAAACCTGCCCCACCACCGGATGGTTAATACCAGTGTCGCCCAGCAACCTCCAAAAACACATTGACTCCATAGCTTCGGTAACAGTTCACCCCTTATATCCTGTACAACTTACTCGTTGTGTGGGGCGTCTGTTCCCTCTGTGAGACAGGAGGCCTCTCCCTCAGCCTCTGTGGAAGAAGGCAGAAGAACAGACTTCACACTGATGGAAGTTAAGGAGAGCTTCTCTAGCCTGGTTTTCACCAGGCTGAGCTACTTGGCCTGCTGCGGTGCCACATGGTCTGGTGCTCCAGGCTAGGGCGTTCCACCTCAATATACAGTGCTCTGCAACGGCAAAAGGCGCTACATAAACGCTGGCGGGGTGTGCTGGCATTGGCATGGAGTGGCAGGTTACCTGCATCCGTCCCGGGCTGGCTCTCGTACTGGCAGCGCTGGCTGATGCCCACGCTCCGGGGCCAAATGGGCACGGGGAGGAGACGCTGCACTCTGTGGCTCTCCTCCTGACCGGACACCTGCAATCAAAAACCAAAACCAAAGCAGTGCTCACCCCCAGTGTCAAAGGGCATTGGGAATAACCCTCCCGTTCCCATAATTCATTCATTCTTTCAGGAACTAAGCTTGCCTTTCACATGACACCACAGACACCAGGCCCAGCCCCTATAACTGCTGGATGAATGTGTCCATTAGCATTTCCCCTGTCCCTGCAGAAAGTGTGGTGTCAGTCATGAGGGTCCCTGGCAGATGGGTGTATTATTTTGGGGGGGAAGCACAGGGCCCTCACCATCCCGATGGGGATGCCCTCGTACTCCAGCCAGCTGTCCCGGATGAAGCTGTAGAGGGGGGACCCGGGCACGGAGTTGAAATCCCCGCAGAGGACAACGGGGCAGGCGCCGCCGTCCGCCAGGCGCGACACGCGGGTGATCTCCGCCAGCAGCACGGCCAGCTGGGCCAGCTTGATGTCCCCCCGCCGCGGGTTGTACAGGAGGTGCGTGTTGGCCACGCACAGGACCTGCCCCGGACCGGGGGGGCCGCGGGGGCCGCGGGGGCCGGGAGGGCCGAGCGGGCGCAGCAGGAGCACCAGGCCCACGTTGTCCCGGTCCAGGGTGGGGACGTCCCGCCGGAAGTACTCCACGGGGTGCCCAGACACCAAGGAGAAGCGGTCCCGCTTGAAGCTCACCGCGCAGCCGTCCGATTTCCAGCCCGTGCGCCTCTTGTACTCACAATGGTACCCTGTGAGAAGAGAAGGGGACGGGCGGGACCCAGGGAACACGGTGAATCTCAAATATTACAACGCTGTACGAAACACTGTGCTACTGCGTGATTACAGGTAATAAGGAATACATTATCAGCTAATGAATAAAATAATTTGGTTATTTCTAAGCATCACAAGACAAAAAACTTTAGCCTAGTGCGCCCCCTAGTGGGAACATGACATTTCCTGAAAACCACAGACCTAAGGATCAATTGTGTCCACCTGTATCAGGTGGTAGGCCTTATCGGTTTCTGGATTTCAAGCACATTCTGCTCTTAATTATTTAATCAGCCCAATTACTCACATAATCGGCCATTTTACCCACATTTCTTGGCAAGCTCATGAATGACAGCTGAAGACTTTTCTTGTGTTCCTATAAACAATTTTACTGTGGTATAATTAGCGAGTGAACTGCTGTTGGTGCATACAGTTCATTAGCAAAATGAGCCAGGGTAATTAATAGAAATTAATAGAAACAAAAACCTGCACATACTACCATCCCTTCTCCTTGTCTAGAGGTTGCTGCACCATTCAAATAACTACATTAAAAGGTATAATTACCCAAGTGGCAAACGCAATTCAGATTTACTACTTTAATATGTAGTACACAAAGCACACCAAAATATTAATTATTTCTTTATAATTTGTTTTGTATCCATGGAGCTTTTGGCAACTAGAAAAAAGGAGGAAAAAAATAGCTTCAATACCTAAAGACTCTAGACTGGGTTTGAGCTGTTTTTGATAGTGGTCCTCTTGCACTTCTTGTAGACACAATATCTAAGGAGAAAAGGTTTTACAGGACACGAGAAAATCAAGTACAAAAGAACATCCGGTTTTGAAGTTTAGTGATGTAGAAGATCAATGACACCCAGCGTTTAACTCATCATTAACAGATATATACTGTATATATACAAATGACCAAGTTTGAAAGAATAGAACTAAAGTTGTTCGGAGAAAGATTGTGCGGAAAGGCCTTTGTGTTTGCAAACCCCGGCTTAAACTGAAGGCAACGATACAGTATTTGCCAGTTGTCGGTAAAAGATACACCTTTTCTCTGACTAAACGTCAGGCTGTCTGCAGTGCTGGGTGGCCTGTAGGGCGTGAAATAGTCACTGGCTGGTGGGTGACTACAGCAGTGCACTGAACAGTGTTTTTAGCAAAGGGAGCCGGTAGCACAACAGTAACTCAAGACCAAGAGAGGGAGAAATGCATTTTACAAATCAAGAAGAAAACAGACAGCTCTCCAGCACCTGTGTTAAGCACAGAGTAGAAGGAATGTACTGATGGGACTGGGGATGATCTTCACTGTAGTTTTTCTGGCCTAGTTAACTCACCAAAGTCGGGTTCAATACCATATACACAGCGGCAAGCATGTCCCTGTGGGAATTACATAAATGACCGTTTCACTTACATCTGCATTATGCAGCTCAAGTTCCTTCAGTATATTGGGGAAGCGGTGGCTCCAGTCAAGTACAGATGAAGGGCAGTGTTTGTACAAATAAGCGTTTTCCTGGAGGAGCTGCTGAGACAAGATGTTGTACGACATCACAGAAAAGTCAAAGGGCGAATCTGACTTTGATCTGCGCTTATAAAGGTGAGAAAAATCCTCCCACTGTCTCTTTATTTCTGCAAAAAGACAAAGAGGTATACAGTTAGCATTTGGACACACTGTCTATATGAAAACACGCAGGATGAATCATATTGTCCGGGTCTCAAAGCACTGCATTCCTCTATCTCCATTTCCATCTCTACTGAAATCTGGTGAACACTACACTACTGCAGCAATTTTCTCTTAATTGTGCATGGTCCCTGCTAAAAAAATGAACTCATGTAAACAAAACTTGACCGCATAATTACCTGTGGGCGGTCTTCTCTTCGGAGGACTTGTCTGAATTTTCCACGGAGAAGGGTCATTTGGAATCGCGCTATTTTGGCTCTCTCGTCCTTGCCTCTCGTGACAGGGAAAATGACTGGGTGAACTTCGTGGTTTCTGCCCGGCCCTCTCGTCATCTGGGCTTCTCCTCCTCTTGTGCGGAGGATCAGTTTTTGCATTATCCATGATTCCGTGGGAAAGATGTAAGGCCCTTTGAAAACCAGTGAATAAGAACCTGGGGTGGTCTGTCGCCAAACCTGAGGTGCTTCGTCCCCAAGTTCCGATATCTCGAGCGCCTGGGTTTACCAGCAAGTTCCTGTTGTGGTGAAACTGCCGAGGCCAGGGGGGGTGCCCCATCCACCATGAGGGATTGAACGGGTACGGAGTCCGCCACCACCCCAGTGATGCCTGTGCGGAGGGAGACCAGCCGGAGCCCAAGACGTTCAGGTGCCGAGTAAACATGGGGAGGCTGTGAGGAAAACAGGTTGCGAGTAAGTCCCCAAATGTGCAGTCAGTGCTGGAGAAAGTCACCCAACGAACGTTATTGTTTGCATCTCTTAAATATCACGTTCGCAAGCTTTAAAACAGCTGCAGAAAGGAGACCGGAGAATACTGCAGTCTGCAGATGTCCCAAGTCGTTTGCCCCTACACCTGAACATTATTTGTTAAAACGTTCCCACAAGATTTATTTGAAGCGCCGATGTTAAGTGCTGTATTGTCTCCAGTCTCGGTCGCTGGCTAATTTATACTGCCGCAAGTAGTGCAGGCAACTACAGATGGTAGCATAAGCAGCTTCAAACAATATAATTTGCAAGCGAATAATACATAATAAATCAGCGGGAAAGAAACTGGCAACGTAGTCAGTTGTGCATATTGAACGAACGAACTCAAAATATCAAAACAGCCCATTGGCTACTTACTGGGGTGTACATGGATATTCATAATTGGAGTTGGGGCTTCGGTACATGTATGAAAACCAGCATAAAAAGATAACCTCTTTGGCTCCAATTTTACTTTTGTGATGCTCCAATGTCTGATAGCAACAAATTTTAGTAGAAAAATAACAGATTCCCAAAATTATATCGTCCGCGTACCCAGTCCTACAGGCCTTATGAGTCCTGTAAATATGACGTCACACACTCAGGATTTGTTCGTTTCAAAATATAGTAGCTAATGGGAATTGTAGTCTTTACTGGTGTCCATCCCAAACTTTACAAACGGCATTTCCAAATAGATTGAAGGACGCTATTTACGGGGTCTGACGTGGTTTCAGATGTCTTAGCCACGCAATCCCCAGTTAAACGAACTATTTGGTAACAAGCCGTACTTTCAATATCAAATCAGATTACTGGAAAGCTAGCAGGCAAGCTAACACGTTACCTAAGTTAGCTACATAGCAGCGATTGAGGCAAGCCAGCTAGTTGTACGGACAGTCATGGATACAAGGTAGGCAGTTTTTGTAGGTAACATGGTAACGTCTGTCTGCATTTAAATAGTTGCATTCGCCGTTAACTAGTTCGGTTGTTAGATACGTACCTGCGTATGATTCTTCTACTTGACAGGATAGAGTTACAGAAGCAAGCAGGTAGAGTAGCGGTTACTTTAATGTGCAGCTCTTCCAAATTAATAGCGTTCTCTCACGAATGTAGTTTTGTCTTTAGCATCAAATCACAGAATGCATTCAGTCGGCTTCACAGCGTCCCTCCAGCGAATGTGGACCAGTAGCCGGTATTACAGGTTCTGTGTCATTTTACTGCGTTCGACGCCAGAATAGCCGCTATGCAAGATGTCGCAGTCTCAGCCGCAGGGTACTTCAATTCAGGGGTGAAATCATTTGGCTTTTTATACCTAAGTTGAACTCTCAGACGTTATTTACTTTAGCTGTGCATTTTATAGGATCAATGGCAAGGTATCGTTATCGCCATGAATTATGACAGTTTATGGACATTCACCTCCAGGGTCTGTTATTTTGAAGGGCATGAAAACAGTGTAGGCCTACAGCCCATTTACTGTTTGGTAAATGCACAATGACTGCAGGAGCAGATTTCTGGATGACTTCAAATGATGACAGTGATCGGTTAGAAACTTATTAGGCTGGAGGTTAATACGCCACCAGAGCCCAGGACCACTAACAGGAGAAACCCAATAAGATGGTAAATGGACTGAATTTATATAGCACTTTTATCCAAAGCGCTTTATATATATATAAGATCGCATACATTTTCTGAATGTTGGACATAAAGAATGTGAAATTCTGCAGTTATTAAAAAGTCTACATTGTCATGGTGATTGTGACACTAAGAGAAAAGTGTGCCATACTGCAGTCTTATTAAAGGCTTATTAACAAACATGTCAAATTCATTTAGTACTGAAGAAATTGAGAAAAAAGCAAAACCAGCATTAATATTACTGTAATTAACAAGGCGATAGGGGGGGGGGACTTTTTGAAGGATTCAAAAATAATAATAATAACAATAATAACTTTAATGTAAATGGTATGGATTCCACAATGTAAGAATGTTTAAGAAGCTGAAGAATGAAGAAAAACAAATGCTGGTTATAGGGTGTGGCTCTTTAGCCTGGTCAATTTCTGTGGACAAAGTGACTAAGATCTTTTCCAAATAGTTAAAATAATCTGTTGTAATCAGCTGCAGTTCCTGTTTTATGATGACAACTGGTAACCATGGATTAGACCAATAAGCAGAGTAGCATAATGTTAATTGTGAACAGACCATTTAGCCTTACTGAAACCTGCAGGTTTCTTTGCATATGCTATACAATGTCGAAGGCAATACAGAAGAAACTCAAAAGATACAAACCTCATATGAACTTACTGGTCAAATGAACGTAAAATGTAATTTGTGTAAAATGCAATTCTGCCTCATTAATGTCTAGATCTTTACAGTCACTAGTGCAGCCATTAATCGTTTAATTATCTCATCAATCCCAGTCATCTTGCTTCCTCATTTCTCTGGTTTACATCCTACATTGATTATATCTTAGCTATTAATTTCTTTAGTTGTCTTTGGCTTTATTTTTTGTTAGTATAGTGGTATTATAATGAATTGTATGTTGGTGTGATGGATTATTTAAATGTATGGAACACCTATTTACCAATATGGCAATTTTTCCCATTTCTCACTGAATTTCCTTTGGCAACTTCCAGGGGAGCTAGAAACATATTATTATTGAATTGATATATACATTAAGAAGGTGCACAAGTTCAAATATATTAGCAGACAAACACTTTTTTTCATACTTTAATTTTAATTTCTGTAACCAACACATCCATCTGCAGTCGATCAACTTCGCCATGGAAAGTCTGTAATCTTCATGGTATTCAGGGTCAGTAGAAAGCGAGTTAATGCACGTGTCACAAGTCCTCGTTTTTAAAAAAAAAAAAGAAAGAAAAAAGAATCACAATCATGATAAGCATTCAGGCACATGGCCAAGCCTGTTTGATGTCCTGTAAGCCAATTAAATATTCCCCCCCTGACTGAGTTCAATGTAAATTTCAAACCTAAAATGCATGTCAGTTCTTTAACCCACCATAATGAGCCACTTGTTTAATGGCTTTTCACATTATGGTTGACATCCACTACAGGACTGAGGCAGCATTAATTCTTCCTCTTGCTGGTAATTAATGCCGCAACAGATTATAAGACTTATAAGGCTTCAGTGACCACTGCAATGAAACACGAAATCTCCCGTGTCTTCCTGTCCTGTGACATGACACGAGACTTCAGTCCCGCCAATTACAATGTTGATTGTAATCGTAGTAAAAGAGGAATCTCTCAAGTATCCAAATCACACTCATAAAATAGTTAGAAATCTCTGTCACTGACAGAGTGAAGGAGGAGTATCCCCCCCCCCCCCCGCGTGTCGGCCATCTTTGGTGTCTTGTCCACTGCTTCCCTGGCCTCCGAGTCTCCACCAGCAGAGTTCTGAAGCCAGGAGAGTGTCTTTTGGTCCCGCCCCTTGCGCGCGCGCGCGTCTGACCGCGGTGGCGTTCGTCGACCGCCTGCGATCACGAGAAGGGCACCTCCCATCTCTGAGTGTAGGCGGACAGTTCGCAGGGGCTTATGACGAGCATCTTGCTGCTCTCGATCCCGTCCAGCGCCATCTCGCTGTCCAGGCAGTAGTGGGAGGCCAGGTGCTCGATGTGGGTTCCGGACTTCTGCCATTTCTGGGGAGCGAATATATAGTGTTATCCAAGGAAGGAGTGCCTCAGTTGGCAGGCTCTCCCCGGCTAACACAAAACATTCTCCCAATGTTACAGCAATGTAGTGGCAATGTTATAACACCGACAGAACATTCCAGTAACATTGTGAGAACATTTTGTCTTAGCTGGGGTCTAGTTAGTAAGCTTTGAGGGCATTGTATATTGTACACACAAGCTACTGAAGGTAATGTATGGTATAGTAACACGGCCTACGGATTTATGCCATCATTGTCACCCCTAATGCAACCACTAGGTGTCTCTGTTACCTCACATATTCACACATTTGTGCACTGTGTATAAACTGGGTCGTGGGTTTACAGGTAAATCAAATTCATACACTGTCTGGGTCTTAAGATCTCGATTTTTAATGCTAAATGTATCACGTTAAAAATACAAATAGAAATGACATTTTAAAAATCATCTAGAGCTGCAGTTGCTTCAGCAGTTGTTATTCTCCACACAAATTTTTACTCTCTCACTACAGAAAATCTTAAACCGATTCATCTTATCTGCAATATCTACCTTGTGCCTCTGTCTTGGAATAACTCCAAATAGATTATGTAATGCACAAAAAAAACAAAATCACCGTTCACCGGTTTAGTTTATGCATATTTTTTAGAAGTAACTGAATAGAAACCAACGCTCCGCTTTTGTCCCTGATCAAAGAAAATCCCTTCAGATTGCCATGACACATTCATAGCAGTGGGAGATCGCTTCTCTAATTGAAAAAGAAAATAGTTAGAGCGAAATTAATTAGTATTCAGGGCTTGGAGGGCCTCAAAGTCATTCTTGTTACTGGCTGTTGAATCGCAAATTATATTGAGACACGCTCTCGGGCTCTACCTTGAATTCAGACAGCGCCTGAGGGATCATATAAATGTAGCTCTAATTAGCTATCGCTGTACAGTTTCCAGTTTCCCTCTGTGAGCTGGAGAGAGCACACTGCTACGGGGAGAGCTTTTTTCCAACAGGGGAGATGCACCTGAAGAATCCACGGCTGTGTAAAAACCGAGCCCACAGTAAGCAAGCAGGAACTGTTTAAATTCGACCGCTGAGATAGTGTTCCTGGCAGCACCGGCGAGAGAAAGCTCATCTGCAATTCAGAAAAGGTTAAACGGAGCCCTCCACCTCCAAGCTAACCGATCGATTCGAAGATGGTTTTGAAAACGGCGAAATGATAAATATGTCCTTTCAAGCAGCGATATCCGATTAAATGGCCCAGATTTATCCTCAAGGTAAGCCCTGAAGGCCAACGCCACCAAACACAAACCTGCAATTTGTCGACTCGCATATGTGCAAGCCTCCAGGTTCTGCCGATGTAAACAGACAACTTAAGAAGGTTAGAGACATCTCATTACCTTTAATTTAACTTTCTCTCTCTCGCCTCTTGTTTTCCCGGCTGAAACATACCAGCAGACAATCAAGCCTCCTTTTTTTCTCCTCCAAAACACAGTCATGCCTAATGCATAAACACTCCCACACACACGCTGATGGATTGCGCCAGCAGACGGTTCAATTTATTCCAGTTTTTAAAAATAAACAAACCCCCTACGTAAACCGGCTTCCTTGAAAGTCGTGGCAGCCTTCTGCTACCTCTCATTTGCGTTCTGAAACGTACAGCAAATTGCATATATAGGTGTGTGCCCAGAGAGAGAGAGAGAGAGGCAGCGGGAAAATGCAGTAGCAGCTGCCTGCAGAAGCCAGAGGACAGAGAGCTTGCAGGAACGATCTCGGGGGGTGGAGGGGGTGGAGGGGATTTCTCGGGCAGGCAATCAGAGGCTGTAAGTGAAACTTGATTTATGGGTTGTCAGAAGCGTCTTTCTGGGTCTGTGCCTCTGGGGTGCGGCGGGCGTTAGCGCGCGGCGCGGTGCGGAGTCGAGCGGAGCAGAGCGTCGCGGTTTTCGCGGAGCCCCTTCCTCACCTGTTTCCCGTCGCCGATGTTGCAGGGCACGAGCAGGACCTGGGAGGCCGGGAAGGTGGTGGCCAGGGAGAGGCAGTGCTGCTGCTGACGGATCTGCTGCCCGTGGGTGTACAGCCACTCCTAGAGGGGGGGATTATAGAGTTAGCACACTGCACTGTGCACTCTGTGGGTGTACAGCTACTCCTGGGGAGTATTATTGAGAGTTAGCGCACTGCACTATGCACTCTGTGGGTGTACAGCCACTCCTGGGGAGTATTATTGAGAGTTAGCGCACTGCACTGTGCACTCTGTGGGTGTACAGCCACTCCTGGGGGGTATTAGAGAGAGTTAGCACACTGCACTGTGCACTCTGTGGGTGTACAGCCACTCCTGGGGAGTATAAGAGAGAGTTAGCACACTGCACTGTGCACTCTGTGGGTGTACAGCCACTCCTGGGGAGTATAAGAGAGAGTTAGCACACTGCACTGTGCACTCTGTGGGTGTACAGCCACTCCTGGGGAGTATAAGAGAGAGTTAGCACACTGCACTGTGCACTCTGTGGGTGTACAGCTACTCCTGGGGAGTATTATTGAGAGTTAGCACACTGCACTATGCACTCTGTGGGTGTACAGCCACTCCTGGGGGGTATTAGACAGTCAGGGAACTGCACTGCACTGCGCCTGTGACTGTAGATCCAATCCTGAGGGACATTACCCAGTGTTAAAACACCTGCTGTGCACTGTGACAATCTATGAGCCTACACACATTCCTGAGGAACATTACAGTAATAAAAGACTAACTGTACACTGCCACTAAGAGTGTAGAGCCACTCCTAAGGGTTGTTACACACCGTTAACACACTCCACTGTACACTGTGTCTGTCTATGAGTGTAGATCTATTCTTCAGGAATATAACACACTTGAGTACTCAGTGGACTGTGACTACATAGTGTGTGTACATGTGCTTCTGAGGACCATAATATTGTATATATCTATGCATCTCTGTGCCATGCTCCTGAGAAGAAAAACAGTGGGCACATTCCTTCATCACATACGTATGTATGTACCACATAGATGGCAGGGCTGCTGGGTGGCTCACCCCGCTAAGGCCCTGTTCTCGTGTGTTGCGGACGGGTTCTGCTATGGAATCTGCACTGTGTGCCAGCGACTGGCAGCCGCGCAGGGGCGCCGCCTCGCCCGCGTAGGGAGTATCTCGGCCAGCCGGGACTTCGTCAGCTGCGTCTCGTCACGCTCGGGCGCCGGCGGCGGCCCACGCCGGGCCGAGCGGCGCGCCCACAGCCAGCCTGTCGCGCTCCGAGCCCCCGTTTCGCGGACCGCGGCGCGAAAAGAAGCGGCGCTCTGGCATCGCACCGCCTTAAGGAGGAGAGCATGTGCTCGTCCGCGCCACCCCGGCTCGGTAAAAATAGCACGCTTCTGAGAACGACGGGGCGTTCCAGATTGGGAGAGAGAGGGCCAAAGCATCCAAATAAATTAAAAATAGTCTAGATACATGTTTTTCGTCATTGAGTCATTGAACTGGGCATCCTTTTCTAGAGAACATGCCAGTAGGGAAATGGGTAACTTCTTTGGGAGGGGCCATAATGCAATAAACAAGTCAAAACAAGTCATGCAAGTAAGACTACTGTGGTCAGCACCAAGCCCTGTGTGTGCAGCATTTTTGTGCCTTAGTTCTAAAGAACTGGGATAATTGGCTTGCACACAGGATTTATTATGTTGATTGGATCCACAAGGATCCAATTACTTACATATATTAAGCCACAGTGTAGTGTTTAACACTACAATATAAGGCAGAAAGTCTATTGTGAAGACACCGTGATATATTTTCTAAAGGAATAAATGGTTTTGTGGAAAGCCCGATATTCCTATGAGATTCTGAGACTAATGTTTCCATGGCTATGCACAAGCATTAAATCACAGTAAAGCAGTAAGCTTTCCCTGATAACATATATTATTATACGCATTATGTACGCAATGTACACGCACCCATACATTTAAATGTACATCTGTAACACCTATCTATTAACGTATTCCGCTTCTCGAAACATTTATTCATATAATTACCTTTTGAACAATAAATCCCTGCCTGGTGCAACTTCCCATTAGAAATGTGCCGACAGCCAAGGACACCGGAGGCCATAAGCAGACACGCAGATGATAACTTGAACGTAATTGAAAGCAATTAGGCAGGCATCTCCTGGACCCGAAGCAGTAATGAGGTCCTTCCCTTCTCCTGCACCCAGGCTTTTAGCTGTCAGCAAGGTCAAACAGTGGGAGTGCACCCATGGCAACTGCGTCTACCGGACCCGGGGGTTGCTTTATATTGCCGTGGCCCACGCAGCGAGCGTCTGGCGCCGTGGCTCTGTGATTACGGCGCTCAAAAATCCATCCCCTCCTGCCTTAGTTCTGGTCCTGTTCGCGGAGAGGGAGACTTCATTTCCGCATCACATTTTCTACAGCGATTTACGGCTTCAGCCGACGCCGAGCGCCGGGCAGGCATCAAATATTTAAATGCGTCCTGGAAACGGCTCGGGAAAAGGAGGGCAGCGTTTCGGTATGTGGGTCAGCGGGGCTCTTATCTCAGGTGTGTTCAGCCCGCTGCTTTCCGACACATTCTTCTGACGGTCAGGTGACCGAAAGTGTGCGCGGAGCCGGGTCAGCCGGGGATTTACAGTCAGCGCGCAGTAGCTCCTGTCTGCCAGCGATGCAATATTCACACTCTTTTCAAAGATACTTTACTTTAAGCATTAAAAACTTTCTGAAACCCCAGGAGAGGGAAAAAAAAAAAAAAAAGTGCAGGAAAGAACATTTTAGAAACGTAAAAAAAACCGTCAGGACGGGACTCGATACCGCGGCGGGAACACGATACACCGCGGCGGGAACACGATACACCACGGCGGGAACACGATACACCGTGCCGCATTCGTAATTAATGCAGCGCCTCGTCTGCCTGGCGTTCGCTCGGAGATCCGCGCTCCTGAGAACGGTGCGCACGCGACGACGCACGTGGGGGACGACGCACGGGGGGGGCTCGCCGCTCTCTCGAGGCCGTTACGGAGGCGTTCGGCTCATCGCGTGCTCTCTCGCCGCGCCTCGCCTCGCCTCGCCCGGGAAGAAAAAGAGGGGGAAAGGCTCGGCGAAGTGGGCCGCTGGAGACGCGGCGGCTCGTCCGCCACGCCGGGCCTTGGCGGCGGGGGGGGGCTCAAGAGGCCGCGGCGAGCCGGCGGCGTGGGCGTTCAGACCGAGCGGGCCCCGTTAATGAGACGCCGCGGGATCATGGGATACACGGCGGGTGGGCCGCGGCGCGGCGGGGCGCATTAGAAGGTCAACGAGCAGGAGGGCGTTAGCATATCTCTGCTCTGAAAGGGGAAACGCGGCCCGCGGTCAATATAATTAGGCCCAGATTATAGCCCTGCTTTACGACTGCCAGCAGGGGCAGGGATATATTAATTTAATGTGGGTCTGCCCAGCTGTGTTCCCGGCTACAGCCGTTCACCGACAGTGCCAAGCTCTGGTCTGCGTGTGCGGCCGGAGGCAGCACTGAGGACAGTCATGCCTCTCGAACGTTCTTATAGATCCGACTCGGTCAGCAGACCTTCTGCTCCGCCCACTAACCCGGGGGTGTCTTCATCAGGGTCCCCGTCAGGGGTGGGGGTGGGAGGGGGAGGGGACATCAATCGGGTGTGCTGTCCTGGGCCCTGGAGGGGGGAGGGGCCCATTGGTCCCATTTAACTTGTGTAAATATTACTGTACTGTACCCAGGAATGATATAAAAATATAATTTTACCCGGCAGCCCTGGTCTTCGTTGCAACATCGAAAACAAACAGGTGTCAATCATCATTTCATTTCAATCAAACAGCAGCTGTGACAACAGTTTTATCAGTGGTAAGCATAGTGAAATCTGTTTTACTTTTAGCTTTTGGATTTTTTTTTTTATCTTCCTGATTTCAGGCTCTCAAAGTAAAATTTTAAATGAAGAAATTCACAGTTCTTATCTGTACCAGCATGAATGTTATGGTATTTAGTCTCTCATCTGTACCAACATGAATGTTACGTTATTTAGTACAATAGGTTAAATCCAGTAATATACACAAACATCCAGTAATATACAAAGATGCAGGATGTTATGCAGTTTGCTTAGCAAATACTAACAATGCTGTTTAAGCCATTATAAGCTACCAGTACTACTCATCGCAGAACAATGTCTTTATTTCTGTCAGTATTAGCCATAATAGCAATAACACTGCGAGCAACAGTACGATCCTCCACATATTCTCTCATTCTGTCATATCCATTCAGGAAAACAAACTGCAACAAACAACAAAACATGTTTTGTTTCCTAAGTATATGGAGACAGCCCTTTCCTTTGTGTCTTTTTTCCTCCCATCTAAGCCACTGCCAGTAAAAGTGGCTTTGGGAAGGGTGGTAGTTAGAGCGCGGGGTAAATATCTTGCAAATGACCACTTAGAGCAGCGCCGCCTCTCCAGCAGACAGCCCAGAGAGAGAGAGAGAGAGAGAGTGGGTGAGATGAACTACATTCCGAAAGTACATTCCGAACTTTACTCTACGCCCTCGGCTGGGGTGGGCGGGCATGCTGTTTGGGATTCAGCCGATGCATTCCTCTACAGTCTGTAAGTTCAGCTGGTGCCACTCAGACGCTGGACTAGATTTCATTATCCATCCATCCATTTCCTAAACTGCCTTTTCCCGGTCAGGGCAGTAGGCGGAGGGTTGGGGAGGGGGGGTGGGCCGTGGATAGGGAGGCACTGGAGCCTATCCCAGCTGACATTGGGTGATAGGCAGGAACACACCCTGGACAGATCAGCTATCTGGCACACACATCATTCACTCAAACATCCACACCTATGGCCAATTTAGAGTCTCCAATTAGCCTACTTGCATGTCTTTGGACTGTCGGAGGAAACTGGAGTGCCCGGAAGAAACCCACATGGACACAGGGAATACATGCAAACTCAGAAAGGCCCCTGGCTGGGATTCAAACTCTTACAGTGAGGCAACTGTGCTATTCACTGCACCACTGTGCTGCCCCTAGATTACATCACCCACATAATATATGAACAAATGTGTCGTCTCGTCTCCGGACCTGCTGAAGACTCTTAACCTCATAAAACACTGTATGTGCTATTTGTTTTCCATTGGATAAGCAAATGTTTAATGTGATATCATCATTGCAGTCGATTTTGTGGTAGGTGCCATAAATGCTTCAAAAGGATGTTTTTATCTGTCGGTCACCCTTTTCCTTCCTACCGCAGACTTCACAGGGTCCAGGTCATTCCTGCAGATGACACAGTGTTCTCATTTTCATCAGCAAACGTGGAGAACAGAAAGTAAGACCACGGCATCTTATTAAATTATCATGCCCAATTAAATTTTTTTTCCATATCATCTTCAGATATTAAACAAAGAAAAAAAAAAAAAAAAGGTGCCCTAATTAGGTTGCTTGGTGAATTAATTCCCATGGTAACACTGTGACAAACAAGCCTGACCGTGTGAACCTCTCGCTGCCTCTGTCATCGCCCTTCCGTTTCACCAGTGTCTCATTTGCATCGCCTAATTACCCGTCAGCAGGTAGAGCGCAGGTCCCGGGCTGGAGCGGAGGAACAAGGCCCTTCTTCTCCACGTCGCGGGGATGTTACATTTCACTACGCGAGCGGGGAGATCCGCGCGGGGCCCGCGGGCGGAGCGTGATAGCCCGGCGCGCGGGGAGGGGGGCCGCCGGAACGGAACGGAAGGCTCGACAAGGCGGCTGACATGACAGACAGCGCTCCGGAAAATGCGCTTATCTGCAGAACTAGCGATCGTGCGTTCGTCTGGCGCGCCGCAGCCGCGGCACGTCTGGGCCCCGCCGGCGACACTGACGGCGGGGAATCGGCTGTTTTGCCGGGCGGAGCGTGACGGAGGCGGAGCATGACGGCGGCGGCGGCGGACGGGCGGGCGGCGGGCCTCCCGGAAAAACCGCCGGCTCCCGTGAAAACTCCGCCCGGGCGAGACTCGGAGCGTGACACGCCAAGGGGCGGAGGCGAACCGCGTCGCTCACTCCTGAGAGTGCTCACTCGCTCCTGAGAGCGCTCGCTCACTCCTGAGAGCGTTCGCTCACTCCTGAGTGCCTGTTCAGCGTGTGCCGTGGCAGATCGCTGATCTTATTATGAACAGGATGGGATGATGTTACGCAGGCGAGCACTTTACATCATCCAGATAACATACATGCACAGCTGCTTACCTTCTTCAGGCTCTTACTGCCTCATAAGACATCTTGAGTTCCAAATGTGTTTTCATATCTGTGGGTAATGCATTTTCTTCAAAATAGACTTCAGAGGGCCATGGTCGCACCTGTACACAAACTGTGTGTGTGTGTGTGAGTGTATGTGTTTCTCCCTTTGTACTTATGCCTTTGTGTGTGTGTGTGTGTGTGTGTGTGTATATGTGTGCATGCATGTGTGCGTGTGTGTATGTGTGTGGGTCTGTATGTGTGTATGTGTTCATGCGTGTTTGCGCGTGTGTATGTGTGTGGGTCTGTATGTGTGTATGTGTTCATGCGTGTTTGCGCGTGTGTATGTGTGTGGGTCTGTATGTGTGTATGTGTTCATGCGTGTGTGCATGTGTGTGTGTATGTGTGTGGGTCTGTATGTGTGTATGTTTTCATGCGTGTGTGCATGTGCGTGTGTATGTGTACGGGTCTGTATGTGTGTGGGTCTGTATGTGTGTATGTGTTCATGCGTGTTTGCGCGTGTGTATGTGTGCGGGTCTGTATGTGTGTGGGTCTGTATGTGTGTATGTGTTCATGCGTGTTTGCGCGTGCGTGTGCTGTGTGGTACCTGGTTAAAGGCGGGCACCGCCTTGGTGCCCATGCAGGGTCCCAGAGTCAGCACGGGCAGGTCCTGCCCCTCCACCTTTCGAGACTCCAAGCAGTTCTGCCTCTGTCGGATTACGCCCGTCTTGATGTCGGAATCATCAGGAATTCTGGGAGAAAGAGGAGTGCTATAAAATATTCACACTCTGCTAGGCAGAGGTACAGCATTCATTAAACTGAATATTTATTAACTTTACAATAAAAGTTGTATTAGTTTTTTTTTGTTTCTCCAGATTTTCAATGGCCAATCACATTTCTAGGCCCATCTCGTCACTGCCTGCTGCTAGCTCTTGCTTCTCTCCACACTGCAGTGCACCAGTGGAGTTGCAGACATTTTAGAGGAGTGCACTTCATGTGCAGCTGGTGCAGGCACCCAATTGGCTGAGGTGCAGCTGGTGCAGGCACCCGAATGGCCGGGGTGCACAGCTGGTGCAGGCACCCAATTGGCCGGGGTGCACAGCTGGTGCAGGCACCCGATTGGCTGGGTTAGTCGATCCAGTGCGATCAGACAACGTCAACCCAGCTGACTTATACCAACCTTCCGAGGACCACACTAAGACCAATCACACGCTGCCCTGCGTGGGCGAAGGCCACAGGCGACGCTGACACAGTCGCGAGCGTAGCAGGATACGGCTCACGTCACGCACTCCGCACGCACCCGTTATCGCGGGAGGCGGCGTCTTTTAAAAAATGACGGGCGCAGCTTTTCCGCTCATCATCCTGACGGACTCATAAAGCCGCCAGCGCCGCGCGCGGAGAGGGGACAAAGCGCTTAGCGGGCGGCGGCGCGCGGGTGTCACACCGTCCCGCCGTCCGGCCCCTAATGTTTTGTCAGATAGCGGCGGCGCTGAATTACGGCGCGTATTAAAACGCGGCGTTATGAATCGCGCTCCGGGGCGGACGCATCCATCAGCGGGACGCCCCGCGCACCGCCCCGCCGGGGAGAGAGAGGAAAACTCTGTGTAAATAATGAGGGAGCTGCCAGTGCGCCCCGCTCATTCACTTACTCAGCAGAGAGGGTCCCGGAACCGGGGGGGGGGGGCAAATTCATCAGACACCCCCACCCCCACCCTCTCTCCAAAGCACAAAGCCATTTTTCATTTTCTATCAGCATGCTGATGATTCCGCAGTCAACAGACTCTGCTACTGCGCTACGGCTGGGTCAAGCTGTGCTAGCAAACACACACCGGGGGGGGGGGGGGACCGCCCCCCCGACACAAAAAAAAAAGAAAAAAAAAGGACGCCGTTCATACGACGCCGATCAGACCGCCATTATGGATGAACCAATTTCACCAAGCGGCCACAATTTCGCAGGGAATTCTGGGAGATCTATTGAGCCATCGACCGACCCCGCCAGTGTGAGTGTGAGGTGAGACGACAAAAATATATAAAATATAAATAAAAAAACGGCGAAAAAATATGAAAGGAGTTATTCTGAACGCTTCGTAAACAGAAAGCGTGTGTGGTGCAGCGGGGGGGTCCTCACTTCAGCTCGGGGTAGACGTTGTCTAGATACCACTTGAAGGATTTGCAGTTCAGGCTCCTGCGTAGCTCCTCTCTTCCGTGAACGCTGATAAAAACAGGGGGAGGGGAGGGAGGGTGAGCAGAGTGAGGGAACAGCCACTTCCGTAACCCGGTCCACCTCTTATCATACAACAGACAGCGGAGGGAAGAGGAGAAAAAAAAATAACAATCAAGACAAACCACGGCAGCGGTCATTGGTATTCCACGCCAGGCAGAGAAGCGGTTTCTTTTCTTTTTTTTTCCGGAACTATCTGGCCGCGGCGGTTGGAGCCCCCGCACCCTCGGCTGGTTCCCCCGCTCTTTCATGTCACGCTCGCTAATTACGTTCGGTAATCAGCGGCGGGCGACACCGCCTCCGCCGCACGAAGCGTCATTTCGCCGCGCTCTCCGTCTAAGGTTGAAACTCAGAGCCGTCGCGTAGAGAACCGGAGAGAACACGCCACTCACTCGCCGTAAGGCTTTCCCCGGGCGGCCGGTCGAGCCGAGTAGTAGAAGAGCTTGAACTCGTCCATCCACACCTCCGCCGTCCGCCTGGTGTTTCTGAAAGCCAACGAACAGCAATGAGGGCGAGGCCTGGCCTTCGTTTCCTGGCTCGGCTGAGTCTGTGGACTTGTGGTCTGTGGAGCTCTGCACCTGTGTGGATTAAAATGGCTTCCCAAGCTGTGACTTTGTTAATGTCTCACATCCATACTTAACAGCCTTTAAATGTTACAATTTGTTTGGCTGAAAGAATTATGAAATGGAAAAAACAAAAAAAAAGGTTACAATAAAAGCTATTTCCAAAGCCCTGGCACAACCTTTCCTCTACTGATACAGAAGTGTGTGTGCAAGCAGCCTGAGTTTTCAGTCCCAAGGCTCTGAACATCATGTACTGAGCTGCAGCGTGCTCACAAACATGGCCTTACCCGTGGTCACCCGCCGAGACTCGACACGCGTACACACGTGCCCTTAAACCAGCTCCGCTACCACTATTTACGATAGGAGAGGTAACTAAGGCTCCGAGGTCCAGGAAGCACTTCAAATTCCATTTCGGTAATTCAAAAAAAAAAAAAGAAAAACGGGCTCCCGTTTCACTTCCTTACAGAATTACGCTTTGCCTACGAGGGGAGCTCATGTGCGCCTCCCCACCTCCCCTTGTGCTCCCAGGGCTGGAGTCGCATTTTCTCGACTGAGACGCAACTGCTGTGCCGAAATAACCCCCCTCCTCCCCCCCCCGCCCACTCAGGCCAATGTTTACGCACAACAAGCCTTCTGAAGGCCCTTGCTCTGCTGTGCAGGTTTTGATAAAGGCTTTTAAAAAAACCAACGTTCCATTAGCCTGGATACAAATGAATAGGTGCCACGTTTAATGTGACGCCAGGTTGCGGGGGGGGGGGGGGGGAGTAAATAATATTTGCACACATAATAACCTGCTTTATTTCTTTATTTCCCCCCCCGGATGCAGAAGCCTCTCAGACAGTTAGCCGCGTAGCCCCCTACTCTCTCCTGGGAGAGACGCACAGATCCTGTTAAACGCATCGAGGGGCGCGCGTGTGCCTCCGTTCGCCTTCTGCTCGGCCCTGGAAAGCTAATTAGGCTAATTTTCCTCCTCATACCCCCCCGATGCTCGCAGAGGCGGGAACAAAGTTTCTCCCGGCCTCCCTGCCGACCGGCGTTCCTTTGAAGCGCGCGATGGCTCGCTGCACCTCCGACGCTGCCGCGATGCGCCGAGACACACCGCGATGCGCCACTACGCGCACAAACCTACGCCAGCGCCACGCCCGGCGAAACAGGTGGGCTCTGCTGTCTAAAGCACCTCGTTTTCACAAATAAAAGAAGTGAACTGTGCTAAATAAAGCTTTTAATGTATTAATTCCGTGTTCATTTGGTATGGTGATCAAATGTAAAGGGTCCTTTTCTCATATGGTTTTCTAGATTTCAGTTGAGAGGAATCTATATGTTATAACATGTTTATAAGAAGGTTCATTTACCATATAGCATATATAGTGCAGTGTGTAAGTGTTTGGACAGTGGCACAATTTTAGTTTTTTTTTTTTTGGCTCTGTGCTCCAGCACATTGGATTTGAAATGAAACAATGAATATGAGTTTAAAGTGCACCAGACACTGGATATCTTCCCTGATGATGCTCTATCTGGCCTGTACTGCAGCCATCTTCAGCTCCTGTTTGTTTGAGGGGCATTTTGCCTTCAGTCTTGGCTTCAGGAAGTAACATGCATGTTTAGAAGGTTTAAAGGTGATTGACTTGGCCAGTCAGAGAACATGCCACGTTTTGAAAGTCCTTGGTTGCTTTAAAAGTTTGAGGTCATTGTCCTGCAACAAGGTGAAGCACTGTCCAATGAGTTTTGAGGCAATTGGTTGGGTCTGAGCAGATAAGATGTTTCTGTACACTTCAGAATTCATCCTGCTGCTGTCACACCATCAAATGAAGACAAGTGAGCCAGTTCCAGTCGCTACTGCTGAGCTCGCTAGTGTGTTTTTGCTCCTTAACAATGAACCAGACAGTTGGTTTTGACACGCCCAATGTTTGGTCTGTCTCTGATTGATTTATATGGATTTTTCAGCCTTGTGATAGCCAACTTTACTGGCAGTGACACTTATTTAGAGAGAACAGCAACAGCCTCCAAATACAAAATCCACACCATTAGAAGCAACTCTAGACCTTTTGTAAGCTTTCTTTTGCATGAACTAATGACGCAAAGACACACAGCTGGCCAAGAAACAGCTAAGCAGCCAACTATCCAAATACTTTTGCTCCCCTAAAATGGGCTCTATGTCTTAAAAGGGCTTTAATTCCTACACAGATCGCCCAATATGGATGTAAATACTCTCATATTAAAGCTGACAGATTGAAATTTAACCTCACATTCACTGTTTTATTTCAAATCCAATGTGCGGGACTAAAGAGCCAAAACAACAAAAATTGTGTCAATGCTTGCGTACTGCTATGTATATATAACTTCTTCATGTTACATATATTGTCAACTGTAAACTTTGAGATGTACCTCTTTCTGCCAGGTGAACTGATAAATAGGCAGCTGGCAATAATATAAAACCTTTCATCCATTGTCACTTATGTCAAGTGATTATTTCTGAATTTATGACATATTTGGATATTTTCAGAATATATTTAATAACCATAAAAGGGTTGGACACTGCAAAAAAAGATTCTTTTTCATGGAATAAAAACCCCCATTCAAATACCTGCTGCGACAAAAAATTCTAAGTAGCCTAATACATGATTTAAAAATAGGTTCTAATTCTGGCCCACTTATTTTAAAAGGTTGTCACCTGATTATAAGAAACCATCACAGAAAGGAATGGTCCTTTTAAAATATGATTTAAACTCTCCAAGTTCTTCAGAACGTCATTTACAAGGTTGAACTCTTCAATAAAATAGAAACTTCCTCCAAAAAATACACTGAATAGAATGGGTTTGTTAAAGTGAAATTATTGTTCGTGCATTTCAGGGCCTTGCTTAAATTTAATTTGAGATTTACATAACAAATAGAATACAGAATTACCTTCCACGTTCTCTGCAAGACTTTCTACTCGTACGCAAGCTGTGCTACTTAAATCTCCTGCAAGGTAGTTTTACATATAAATATGAATTACGACAGATATACAGTCCAAATTCTCCTCTTGGAAATAGAAGTGGCTCCATTCTGATTTCTCCCAGAGCGCACAGTTGAACAGGGCGGGTTGATAAGAACAAGAACAACCACCAGCAAACCGCTTCTCTTTCTCAAACACGTCATGAACGGTCTTACGCATTCATCATTTTTGCTGGCTTGTGACTGGCCCACAATGCAATTTACTCGACACAACAGGACCATACTTTGTAGTTGCCCTTGTTATTTGCACTTGCGATGGTGCTGTTCGCCATAATGATTTCATAATGATTTCGACATAATGATGAGAAAAAACAAACATCAGCCAAACAAATACATTTAAATGTGAAATGTATATCTTGGGATAAGACTTTAATGCTTTGCTGATACTGCTTTTTGGATTTAGGCACCCATCTTATTCTCTTGCTTTCATGTGGGCTGGCACTGTGCCGGAATAGAGGGGGGTACAGCCAAACTTACTTGATGTAGGTGTTGGCGTTCCCCTCCGGAAAGATGTACGGGTGCTTCTTGCGGAAGACGTGGCCGACCCTGCTGCAGGGAATGATCTCCAGACTCCCTCCGCACATCCACACCCGGAAGGAGATCTCTGCAGGGGACCGACGCGGGAGAGAGCAGCCGTTCGTTATCGCCGTTAGAGACCGGCGCGGTCAACACCCTCGCCGCGCCGCGATTCGCGGCGGATGCCGCGCGGAGCCCAGGCCTGCGAGGGAACCAATCGGGAAGAGCGCAGGCCCGTTCTCCTGGGAGCACAGGAAGGGGGTGGGGGGGAGTGCATTTACTGCAGCATCACAGCAGGTAGCCAGCTCGCCTCCCCCACACACCTCTGTGTGTGAGCAGTTTAAGTTTTTCTTAGGGGATATGTGGGCTTTAGAGTGTGCTAGATACTGGGAGAACAAGTGCTTACATAATGAACAGGAAATCAATGGAAATCTATCCATCAAGTAAATGATCCCCTAAAAAAGAACTCCAGGTAGATTTTTCTGGTCCAGGGTCAGCTAACACAACTCTGACCCCAACTGTAACTACCATGCAAACCTCTGATGCTGATCCCAGATCAGTATTTATGGACAAAGTCTACCTACACCTACACAAGACTTACATTTAACATCTTGGAATATCAGACCACAATTCTCCATGGCTTTAATATTATGTAGCAGGCAAACAAGGGCTTCCTTTAATGACAGTAACACAATCGCAGTGCTGAAACCAGATACAGAGAATAAAAGGAGAAATTTGTAATTATCTGGTCTCTTTCAGGTTTCAGGCATTACCATGTGTGAAGAACACATGGCCTGTAAGGTGTTAGAATCTCTTAACACACATCAGGCTTTTTGATTAATATTCAGCACTACTGATTACAGTTCGAGACACAATGACCTGGATAGAGATGGGTGTTCCACTGCACTGTGTGATCCAGCACCACACACGCGTACCTAATTTTTCTCTACAAGCCCACATAAAAGAAGTCTATCTGCCTGGCAGGCTGTGTGTAGCTTAGCAATCTGTCCATTTCCGGAAAGTTCTCCACTACATTCTGTGCCTTTTCCACCCTGGGAGCTGTGTGCATCCCCAACCGCAGAGACACAGAACATTCTGCGGTTCTGTCTGCTCCTCAGTCTCTCTCTGTGACTGACACATAGATCAGCCAAACGCTCGTGCTCACGTGCAGGCACAGGTTGAGTTCCCCAGAGCCCCCCGACATTTCCACAAGAGAGGGGTTTCGGGGGGGGCGTCTGTTCCACAGGAGCTGGCTGTGGAAGGATGTCCAAGCCCTTTTCTGAGAAGGGACCACCGGGAGCCGTGAGCCACAAGCATCCAACAACAAAGACGCCAGAGAGAGCTCAACATGAGATACAGGGGAACAGAGAGGGAACACAAACCAGGCAACAGGACGACTCCAACTCACTGTGCTTCTGGGCTTATTGTGGCAAGACGGTGAATTGATACTGCTTGCATTTTTGTATTTTACTCAGGAATGTGGTGAAAAATGTCTGTTCACCAAACACAACGTCAGCACCCGATATATAAAATTTTAGCTTGAATAAATCTTACGTTCACAAACCCATTTAAAAATCGAAGGACAGGAGCCCGTCCTGGTAGGATGTATCGGGGGCACGGAGGTCACGTTCTAAATTGCTCCCTAGCAACTAGCCATCTTCTGCAAGCGATCGTTTGCACACTCTCAGAGAGTGATTGCATGGGTGGCCAGGGAGTGGGAGTGTTGAAGTAATGCACTTTAGTATTGGCACTAAGCAAAAAAAACATTTCCAGCGAAACTATTCACAGTATTGAAGAAACAGGTGAAATGAATCTCTTTTTCTGTTCTCGCTCAGACGCAGAAAAAACCCAGAACCCAGGGCCCAGAATTCTTAAAGTGGGTGTATATGCAAGTGAAACAGGATATGACATTTTTCTAAAGAATCCCTCAAGCTCTCAGCTTGAAATGAATCACTTTAATGTCCAATTAATATGCCGTATGAACTGATAAGTCTGAAAAGTCTGTTTGCATTTCTGAAAGGGTAGCATCAAAGTCCTATCCTTCCTGAAATGTTAAAAGATGCATGCAACCAAAAATATTCCTAATATGTGTGTATACACATCATTGTTAGGATCAATTCCTTATTTTCTTACAACTCACATGTATAGAATTTTTAGAAAGACATTCAAATATAGCCTAGATAAACTTACTGTAACACTGTCACCAATGAAAGTAATATCCACAAATCAAAATGACTGTGATATGTCTGAACTAGCTTTTCTTAGTAACCAATATCTGCCTCACTAGAGATTAAAAGATTTCATTTCAAACCATGAGTCACTTGCAGTCCCACAGACACCGAAAAAGCAGAAAATCTTGTAAGATCAAAATTTTCCACATTTTCTATCTCACTTTCTGGCAACACAGTTTTGATGTGCTGAGATTCAGAGCCAAAAAGAACATTTCAGGTCAGACACGGCGAGCTAACTGCAGAAAAATCTCCATTAGGGACCCACTGTTCATGAGTACATCCATCAAAAACACAATTGCTCCAACAACAAACCGAAATCTCTCTGACCTCAAAAATTCAGTGGAAAAAATCAATAAAACCATAAATCACAATCTAACACAAAACAAACTCTTCTCTAGTCCAACCTAAAAGTTCTCATTAATAAAAAAAACTCATTTTCAGAAAATCGTGTAAACAAAAAAAGTGATTGCTTACGTTCAATGTTATCCATATGCCAGTCGGAGGCACTTAAAATAAATATAACCCAGAAAACAGGCACTACGTTTTCAATACTTGAACTCAAAAAACTACCAGCGCTCTCAAATGACAACAAATTATTCTGTGAAAATGATTTGGCCATCCCTTCAATGAGAATCTACAAGAGCGCAGACAACGTTGCGCAACAACCTTACAGCAACGCTCTGCAAACATTTCAGAATGAGAAAATCCAACGGATTGAATACAAAGTCACTCGAAGAGCACGCCTCACCCAGCACAGACACTGACACAAGCTTGGTCCATAACCGATAATTATTTTGCATCCCCGTTGATCTATTCATCACATTAAGCGCTCGTGGAAAGCGGTAACGGATAAACTGTCATTTATTTTGGGTCACCGCACAGCTTTTAAACCATCTGCGCCCGTCTTTAAACCCCCCCCCCCCCTCGAAAGAATCGCTCGTTGGCACTACGTCTCTCCTTAGCAGGAGAGTAACTGAAGTGAAAAAGAACCGATTATCGCTTCTGAAATGGATCCACCTTACGATAAAACCGTCCTCTCCCGCCCGCAAATGGAAATCCTTTCATAACCATAGTTATGAATATTTTCTGGGAATCGCTCGCTGAGTGAACACGCTGGACAGTGGCTGCCCTCTTTGTAACGTGATACACCCTTTTTTTAATTTCAAGATTATTCTTTCATAACAATTTCATAGCAAAATTCACTGTTAATTCAACACTTACATAATTTATATGAGTCTTCTAAGGATCAAATGTACATACATTCATACATTCTTGACATAGAATGCATTCATACAGTAGAATGTTCTAATACCATATTAACATTCAAGGCATTGAAAGTTATCGATCGTGACATTTTAAGCTGATCGCCCATAAACCTCTCTCTCTCTCTCTCTCTCTCTCTCTCTCTCAAAGGGGGATCGTGGACAGTCAGGCAACTCACCAAAGTTCTCACCACCCCAAATGTCCATGGCAGTATCATATTTCCCCAGGTGATTAAACCAGGACTTGTCAATCACGAAGAGGCCTCCGGCAATAATGGGGGTCCTGTAGGCGAGAGAACTCGAAATACCACACTGGCTCGCAAAACACATGACTAATGATTTCTCCCCTACTCAAATGACAGGACCTTGAAAGCAGCTCGTTCCCAGCAGCTGTTGTGTCTGCATTGTAATGTTTTACAAGCCGCAGCCAAACACATCAGCAGTGTGAACGTATTGAGCGCTGAATTTGTAAACAAATAGAAAAACACAGGGCACAAAAACATACTCAAACCGATCAGAGCCTTTAATAGCTATCATAATCATAATTAGACTGAAATGCAAATCTCAGTTGAACTACTTTGTCCAACATGAATTTTTCATAATTCTAATAATTTTGATTCCATTTAATCTTTCAACATTAATCTGCACACAGTTCTATTCTACATTTCCCACGTTCCTCAGTGAAGCCAGACACTCTCGAGCACTGAATGGAGTGTAAATGATCTGCATCGTAAGGGCCAGGCTACGCTACAGGAGCACAGCCAGCAGCGTGGGGCTACAGAGACCTGTAAGAAGATACATCCTCATTATCCGAGGACAGAAACATGAGCCTTTCCCATTCGGGCTGAAACAGGGCGGACACGCCCGGGGCGTGGGACGGGCGATGCTCTTCGGGTCCCGCGCTTTTATTCCGTCTTTTGCAGACAAATAATGCAAAATAAAAGCCCTCGTCTCCCTCCCTTCACCCGAAAAAAATCCGCTTTGTTCATCCACGGGCGAAAAAGGCTGCTCTTACAAATTCATTTCTTCACACGTTTTTTTTTTTTTCTTCTTCCTTTCTCCCTCCCGCCTCTCCCCGTCTTCGCCGGCGCGTCTCGTTCGGACCGACCAATGGCGTCGGGGGGGGGGGGGGGGGGAGAAAGAGCAGAAAGAGCGGGAATTGATTCCCGGGGCAACCGCCAACCTGGCGTTATTTATAACTCCTCTGGAGGAGTCCGGGGGCGATACCGTAAAAGGCAGAAACTAATAGACACATTGACATCTGATAAACTGCCAACCCCCCGACCGTACAAAACATGAACTTTGCCTCTGTTCTGAGGGGGCTGGAGACAAATATACGGCCTCTGCCCCCCCCCCCCCCCCCCCCCACCCCTCCCCTCGGTTCTGGACGGTCCGTTTGTAGAGCTGACCGGCGTAATGGCTCATTAAATTAGACCGCCTGGATACCGAGCAGCGGTTCCCCGGGGCAGCCGCCGCCGCTGCTCCCGTCGCCGCTCTGACACGGATAGCGGTGCCGCGGCCCGCCGCTGTTCCTAACAAACGCCTCCTTTGTTCTTCTCTGCCACGCGTGTGTTTGCCAGGCTGAGCAACAAAAAAAATGCCCGAGTGTAAAAATACAGCTTTCAAAAAGGAGGCCAAAATAGCAAAAAAGCTTAGCCGGGTGCCGTTTAGAGACCCGGGGGGGGGGGGCTGAATGTATCACGAAGCTCACGCCATTTAGAGTTGTTTTTCCCATTTGGAGACCCTACTGCAGTGGCTGATGGGAGTGGAACAGGCACGGTTAGGTCAGACAGTGGGGCATGTATGAACAATTAAATAAAAGTATTACATATAAATTAAAATATGTAATAATTATACAAAAAATAATGAAAAGCACAGCCTACAACAGGGGCATGACAGGGCTGTACAGTGGAAAATGAGACCCGACTGTGCTCCTGAAGCCAAGACTCTGCACTTGATGCAAACTGTTCTCCTCATCTGGGCCGAGCTCAGTTCTGTGTTATTAACCACGACCATTACTTCAGCTGGAATCCGAATGTGTCTAAATGAGTCTATCTAACCATCACTTCCCCGCATACATTAACCGCAGTACGAACGCACCTGAGAATCGCTACTGTAAGAGGAAGAGGAAACCTCTTTCGCTGCGGTGGTCATCGCCTGCGCTCCTTCGCTGAAGGGGGCATTAAAAGCGTACTCTGCTATCCCCCGCGGGAATGGGACAACCCGGGAGGTGGGCAGAGCGCCAGCGGAAAGTCTTACCGAGGGTGAGAGCGGCTGGCGAGCGGCTGGCGAGCGGCTCCTCCAGACGCGCGTGCCGTTCTCACGGCTCATCTCACCCCGCGCGGGCGACCGCGCGCGCATCTGTAGGCATGCGAACGAGCGCACGCGCACACACACACGCACGGCACACACACGCGCGAACTCGAGCTCCGAGCCAGCCATCTGTGCCCCCCTCTCGCGCTCTCCCTCCTCCCTCCACACTCAGCCCCAGTGAGCTCGCCTCAGTCACGGCCGTGCCAGCCTCCCCCCCGGCTTCTGCTTCCTTCGCTGATGAACAGCCCCGACTGCCCGCCATTCCGCACCAACTAGCCTCGAGCGCTTGGGCTGTGGGGGCGGGGTCTAAACGTGAGCTGTGGGGGAGGAGTCTAAACGTGAGCTGTGGGGGAGGAGTCAAACGTGAGCTGTGGGGGAGGAGTCAAACGTGAGCTGTAAACGTGAGCTGTGGGGGAGGAGTCTAAACGTGAGCTGTGGGGGCGGGGTATAGATGTGAGCTGTGGGGGAGGAGCCATAATGTGAGGTGTGGGGGCGGGGTCTAAAAACGCTACACTGTCGAGCTGCTTGCCTGCCCCTGCTTTTGGCGGATTTTGTAGACACACCGCCGGCATCACCGTGGAGTCGGTGAGGGAGCGGAGGGGACGGAGGGCTGGGCTGGGGGGGGGGGGGGGGCGGGGGGGAGCAGGCAGACCAGGGGACGGAACCGGGTGTGGCAACGCCTGGATTCGGCACGTCTGACGGAACCAGCCACCCCGCAGATGGCAGCCAAGGCACGTCCATGAGGAGCCGAGCGGCTCCCGGTAACGCGCCGCGGCGTCGACGAAGACGAGCGTCCGAGCGATGGACGCGGCGGCGGCCCAGTTCTGACACGGGAGCCGAATGCACCGCAGTGCCCATTTTTTTCACTGACAGAGAAATAAACCACCACTGTCATTCCCATTCAGACATATAAATGCACCATAAAAAAATCACTCTCTCTCCCTGCCAGACAGAGGAATGCAATATAGCCCCATTTTCCCTCTGACATAGAAATGTACCATGAACATCATTCTCTCTGACAGAGAAATGCACTATAACCTGCATGCTCCCGCTCACACAGAAATACGCCGTAAACACGACTTTATCCGACAGGAAAAATGCGCAAATATCCCACGTTCTTCTCCCGACACAGAAACACAGAAATCCACCGCGGATATCCCCCTCTCTTTTCCCGAGACAGAAAGGTGCTCTTAATGCCCCCTAATCGGAACTCTCTCTCTCTCTCTCTCTCTCTCTCTCTCTCCGTGACCATCCAGGCTGGATGAGCGACGCCGCTAATCCGCAAACAGAATCAGAAGGATCAGTGTCCGGCGATGTCAGGAAGAGGGAGCGGGGGCCGGACGGCTCTCTCTCTCTCTCTCTCTCTCTCTCTCTCCCGCGCGGAACCGCTGTCTCGCCGGCGTTCCGCAGCGCCGACAGGATCGCCGTGACTGACGCGCGCTGTCAGGGGGACGGCGCGCCGCGCGCGGTGAGCAATCTCGCCGACGAGAGGCGGTCATCCGCGCCGAACACCCGGCATCCTAAGCCGTTCGGCAAGCTTCGCCTCCCCCCCACCCCACCGCACCCCACCCCCCCGACGAGGACGCCTCTGCTTTCCCGTACGGCTGAGGACTAACCTGCCCCCCCCCTCCTTAAGCGGAATGAGCCGGCATTAACCGCGCCTCGAAGGAAGAGGGGAATAATCAAAAAGAGGCGGGGGAGCTCAGTCAATCGTGCCCCGGCTCAGGCCTCATAATCAGACGACGGTCTCCTGCGCTGGCCCGCTGTTTAATAGAACGGGGGGGGGGGGGATCCTGGCGTCGGAGATATTGAGAAGCTGCTTAATTGCCTCTCATTTCTTCTCGGGTGACTTTTCTCATTATGCACCTTGGTGTTCCTGCCAAGATCAATGGCCATGCCGCTTCTTCCAGCTGCTTTTCTTTATCAAACTTCTCCATCCCCGGCGAGGACTTTACATCACGGTGTGGCAGTTTGGAAAAAATGAAGGCTGCGGTGAGAGGATTTATGTCGTTCTGGTCTAGTTTTCGTAAAAAGGCGGGATTGGCCCCTGGCTGCTCCCCCTCTCCCTCCCTAAAATAAGGCCGGGATTGGTTTTGCCCCAGCAGCTGGCCACTGAGCTGACAGTCTGTGTGCCCTCACTCCCTTACCTGATGGGTTCGGTGGGGTCGACTCTCCTGGCTTTTTGTTCAGCAGACAGTTGCTCCCACTTGAAATGCAGACTCCAGTCAAAGCCTGCAGTCGAGAGGGATGGACCGTTAGAGCCAAGATTCAGGATTGGAGAGGGCAGACTAGGGAGGAGGGATTAAATCCACTCAAAGCCAAGGGATTATGGGAAATGGAGTCTGTGACCTAGGTGATGAGGGTGTAATTGCAGAGAGACCACACTTCATCAATCACACGGTCTGTTAATCTCACGAAGAACATGACCACAAATTAGCACAGGCCATCAGCTAAAAACAACTTTTCCCCACCACACAGATAGGCTTTTAATGTGCTAATAATGAATCCCAATACTTACTTTTACTCATTGCCTGCGCATTTTAGACATTCAGGGGACGCCCATACTGAGAGAGACTTAGGCAGCTTAAATCTGTTTAGTTTACAATCCATTTATACGGCTGGATATTTATTGAAGCAATTCAGGTTAAGTACCTTGCTCAGGGGTACGACAACAGCAGCCCACCTGGGAACGGGATATACACCCTTCTCGTTACAAGCCCATTTCCCTAACTATCACGCTACTCAGATCGCCCCGTATATTTGAGGAGCTCCGCTTTATTTGTTGAATCGCTTAATTAAGCGCTTAATTGAAGATTTCCAGCACATCTGGGCGGCTGGGGCGGGCCGAATTTTTGATTGGCGGGAATGCCGCGCGCTGCAGCAGCAGGGATCGACGCCGCGCCTCGGGGGCGTCTATGCGGCACCATCGACATCGAAACTTTTCCTCGTTACGAACTGAGACGTCGTGAATAATTGAGAAGTTTGCGCCGAGAGTGGCGGGTTGGCTTCCTGGAACTGCCTGTCCATCACTACCGCTGTACCATGTTGGCAGGGGAAGGGAGAGTTCAGGGTGGGGGGGGGGGGGCGGCTTTACCTCCACGCAGGTCTGATGAGGCTGCCACGTAGGCAAAGGAGTCCATGTTGATGATGTCGATGACCGGGCTCACGACGCACGTCGGGTCCTTAAGCATGCAGAACAGAGGAGTCACCAGCGTTTCAAGAACACGCATTAACCCTTTAAGGCGTGAGGTCACAAATATGTGATTAGAATGTCCGTAAGTGAACACTGTAACGCTGATGTAACAATCACTAATTGAAAGCAAAGGAGTTCTAGAACACTGACTTTTACATTTAACATGTTTTTTGAAACATCCTAAAAACCTTCAAAGAGTTAATGCTTGTGCACCATTATACAAAAAAAAAAATTTTGAAAGGAAGGTTTTGGTCTAGGCATGGAACACACTCATCTATTATGGGACATCATTTTAATTAAATTTCTACTTTAAGTTTTTCCCCTTAATTATACATCTGCAGAGAAGGCAGCTGATAGACCTTTATCGTCAGCCTAAGCTGAAGACCGTTACCCATCAATCTCAGCAAAAATAGAGGCAATAAAACAGAATCAGATTATGAATAATCTTGACACCCGCCATTGAGTCAGAGCACGAAGCGAGAGAGGGGTGCAAAAAAAAAGGCAAAAAAAAAGCCTTTGACGGCAGTCGGCAGGACAGCTTGAGCCAGCGGCGGCGGCGGCGGGAGATAGCCGCGCTCGGCCAGACTCCGCCCCCGGCTTCGCCAACGCTCCCGAATTAGACGCGCCAGCCCTCCTCTCCTCCGTTGACATGCTCCGCCCCCACACCTCTAGCCCACACACTCAGCCCGCGAGCGCGACGGTTGGGCGCTCCGCGTCTTTCGGGCTGATTAGGCGAAGACGAGCCCCGCTCTTCGCCGAGTCGGCGGCGTCTGGCTGGCTAGCGGGGCGGCCCGTGCCAAACCGACAGAGGGGCCGCCGCCGCGTGATCTGGAAGGTTCCGCTCGCAGACGCGACGTCAGCCGCGCCGCGCGAGAAACATGTTGCCGTGGGAAGAGCCGTCGGTTACAAAACAAGAGGGCGCGTCACGCTAATGATGTATATGTGTTTGTGTGCGTGCGTATTTTCGCGTGGGTCGATAAATAATGCGTACAGAAATACACGTGCGCGCGGACACTGGTGCATAACTCCTTGGTAAAAATCAATGCCTCTCACTCTCCGCATTATCGACCGCTCGAAGAAAAAGGAATTCCTATAATAACGCATAGATTACACAACTTGATAGTTTGACAGCGATGCCCGGCTGCAGAAAATTAAAACTGATGTTCGAGCCACAGTCGAATCAGCTTGAACCAGATCCAGACGTGACTTCGAGAAAAAGGCTGAAATGCTCTCGTTAATGCTTGCGCATAGGCCTCACCTCTTGCACTTTTTTTTTTTTAAAACAGCATTTTTCAGAACAGTCCACAGCACAGGCTACGGATTATAAAATCTTTTCTGTGGACTGCACCCTCGTCATTTCTACACGGCAGGGTGTGTTTTAGTTCCTGGCCTGTCAACAAGGAATGAAAAATGACTGCGCTGCTGCAAATTGTCAGAGTGCTGAATATTGTCAGTCTATTCCCATCGCAGTGGGCTTCTAGAAGCTACTATAACTGCGATAATAGGCCTCTTTCAAGTTTCGGGAGATGGTTTACTAGTGGCCTGACAGCCAATCACGAATGGAAAGAAATTCTGGAAAATTCTACAAGTAAAAACAGGCCTGGGGGGGCAGCTGCTCAGAAAAATGTCCAATTGTCAGACGCTGAGGGAAAGGAGGGGGGGGGGGCGTACCTCTTTTATTCTGTGGAGCAGTGGGGGCAGCCAGTCTTTGTTCACCTCGCAGTGGCTGTCCAAAAAGGTCAGGACCCCGGCCCGGGCAGCATCCGCACCTCGAACCCTGGACCGGATCAGCCCTGGATGTGGCAAGAGGTCAAAGGTCATCTTGTTCTTTTTGCTTCTGTGTCCGCAATGACATGATCTACTGCCCTGCCCTTCCATATATGCGAGCAAAAACATTATTATCATTATTATTATTCCAAATAAAGAGGAAATCATTAGCTGCGGACAACACGGTGGCCCTGCTCGCCCCATGCATTAACAAGATGTGTGAAGGTTGTTTGCATCTCATTAAAAGAAAGAGCAATTAAGGATGCAGGCACAGAACCCATCTAGAGGACGCAGGATGTTTGAGAGGGCTGAGCGATTAAAGGCCTTTTTGCTTTGGATTAAATGGTTAGATCAATAGTTCCTTGCTTTGGTGGGAAAGTCACTGACGAAAAAAAAAATAAAAAGCACAGGACGTTTTGGCACCACAGTGCTACTACAGCCAATTAAAAAATCCCATCGTTTCATCCTCAATAACACTTTATTCTTGGGGTGGGTAAATAACCCCCCCCCCCCCTTTTCGCAGTTGCTAGGTGAAAGCAGACAGCGTTCAGAACGCAAGAACAGAGGAAGGCCTTTATTAACTACATTCACCTCCAGTTAATAAAGGCGTGCTGTACGTGGTATTAAAGAGACAATCCGTTTTTAAATGGCTTACGCTTCTCCAGTTCTGCAGCTCAGCGGAGGCCTGTGGGATTGTTTAAGTGCACACAGACATCAGGGCGTAAGCGTACCTCCCGCGCGGCTCAGCGACAGAGACAGCTCAATCAAACCAGCCACAGGACGAGGACGCGGAGACAGGTGAACAGCATAATGATGTCCATTATTTACGCGGGAAAACCCTGCCTTGGGTACGCGGGACGATACGATCAAATTAAGCTGCTAATGATTTTTATTTTATTATTTATTTATTTTTTTACAACTGGTTTGAGACAAAAGGCGAGGCTCCTCTCCGAGGCACGGAGCATGCGGATAGTGCGCGAGAATGCAAACGAACGGCTGCTATTTTCGACGGGCGCAACGCTGCAATTTGTCGAAATTCCTGGCAATCTCGTCCCTGCCTCATTATAAATCGCGGGTACGCGCGAGCGAAAACAATCCTGTGGCGTTTTAGCGGCTTTGTGTGTTTTTTTTTTGCAAATCCCCGTTTAAAGCCGCGTTATCGTTTCGGTCAAACCCGCCCGGCGCGATCTAGAGCCGACCGCGGCGAAGGAATGTGGGGGAAAAAAAAAACAAAACGACAAAAACAAACTCTATTTAATAAAAGCTCATTTCATAACCAGCACGCATCCCGGCTCATTTGACAGTCGGGGAGTCACGCTGGCCCCCTCGAAACCGCGGCGTTCAAAAACACCTCAGACCGAAATGAGAGGACGCGGGGAGGCCATCAGTAACGAAGCGGCCGACCCGCGGAGCGGCGACAGCGCCGCGGAGAGCTTCTCAAACGGGGCTTTCATTAAACTGTAAACAGTGTCGTACATTAAACAAAGCCCCTCCCCAAGGCCCCGTCCCTCATGCAGGCCCCTGATCCAGCGCAGAAGGGGCCCGGCCAACGGAGAGAGCTGCTGAGCATTTCTTAAGAGGGCCGATCGATACCGTCTGCAGATGTGCAAGCTACGTATTTTTTTTTCTTCTTCTTCTTCTTCTCCTTCGCCAGACTGTTATTGAAATGCTTTATCAACTGATTGATTTTTTTTCCCATACCGTGTGTCCTAATGCCCCCCCTCCACTTCCCCATACAGGGGGGTTTACAACATAATCCCCGCCCCGCCCCGCCACACTGCGGCTCCGACACCAGCGTTTGTCCGCCTGTGATGTAATCGAGATTTATTCGAAGGGGAGGCTTCCCCTTAATGAAAGGCGCAGATCAATCTTTCGTGGGCACAGCTCATAAAGCGCAGGATTAAAACTCATCTCCTGAGTTCCCTCCTGAAATAGCATCCTGTCGATGTGGGCGGGGGGGCGGGGCGGGGTGGGCAGCTGCGTCAGGAGTCGCCAGACGCTGATCACGCTAGCCTGAGTTATGAGTTTAGAGCACTCTGAATGAGTAAAGGACTGTTATATAGCGTTATCCAAGCGCTTACAATTGAGCTTCATTGAGAGCATTGGGTTAGGGTAGGTCTTGTCAGACACTTGACATGCCCAGGCGGTTTGAACGCACCCGACGCCAGACAAGGGTCTTCCTGAGCTATGTCGCGTTACTTTGCATTTCAGCTACATACAATGTAAGAGAGCATCTAAGACCATTCGTCAGAGTTCAATGAAGTGCCAGTCCAGCCCAGCAACATCCCAACAGAAGCATGCACGCAGGTTCAGTTTAACTGTGCTAGGCAAGAACCAGGATACTAAACCTGAGCAGGCCCTATGCACAGACAGTGTCCATAGCAAGCCACAAAATGTGTCGTTATCTTAGTTTGTGAAGGGAAATTTCGAAGCTGAACTCACACATCCCTTTTACACCGATCTCCTTATCTGCGTAATACTGACTATCCTGAGATAAAGCATGCGTTATGTACAAAACACTGGATAGCAGCTGCCAGGCTACGGTGTGCTGGTACTGCAGCTACAAGTAGCTGTAAAAGACAAAGAAGAAATTACTCCTGCTTAAATACAAATTAAATACAGAATGGCACTTTGTGATATTATAAGTTGCATCAACATACAAATACAACTAAAATATCATATATGAACATAATGACATATTCTCCTAAGATGCAGAAATTCATTTTTGTCCCCTGTAGGGAATCTGGTCTCAATCTCGAGAACCATATATTCTACTATGCTGAAACCTTCACTATAAATTGACATTCAATAAAAATGAAAGAAATTATATTTTTGATTTTGTCAGACAAGACTCTTGTATTATGTAAAAAAAATGTAATACTTTAATTTTTTTTCTGCCGGGCCTCAGACGGATATACTGCAGCAACATCGATGAGGCGAGAAAGTTTTCGGCTGAGGGAAGTGTTTCAAGAGAAAGCAATGTGCTGCTGCCAACGCAATGCCATTTACAGACGCTTCATTCAGAATCGATGTATTGACACCGATCCACAGACAAACTGTTCCAAATGCTGACCTCGCCTTCTCGTGTAGAGGCTTAACGGCGCTGGCTGCTGACGCGTCAGAAAAGGCAGGACCGCCGCCCGTCAAAATCAGCGCTGCCCCGTCACTCAGCGGAATCCGTATCGACACGCCGCACTACGCCATTTTCAACTTTTAATCGAATCAGAGCGGCGGACTTCCCGGATTCTCTGCCAGCATAATGAAGGCACTACAGCAAATTCAAATTTAGGTCCTGCAATTTAGGTCCTGCAAAACAACTGATCAGAGCCAGCAGAGGTTTTAAAGATATTTAAGAACAATGAAACGGACAGCCAGGTTTACAACTATTATACATGCGTGCCAACTACAAGTGCTTTGCAGCGAATTATATTAATATTGTGTAACGTTAGTATTTTTACAACATAGATCTTTTTTTTTTACAAGCTCATATGGTGACTAACTATATGAATATGGAACAGACCAGGGGTGGATGTCCAGGTGTCAGACAGTCCTGCCATGCGTTACTGCCACCCATGAGCTCAGCCAGCTGATTTCACTAATTAGCTCTAGCTCCTGGCAAAAGATCTAGGGCAAATCTAGGGGACTGGAACAAAATACTGGGGAGGACTATTTCTTTCCAGACCTGGATTTTCCAGCTGTGGAAATAACACTGACCTGATACATGGGGGACTGGCAATGTTCAGGGTTTGGAAATGGACACAGGGTGCTTAAGCTGCACCTGATCACCACGGGCCAGGTGGGCTGGCCCAAGCAATGGTTAAGATACCACAACATGCGTGGTGTCACTAGCTAAACAGACACACGCATGTAGAGATCTATATTGCTGGGGCACGGTGTGTTTTTATGTAAACAGACACACACACACACACACACACACACACACACACGTGCAC
Organism: Anguilla rostrata; assembly: GCF_018555375.3. Taxonomy (NCBI): domain Eukaryota; kingdom Metazoa; phylum Chordata; class Actinopteri; order Anguilliformes; family Anguillidae; genus Anguilla; species Anguilla rostrata. Next base: position 48,241,401 of record NC_057938.1, read on the forward strand.
ATACACAAGCCCAGCTCACACACGCTCACACATCCATTCGTGTACCTTCTCGCCGCTCATTCCGAAGACACTTCACTTTGGGCAACTTGGTGAGAAGAAGGCAATCGTCAGCTGAAAGAACGCATTATTCAGAGTGAGCGCAATGTACACATCGCACGTTACACGCGAATGTTAACACAAAAGATGCAGAAGAACCGGGTCCTTTTATTCGGCGGTTGACTGAAGGGACCGTTTCATGTGAAAGATAAAGATGTTGTAACAGTGACAGATCTTCCTCAGAACCACAGGCTACTCACGGTCTTCGCTGAAGTCGTCCACCAGCAGGATCTCGTGAATTAGGTGAACGGGAGTTCGATTGAGCACGCTGTAAAAGAAGACACACAAAAACCTCAAATATATTATTTCATTTCTAGCTACAGTTACGTGTGTTCAGTAATTTCTTATTAAATAAAAAAAAAACTTTATACCATTTTTTTTAAAGGATGTGTTTCTTTACTGAATCAAGAAAAAAAAATGCGTTCCCAGGATAAATATATCAAAGAAGAACAACAAATATGCTTAAGAAAAACGGGCATCAGTTCAATGCCCTCTTCGGAAACCATTTTTTAAAAGAGAAAATTGAAGGATTAACCTGAGGCGTCCTTATTTCGAGAATAAATAACTTCCTAAAGGAGAAGAATGTTCTTTTATTCAGCACACATGAACAGCAATCATCTGCAGGTGCAGAGGGAGGATGGGGAAGGTGGGGGGGAGGGGGTGAGGATGTAGCCAGAGGTACCTCACCCCAATTCGAGTTTCAAAGCCCGGACGCCCCCACGGCTCCTCCATCCCGCATTCCATTTAATTTTTCATTTCGCGTTCGCGTGAGGCCGCTCGGCCGCAAAAAACTACTTTCGCTTTCGGCCGACGCGACTTCCTGGAAATTGCCGGTGTGTGAAACAACGCGCTCGATACCTCGGCGATCGATAGCGCAATCCCCCCGACCGCTAATAGGCCAGAAGTACGTTAGCGAATAGCGAAATAATCATTGGAACATCGCGTTAATTGCAAAGTTTCTCTGTAAACATCGGCGGCGATTTGCGCGGCTGGCTGAAGCCGTCTCCCCGCGGTCGCGCTGTGCTCGCTCGGCGCCCCCTGTCTTCGTGAATAATCGCGCGGCTGTCAGACGCGCGATTCCGCTTTTTTCCAACCGCCATGCAGACCAGAGACATTCATCATTTCGCCTCCCTGTGTCCCTCTCTCTCTCTCTCTCTTTCTCTCTCCACCGTCAACACACTCCATCACTCCTTTAGTACCCCCATGCCTTTATTAAGGCCCCTGACAGAAATCCTTTTCTATTGGAAAAAAGGGGGAAGCGTCCACAGTGAGACAAAACTATGATTTCAGCTCTTAATTACCGGACCAAACGTTGCTAGGCAGCGATACGGTAACGTCTAATGGCGAAACATCTGACGATTAAAAACCAGGCCTTTGGTGTCTTAGGGTTTCTTCACTGGTTCCCATTTCAAAGGAACATTTCAAAGTTTCCCTTTATGTTAATGTACATCATAGTTTCTTATTGAAAAGACACTTAAATATACATCCACAGGGCAGCACACAACTAATGTTGTGGATGCAGTACGATCACGCTCAGCTTCAATTCAGCATATGAAAATAACTATAACTATATAAAGCAGCGACGAAAGAAGTACAGTATGTGATCCACAGAGCTAGCTGCGAGCCCGAGGTCGAGCGCTACAAAAAGCTCCAAAGAAGCTATGAAAAAATGTCTCACTTTCTGTTCTAACAAGGTCGTTACAGCGATTTCACGCAGTGTTTATTGGCCTACACGCCACTCGGTGCACTGCGACTTTGAAGTCTTAAACTAATTAAACAAACAGAGGAAGGGTCTTTGACGAGCTGAAGTGCTTCGGTTTTCAGATCAGACGCGTTCCCAAATTAATTTGATTTGGAGCAATTCCGAGTGGGAGGCATTCATTAGAACTAAACGTTTTCACCGCTCTTCTCCGTGACATGTGGAACAAGCTCTCCGCAAAGTTAAATCTAATTAATGCATTAGTTCACTAAAATATAGGGGGTTTTTTTTTTTTGCCAGGTAATAGAATTAATCCTCAAAAGTGTGGATTGGAAACATTACGGAAGTTGACCCCCCGCTTGCTAATGAAGCCTTCGCCAACCATTTCCTGGAGTTACGGTCACCTCCTGGCCCGTAACGACACTTAAGCAAAGGGACCTCCGGGATCTCCAAAGAGAAAAGTAAAATATGGCATCCCTCTGCAGCCCGTGACAAATGACCGCACGCCCTGTTCATATTCCCCGCCCCCCCCAGGGAGCGAGAATAAGGGCGGGCCTCCGCTCTGTATTCCTTCAGTCCAGCGCAGTTATCGGCGGCCTTAATCTACGGCTCCCGGTGCTGAGTGAGGAGCCAGGCTTTCCAAGGATTTTCAGGCCGTTGGCCCCCCCCCGCCGCCCCCCGCCGCCCCCCGCCGCCCCCCCGCACCTCTGGGGGCTCCGCTGCGGTAATGGCCTCTGTCAGCGCTTACACAAATCAAACTGGGGCCCGGGGCCCCGTATCTCAGACCTATTTTACATCACGGCTCGGTCCTCCAGTGTCCCCGTCGCCGGGGCGAGTCTAGGGGACGGCGGAGGTCGCGGCGGGAGGATCCGCGGGGCCCGGGCGCCGGGGGCCTCTAGCACCCGACCGAATCCCCGCAACCGCTCCTCTCCCAGGACCCAAGCACGACGGACGGACAAACAAACGGACGACCTGTGAGAGACACCTGGAAGACGAAAGAGAAAAAAAAAACCGCGTCGTTCTTTTCTCCTTGAGCTGAGTCACCGGCGGCCGCCGCTCGCGGGGATAACATAATTAAAGTCGTGTCACACGGCGGCTGGCGTGACACGAATGCGCCGGGAGCGATGAGATTGAGGGCCTAATTAAACCCCTCCCACAGAGCCGCCGCCGCCGCCGGGCCTCGGGGACCGCGCTACCTCAGGAGACGCTTACCCACAATGCCGAGCGGGTCCTCGCATGCGGCGGGAACGACTATGTATAAACACACACACACACACTCACACGCGCACACACACAAACTAAAGTTACAGAGACAGAGAACCAGACAGGGAGGGCATTTTCAGCTGAGCGCAGGCGTTTTTTTTTTTTGTTTTTTTTTTTACAGGAAACCGCACTGCGTCACGCCGCAGCCCAAAGACTTCCGAGTTGTAAAGTCGAAAAGCGAAAGCAGCCCGCGGACGTGTCGGGGGGCTGTAGGCACAAGGCACTCTTCCGCGGCGGCGCAGGTACTTGAGGCGGAGTGACAGACTGCGCCAATAAGGACAAGCCATCCAGGAAACGGAGGCAGGAAACCAACTGGGAGCGGTGGGGTTTTTATTCGGCCCAAACTGCCTGGCCGCGAGACGGTTTCCTGGGCCGCTTCTCACTCGGGGACGCTCCGCGCTCGTAAAAAGATGTGGTCTGTCTCTAATGGCTGCTAAAGGTGGAACGAGGCTCAGCCCGACGCAGACAAAAAGGGTTGATTGGCAACCCTGCCGATGACACCGCCGTCGCCTGAGCGCTTAATGAGACTGCTTGAAGGGGTCAAAGGTCACGTTGCCGTCTCAGCGAGGGTAATTAGAGCATATTACAGTACGCATCCGTCAGCCACTCAGCTCTGCACTCTTAACACCGACAGCACTCTCCAGTCTCCTTTCTCTCGATGCAAAAAAAAAATTCAGCTCTGTTGAGAAAAATACACTACATGGCAAAAAGTATGGGGTCACCTGACATCCAACATCTCATCCAAAATTATGGGCATTAGTATGGAGTTCATCCACCCTTTGCTGCTATGGCCTCCACTCTTCTGGGAAGGCTTTATACCAGATGATGGAGCATTGCTACAGGGATTTGCTTCCATTTAGCCGAAAGAGCATTAGTGAGGTCGGTCACTGATTGGGCGATTAGGCCTGGCTGGCAGTTGACTTTCCAATTAATCCCAAAGGTGTTGGATGGAGTTGAGGTCAGTGCTCTGAGCAGCCCAGTCAATTTCTTCAGCACCGTTCTCCACAAAACCATTTCCTCCAAACTGTTGGGGAAGCACAGAAGGAGATTGTATGCTGTATCATTAAGAATTGGAACTGGAACTAAGGGGCCTAGCCCAAACCATGAAAAACGGCCCCAGACCAAGGGGTGTCCAGATACTTTTGGTTAGATGGTGTACTTGATGCATCTTTTAAAAATGTAATAAGGGGAGTGACCAAGTCCAGTTGCAATGCATATTGTGAAACAACAGAAATTTCTGTTACCAACCAGAACTCTCAGTGAAAAAGGAGGGACTGAAGAAATGCAGGAGATGACCATCTAGGTAGACTATTATCATAAAAATTTGATTTACCCTCAGATCCTAGCTTTAAAGCTTACACAGACAAACTCTGGTGGAGCCTGGGAGATGAAACAACCTCATATGGGATGTGAAGGTGGAGATCTGTGACCCATTGACATATTAGCTGCCTTACCTCCTTACAGTGCGCAGCAGTGTGGATCTGGCCTCATTGTGGAAGGTAATGATGATGGACGTGGGCGGCAACTCCGGCCCATAATGCAATGCGCTGCACCTGAAACAGACAAGACGCAGCCTGCATATTAATCCAATCGCAGGTGGGGGCCTCTCCTCGCCCCCGCCCAGTGTGGAATGCCCAACTGCGAGGTGTGGACCCGCCCCGCCTCCGGAGCACCCTCGGTCGATTCAGGAGGGCGTAGTCCCAGCACAAATCTCCTCAGAAATGTGCACAGTCAGCTACTTCTTCTTTTTACCCTGCCATTCAAGACCGGAGCTGCTACGCTTGCTAAAACCCCAGGGCTGCCCAACCCTGTTCCTGGAGATCTACCGCCACTCCAACCCTAACAAGGCCACACCTCGTTCAACAGCTAGAGAATCTCCCTGAGCTGCTAATTAGGAGAATCAGGAGTGCCAAATTAGGGCCGAAATGAAAGCCTACAGGACGGCAGATCTCCAGGGTCGGGCGGCCCTGGTCTAGATGAACCGGTGAACTGCGACGGGCTGCCTCCAGGGGGCGCACCGCCGGCGAGCCCCGCGGCGCTGAATATTAATGAAGTCTGCATTTTTTCGAACTGACCTGGCCTCGATGCTGTTTCCTCCCTTCCCACCTGTGCCTCCCCCTTCCGTGAATTAATTTATCATGCGGAACAATAACGACACAAAATATCAGGTCAGGCTCGCCATAAATGCCACGGCCAGAAAGACTGGCGCGGCTCGCCGCGGAACGAAAACCTGCCTTTATAATTGGGAGCACTGTTGCCGGGGTAACAAGACAAAAGCATCCCGTCGCGTAAGGATGGAACAAATGTGTGATAAGAATGATAAAGGAAGGTTATAAATTATAGATGAACGCCGGCTCATTAAAAAAAGAGAAGAAGAAGAAAAAAAAAACGACCACGCAACCCGTGGTAACCTCTGACCGCGAGCGGTGTGGGAGTTAGCGTCTGCCCCCTGCGTCAGGAATATTTGGCTCGATGCAGAGCGGGCTGCTACGCAAACAAGGCTGGAACACAGACAAGAGATCGGAGCAGCACTTTAAAAGACAATTTGTCGATCGTTACGCAGCGACTGCTAATTCATCATATTCACAATTCATTCATAAGTCAATATAAACTGTCATGTCCAGCAGATCTAATGGATGGTTGAAACGGACTTAAAGTTAAGTGGAAACAGCACTTTCTGCACGCGCACCAATAGCCTTGCAATGGTCATTTCAAGGCAGCCCGATAAGCATGTAGCATGTTAAATCAAACCCTTACCATGGGTTTTACTGTTGTAATAGCATTTGTGTTATCAGAAACATATTACAAGCAGGTCACAGTGAAGCTGTGGGTCCCAGACACCGTGCAAAGCCAGCCTTTCACTGTACCGAGTAGTGTTGTGATATGACAAATGTGCACATTACATGGATTTTTTTATTTTATTTTATTTTAAAAATGTATTTAACAAAACAAATGTATTGATAAGGTGATCACCTTTGAGAAAAATGTGCCCATTTCGTCTGAGAATTAGACTAAAGCCTCAAATTCTATGATGATTCTCAAGGCAGGCTTTTGAGAAAGACGAGCTAAATACCGTCATAAATGAGGCAAAAGCATTGCCGAAATATTCATCCTTTTGTTCTTAAAATCTGATCATTCATGAAATGTTTACATTGCACTGGCATTCAAAGAAGCAATATTAGCTCCCTTCTAAATACTGACTTCCCCTCCACACGAAATTCTCATTCTCTGAATAATCCATCACAAGTGGATGTTTTCCTTTCCGTTTCCGAGCAGCCTTGGGAGAATTTGTTTGGCTTTCAGGCGCAGCGGCAAACTGGAGTCATTCATATTTGATCATTTGCGTTTGGGGGACAGCGATCCGTTTCATCTTTTTTTTTTTTCGCAGGACTTTTGAAGCTGTTTAAAGATTCGCCTCGCGGTGGGAAAAAAAAACCCGCGCGGATCAAACGGATCAGACGACGCGGCGTCTCCGGGACGTGGCGGTTCGGCTCTCCCAGCCCGTTACGGGACCCCTTTTCCCCACTCCTGCCCCGTTTCCGCGGGAACCGCTGGCAGCTCGAAGCGCCCGTGCGGAACACCTGTCACAACCTTTGTCTCCGCGGAACGGTGCCGTCCCCCGGCGATGAGGAGGCCCGCGGATGCTGTCAAGATTTGGGCTACTCCCCCCAAGCAGGGCGGCGGCGAGGAATAGAGAATGAGCTTTCTCCTCTCAGTCCTGGAAGTCAGCTCTCTCTCTCTCCCACACACAACAACAGCACCTTCGCTCAGCCATTAGGGTTCTGCAAATTGCTCTTCTCAGCTTCCTGAATAGGGATTTTATTTTCTCTGCGCTCTTATTTTGAAGGTGTGAAGTATGGTGAGATGGGAAGAGTGAGGTACATTAACCTCAGAGGCCTGTTCCAATGCATAATTCAGCCAGAGGGTGGAATTTCAAGATGGGGAAAACCTCTGCCTTTTTTCCTTAACCTGACCCGATGGCCAATCTCAGATAGAAGCTTCCAGAAAAGTAAAAAACCGAGACGAAGTAATTAAGGTGCCTTGTGCCACTGCAGAATCCCATTTTGGGTCTGGCACTTTTACGGACTGAGTGGCACCGCAGTCCAGGGCCAGGGCACAGAGAGAGGGGTGCAGGTAGTCTCAGCTGAGAAACGGTGCCCCAGAAGTGGGCGCAGGTCAAAATTCGGCCAGTTCCAACACGGGTCGTTGGCACACGCCGGACACTCACTCACAACAACTGCACTGGAGGGCTTCCAGATCAGATGCTGGCATCTCACATGAGGACAAGCCTCTTCAGCTGAGCTTTTCTGAGCGAGATCATGAGTCTTTGAACGGACAGCCTTCCTGGTGGAAACCGTAACCAGAGGGCAAAAGAGAGATCGGCTCTTTGTCGTGCATCATCGTTAGATGATCTCTTGCATGGATTCATCGCTCGCAAGAAAAAGTCGCCCTCACTCGCTCTGTTCTCTATGCAGCTTTCAAAGGTAGACACAAGGCTGCATACACAGTGGAGACAGAAAAGCCTGAAATCACTTTGCAGTCAAATCTCAGTCAGAGGTGCATGCATACTGTCAGGGCACTCAATGGTTTCTTTAATATGCCTATGCTTCAACATACTCGCGCACCTCTGTATGCAGTTTCCAATAATTCCTCATACATAACTCATACATGCAAAACCAGCACGCAGCACATCTCCTCCAGGTCTGACGTACCATCTAATCTGAAATCATATTAATTCCCTCGTTCACGATGCAGAAACGTCTGCAGCGTGACATAAATAATTGCATTCCCGCAAAAAGCGAAACTTTCGACAATGCGAATTTCCACCAATCGCAGCAGCGAAAGATAACGGCTGTTTCTCGACAGCGGACACACAGTTTCGACGGTCTGACCGTTCCATTTAATCGGCTGCTGAATTTTGAGGCGCAGAATTTGGATGTTGAAATATTGCGAGCCACGGGAGTCAACGCCGCAACGAGCCACGCCGCAACGATCCTCTGCGTTCCTTTTTTCTGTATCTGCGCACACGTGTAGTGTCTGCTCACCAGAGAGGTTTGAGGATAGGAGATACAGCGCTTTAAAGCATTATTCGCAGCATGGGTAAAGGTAGTGGAACAGGATCTTTATCAAGACCGACTCGCTCGGGCCTGAGTCACAGACAACACAATCAAATTCCACAGGGAATAGCTAAGAAATAGTTCTTATCATCCATCTTGCACTTTAATGGTATTTTAAACATTCATTAAAATTCACAGCTGCTCTCGACAGAGAGCTGAAATACTGATTTATTATCCGCGACAAGTGGCAAAGAATGCCGTCCTTTGGGGACAGTGCTACGGATGTATCTGAAAAAGATCCATCTCGGAAGTTGAATGATTTCTATGGCGGCGGGTGATATCAAAGATGTTCTAAGCAATGAACAGATATTCAGTTCCTGTGTTCTTATGTGCTTCTTTATTCAGAAGAAGTTCTGGTTGGTAACAGGAGATTCCCGTGCTCTCTGTGTTGCCCTGCTCATAATGGATGCTCTCTCTTCAGCCACGCCCAGCATGAATATTCATAACAAGCCAGCCTACCAGAAAACTCTGATGTTCAACAATGGCAGACGCCAGAACGTGAGAACATTACAGCTTCACTGGGTAACTGAATTAAAATTCACAGTTATTAGCGAAAAACATGTAACAATAATGAGATTTTCCAAGCTACTGAAACATTTTGCAACTGACTATTCCTTGGATGAGAAAAATATTGGCTTGTGTTATTCGGTGATGAGAGTTAAAGGTCAAAAAATGGGTTTATACATGTAGGTTTATACATTTTTCACTCTTAGAAATGTGTAAAAATATCAGCATAATCAGTATTCATAAAAATTTGAATAAAGAATAAAATCTTTTGAATAATGTCTACTGATAAACAGTTACTGTTTGTGGTCACAACTGTTCCATCTGCACATTATGGACAAATACATAATTCCTTATGGACTTATGGATTTAATTTGTTTATTTGAGAGTGCCATTTATGACGTTTTGATGTGTTTATTAAAGTCTAATGCATCTCTAAAAAGACATTACTGGGAGAATAAAACAACTGCATTGGCTGAAAGTTCTATTAGATTAGTATAAATCCATCCTGTCCAGTTTCCTGTCAGTTCGGCTTCCATCACAGATAAAGTATTGCATTACAAATATTCTCATTTCAAGGAATCGCCATGGGGACGCCAGGCGACAGACGCGTCTGATCATTAAGCAGAGTAAGCTTATATTTACGCCGTCAGAAACAGTGTTTGCAAGGCAATTCTTACAGGGGCATTAGAAATAGAAAAGTAATAGCAAGTCCCAGTCCTGATTTATAATTAGCATATAAAAGAATCAGTGATTCTTTATCCAAATGTAAATACCTTTTACCAAAATGCCAAAGCACTTTTTACTGTTACCATGGAAATGTACAGGAGCACAGTTGGCTGTTTCTGGGTATCATGAGAATGGCTTCCTATGCAGTGAAGACCATTTGGAATCATGGCGAACTGTACAGGATGTGAATGAATAAAAACAATGCTAGTTCATTTTAGCTTAATACTGTAGAGAGGTATACACTGTACCATGTAATTCAGAACACGATTTCCTGGTGAAAAGATAACAGCACTGTGCTACCACGATATGTTTTACTGCTTCTTTTGGTTGCTTGTTTTAAGGCATACAACTAACATCAAACGGTAGCCCTAATGAGCAGAATCGATACTCCAAAAATGCTCTGTATTTTTATTCGAATTGATAGATTTTAAATAGATAGAAACACACTTGAATATATGAAAACAGTTCCATACAGTATGCTCTGGAACTAAATAAAACTAAAGAACTTCAGGCAATGAATAATTTACACAAGACTAAAAACGTAGATTGTATAACAGAAGTAAAATCCTTGGACTGAGAACTGTCTTATTTCTCAAGTCTAACTACTATGCAGCTGGAAGGCCCAGAGCCTGCTAAATCAAGGGGCATTAAACGATTTCCGAGCAGAATTAAACACAATCTACAGACGTAACATTCTCAATGAACTGCTAACAAGCCAGTAATAACGACACAATACACAAATAGTCATTTTAATTAGTAATGCCACACTAATAAAACAGCAAGAATGGTTCCCTGCACTTTAGGAGCTGAACACGCTAAAAAGCCTTGAACGCTGAACTGCAATTAGCCAAACGAGACAGCCATATTGCGAATGCTGATAGACAGCAAGCTGCAGCCAATAAAAGCGACCCGTAAAAGTCTAATCTTTACGCGATGGCCGCTCGAACTGTGTGTGCACATTATAATGCATGGAAAACTGCCCCATTTGTGTCCATCATACCTAGGATGCCAGCACAGGAGCAGCGAAGGAGAGGGACGGGAGAGGCGGAGAGGAAGTGACAGTTGGCTTCGCTCCAGTCGCCGAAGACGACGGCGATGAAGGAGCGACTGGGGAACCGGAACAGATCATTAATCCCAGGCACTGCCGAGGATCCATTATAGATGGGGATATTTTAAATAGTATCCATACAGCACATAATGAGAGTCTTCGTCAGCCAAAACATCTGTGCGAAGGAGCGCGCCGCTACGTGAATGGGATTAACGCAAGGATTGGCTGCTGGAAGCACCCTGAGGCGTGGGACAGTGCCATCTTTGGATAGGATTTTTTTTTTTTGACAGGTTGTTATGCTTCCCCGTTCTCGTTTCAAAAAGTAGATTTCTGAGCTTCCGCTATCCATATCTTAATTTGCGAAGTTGTGTATATACGTAATCCCATATGTTTGGAGAGAAAAACAACATCCGCATGTACTCAGCTGGTAGATGCTAAATTAGATTCCCAGAAGGAAAACGTGTTTGATCCACCATCCGAGCATTCAGAGAATAACATCAATATTTGACTGAGAAATGGATGGAGACGGCTGCCTATTATTTCTAATTATCGACATTCCGTTCGCTGCCAAACTGGCGCGAAGCTTAACATGTTGGGGTTTTTTTTTTTGCCGTTGTGTTTCGGCGAGGAAGGCGCTATGCGTTACAGGCTCATTTTACACCTCATTAAAAAGGAACACCTTTTCTATTAATCAGGTTGTGCCATATGTTCCGTTTCTAAATCCGTTGATGCCTCTCTCTCTCTCTCTCTCTCTCTCAAGGACGGGTTCGGATGCGGCGCCGACGCGGTCGGGGTCACGTGACGGACGTCAGACAGCCTCGGCTGAGGGAACGCGGTTTATAAGGTGAACGCGGACGCTCTCCCTCGCCCGTGCCTCCCTCTCTCTCTCTCTCTCTCTCCCCGATGCCTTTTCCCCCGGCTTCACACGGAAGATGGAATCATTCCCCGACTCCTCCGGAGAGATGGTGGAGCAGACGTGAAAACCGAAAGAAGAAGCGAGCGGAATGTTCCGGAGAGGACACCACCAGGGGAAAGCGGGGGGGGGGGGGGGTGGGTTGGTTTGGAATTAGCCTGGTCTGGCTTTCTTTTGCGGGGGTGGAGGGGGTGGGCGGGGGGGGGGGGGGGAGGGGGTGAACAAAAATAAATAAAACAGCAACGGCCTTCTCCGCGTGGCTGGCTGTGACGAGCCTCTCTCCTGGCTTGCTGTTCACCGGGCCGGGCGAGGAGAGAGAGAGAGAGAGACAGAGAGAGAGAGAGAGAGAGGCAGAATGAGCGAGCGCCCAGCTGGGAACACCGGCCATTCTCTCCCCATCTGTCACCACGGCGATGGAGTCCACAGCCCAGAAAAAAATAACCAGCCCTCACAAAAAACGCGCCAGAGCACGCCGCTGCGTTTAATTGCGTTAGGCGGGACCCTCTGGTTAATCGGCCCCTGCCATCCACTGCAGCCGGAGCCGCCCGCACCCAAAAAACAACCGCGCACAAGCCACCCTTTCTGTTCCGCGGGCAGGTACTGGCACGGCACGGGATACAGAGCTCCTCCGTCTTAGCGCTGGAACGGAAAAATACTGGGAGCGAAGGTCTGAAAACACATTTTCCTAAATGTGTAGCCTACTCAGATACATACACAAACACGCACACACACACCCACAAACACACACACACAGATATAAAAACAAGTGCATACACACACACACACCTCGGGACTGACAGCACAACTAAAACAATTAGCAACAGATTCTTCTCGCGGGCGTGTCGATTTTGCGCCTCCGGTTTTTTTGTCTGGTCTTATCTGACAGCTATTGGTTTTCTGACAATCACTCCGGCGCTGCACAGAAAGCCGTTCCCTCCCCGCGAGGCGTGTTGCCGTGGGCCCCTCCAGGTTATTTTCCCTTGTTTGTTTTCCACACATGCCTCCACTCAGGAAATGGCTCGCGGACAGACGGAGGCTTTACGTTTACCAACACCGACATTATCGGAGGTCTGGTTCACGGAAAAACGTTGGCTCCTGGTTGCCATGGCGCTTCATTGGCACGGTTTCCAGACTGGGGTTTTACTCCCCACCCCAAGTGTATAGTAGCTTACTTGTGAATAATGCAAAAGTGCAAATATGCAGAGTCAACGGCAGATGGAGGATTATTTAAAGGGTGAACATTTTGGGGGGTATCTGGCAACACTTTTCCTGGGGGACCTCTCAAACTTTCAAAACAGCCACAGCATTCTTTCAGCAAGGCTACACATAAATACTGAAAATACTGACTGAAATGACAGTCTGTGCATTTCATTTCTTACAAAGAAAATACCAACAATGCCATTCCCTTCTCCCTATCTGCTCTGTAAATGTTGTGTTGCGCCAGGTTTGCTGTGAACTTTATCTTCATCTTCATCTGTGAAGACACAGTGTGGCCCTGTATGTTCGCTGCCCAGCTGAAGCCCCTCTTCCACTGTTAAATGTGAATCAGAGGTTCTGACAGGCAATCTCTGCTGAATCATCCAATTAGTGAAAATGTCACCACCGGCAAAAAAAGAAGGAAAAAAAAAAACTGTCGGACGGGAGGCTTGAACTTAGAACGCACTCTGAGTGTTTTTGTCTCCTCGCTGAATTAGATTGCCATTTTAACCCGCCCTCACCCCCCCCCCCCCCTCACACACACACACACACTCACACACACACATCCCCCCTCCACCCCTTCCCGCCATCCGCTCGCTCCGGCTTAATGGTGCTGTCTGATGGAGGGGCTTAGCGTCAGATTCTCCATTACATTAACCACCCCCACGCTTCAGACAGCATCCCCCCGGAGGGCCAGTTCAGACCCACACAGCCTTGTCCAGCCGAAAAAAAAAGAAAAAAAAAGTGTCAAAGACCAATAAAATGTTTTCTTTTTTTTTTTTTTGTGGCCCTAATTGAGATATCGCTTGCGAGGAGAGACGGTTCTCTCCGGAGCGTGACTAAACCGCCGCGTTTCTCTGGAGCTTTCGTTCGTCCCCTGGACTCTCGCAACAGCGGTTTGCGCGGGTCATTTGGTGAGCTTCTTCAGCGGTTTGTTACTGTCGTTTGTGCTGTTTTTTTTGGTGGTTTGTGCGAGTTGTTTGTGCTGGTTTTTGTGTTGTGCAGTCGTTTGGCGGTGTGTTTGTGGCGTGTTTTTTTTGGTGGTCTGTGCGAGTTGTTTGTGCTGTTTTTTTGGCGGTTTGTGTGAGTCGTTTGTTGAGCTTCTTTGGCGAATTGTGTGTGTCGTTTGTGCTGTTTTTCTGGCAGTTTATGAGAGTCATTTGTGGAGCTTTTTTGGCGGTCTGTGGGAGTCGTGTGTGGAGCTTATTTGGCACGGTCTGGGATCCTCATGCATTACACCGCCTGTCCTGATTTAGTGGCCAGTCAGTCGGCGAGCCGTGTCTCTGCTCTCTAATTGGGCCCTGTCAGCACACTGAAGCCTCCCTCTGCCAGGCCTTTGATGTATCTGCATTGACAAAATTAATTGGTAACCAAATCCAACGCTTAAACTGTCCATAAGGGAAGGCAGAGGGGTGGGGGTGGATGCTCGGCACTAAGTGGCCGGATGACCATTAAATATAATTTGCCGTTCTGTTGAGAAACGGGTCCTGACAGCTATCAGAGCTTCATCCCTGAACAGATGCTGAAATCAACATTAGGTCCCGCACTGGAACGATGCCCGGGCCTGAGACAGATGTTTGCTGGCCAGCCTTTCAGTCGAAACCGTCCGCCACTGACATCCAGGCTGCGGACCCGCCTCTCACGACACCCTGCTGAATGACTGGCCAATACCTGTGACCTAAGCAAGCGCCTTCCAGTTCCACCACACCCCCTCCACCAAAGCAATGCACGTAATGCAGCTAACGCTAAAGAAACATGCCACGTTTTTTCTAGGGTATACATTCTTAGCGTGGTGTAAATACGGGTGGATCGGTTCCATTTTGGCACTCCGCTACGATCCTGACGACTCCCCGTCGGCCGAACCCGACAAGAGAAAGAGAGAGACGCTCAGCTCGTTGGGGCGAAAGCCGGGAAAACAGCAGAATTCACAGACTAATTGCAAAAATGCACAACGCGAGACGTGCGAGGCGGTGGCGTGCGCAGTGAACGCCGCGCCGCACTCGTCAAACGCTGCTTTGTGCACGCTCACCGGGGCATGGAGGCGTGCTCTCCTGTAGCTTATGAGTGATTACATCCCCCGGGGGACCACTGCTCTATGCAGTTTTTTTTTTTTGCGCTGAAGAGCTCGCGTTTCTGTCAGCGCTGCAAGGTCTGGCTTTTTTTCCCCCGAAAATAAAGACGGTCACACCTTCTTTACAGAGCAGCTCCGAGCCTTCGGCACGGGGCCCTCACCCCCACCGGCAAGACATCAGCGAGTGGCAACAGTGTCACAATTTCACCTTTAAATTCGCTCGCTTAAATTGCTTAAGGTTAACTGCTCAGTTCCCTTACTTGGAAAAAAAGTAAGAAACTAAAAAAACAAGGCACGGTCCTACCTTCAAAACGTATATTTGTGGGTTAGAAGGGAGGATGTTGGTCAAATGTTAGAAAATTCTATTATATGTGCAATACCAATTACTTGCATAATATGTAAAAACATATGCACTGCGATGTATGTATGTAGGATTGAGCATTCCAAGCCACATCATATAAATAAGACCCCAAACTTCCTCTTCCATTTATTGATGCAAGTCAGCTTGACAACTAGCCAGAGATTCTCAAAAGAATGAACAAGAGTATTCTTTGCACGACTCTTGTTTACTAAAAGAAGCCTAGAATCATCTACACAAATGCCTTGCGCATGTGTCAGTCGGGGTTCGTGCAAAGTACCGACTTCATTGTTTAGAAACTGAGAGAAAAGCAGGCTTTTAGACTTCACTGAGTCATCTGCCATTAAAACTGCCAGCAAAGTCTTCTGCCTTTCGCCTTTGTATTTCTACCTTTTCACGCGGCATCATTTGAAATTTGGCCAGCACAGCAGTACCACATAAGCCCTCATAAATGTGTTGGTGCAGCTGACAAGTTGGACTGCAGTTCAAACCAATTGTGTGTCTCCTGTCTACTATTAACCTCCACTGCATTCATTGATATTTAATTGGTCCCTTTGGTCTTGCCATTGGACAAACTAAGCCAACAAATGAAAACATTACGCCAAATCCCTACCAATCCTGCTCTGGATTCCTAGTGAATATTTTTCATGTTCAAAAGAGGGATGGTGATGAGAGGCATTTCTTTCAGACAAAACATCCATTTAGTGTTCCTTCTCAGGTATGAATTATGGATGTGTTTTGCAGAGAGAAGCTGAGGCACCGACAGACTCAGTTAAAGCCGCGCAGAGGGATTGGTGTGGAGTTTAAAAGGAAAGTTTCCAGATGTCAAAATTAACTTTCTGAGAAAAACATCATCAATTAAGTATTAGCTAGCACCGCACCCTGAATAATGATATTCAGTCTCTGAGAAGCTTCAATATGAAATTAGGCATGGTATTAGGGGCTAGGAAATATGCCCCAATAAATACCAGCCACCATTATCACTACTCACTCCTCTGCTTAAGACAGGTCAAGCAGTATATCAGAGAACCATAACTATGTAACTTCTGTTCAGTAGCACTAGTGGGCAATCTATACATATGCTTGTCATCACAGACAGCATTTATAACCGATCATGACTAAGTGTGGCGATCTCTCCGTGATCATTGTGACGGGCATGAGCAGGCAGGCACCCGGTGAAGCCCTGTAGCCAGAAGGACTCTGTCCTCCACGGCATCGGCACCATTACCGTATAGTCCGCAGCGATGTCGGCAAAGGTTAGGGACCGATCGGGGGGGGGGGGGGGGACTGGCTTTGCCGGGCATTCATGCGTAACCAGCGCCCACGAGGGTGGAGGAACGTCGGCGTCTCTGCGTCCGCTCCTCGGTGAGTCAGACAGCTGTCTGGGCCGATTACGACCCAGAATGCCTCGCAGCGCCAGCTGAGCCGCCGGCCGCATCAGTGAGTGTTTTCCTGTGAAGGTCAACGGAGCCAGAGTGATAGGGCTAACAGGAACACATTCGACCCTCGATGGCCAACCGTGGGGTGCTTCTGGTGTCCTTTGTGCAGTGGAATGCGACTATGTGCCTCCTGCAGCTCCCGGGGGGTGAATCACTAGCCTGGGCCTGGTACTCAGGAGATACAAGGTATCTACATTAGAGGTGGCCATTTCCGGGTCCTGGAAGGCCGGTGTGTATGCAGATTTTTGTATCCACCCATTACCCTGGCTAAATGAGTCAACTGGCTGTACACACCAACACGGGTTCGCTCGTGGATTAGATCACAGTAAATTGTTTCACACAGGGACACAACAACGGTCTTTGGCTCTCGTTCATGCAATCACCAAGAAATGTAGCTAAAAAGTCAGATGGCATAATAGTGAGAGCAAATGAACTAAGTAAGGCCAGAAGTTGGCATGAAAACCAGAGACACACACGGCCCTTGTTGTCCACCTCTGGTCTACAGCATCACGGGTGGCAGACAAATGCCTGCTGAAGCAGACTGGGGTCCAAAATGTCTGCTTGTGCTTCTAGATACGCGTCAAATAAACCCTGCTGTGTGGCTCCCAACTGTCAAGCCATTCTTACCGCCTTTAAACCTGCTCTCCTCTGCAGGTCCGAGGGCAAAACAACCCCTGAGGCATCCAAACTTAATCCAGGGTCCTCTCCACTGGGAGATGGTATTTAAAATCACAGGACTGCACGTAGAATGGGAGAAGTGCTGGATCCAGTACCACCAGTGGTTCAGAGGTTGTGCAACTGGACCTTTCTCAGGTTGGCCCTTGGTCCACAGTCACACCTGTAGCGGGAGTACCTACGGTCAGGGCGTCCTTGGGGTGAACAAGAGACACACAGAGAGGAGTGGCAGCTGAACCCTGGTTACGGTCACCGAGGTTATGAGCCAGTCTGCTTATTTCCACAACAGGGAGTCATAAAACCCACACACAACAGAAATGTCACGAGTCCTAAAAAAGGACTCAGGAGGCACTCTACCTTGTACAGGGGAGAAAGTCTGTAGTCTAAACTGTAGAAACTAAAACTGGAGCCTAGAGCTACAACTAGAACTGCATAGTCTGTCGGTGGTACTGTAGTTTTGCTCTCCTTCTACATCGAGGAAAGCACAGGGAATATAACTGCACAGGTTTACATTTCCCTTCGAAATATGATGGAAGCAAAACACAGTGCCGCACTGTATCCATTCAACAAAGTCCACTTTGTCCGTGTCCATTCAGTTAGACCGGGCTGTACAACCACGCCCTTGAATTTACAGCAGGTCGTCATTTACTTCCTGTTCAACCCAGAACACAGCAACATCTTCAGTGAAACATGAACTCTGATAGTACCATCAGCCCTAGTAGAGTGCATATTGTCCCTACTGTGGTCTGTAAGAGTTTATTTAACACTAGTAATGTTGCTGCGAGACTTTACAGAGCTTTCGCGTGTGATTTTAGCTGTTCGCGCTTGTTGAGTTTGTATTCAAAGACATTATACGCACAGGTAGAATGCTGTCAGCTCTAGCTTCAGTAATGTCTGAACTGTGTCTCAGTAGGAGACTGCTTTCAGACTGCTCGCTTTTACCTATGCATTGGAAAATGTCAAGCTCTGTAATTGATATGTGCACCTGAATAAATTACATCAATTTACTTTTTATTGCACTGTCTTCGAATTGTTAAAAATGGTCCCCCCGTTCAGCATAATGGTTTCCTATCATTAACGAGATCTATTGATTGCAGGCAAGCAGGACACCGTATTGATTTACAAATTTAGAATTTCACTACAGCCGTGTAGGCCATTTGGACGCCATTAAGTAGTCCAGTCATAACTTACAACATAATTGGATCAGAGGGCAATTTCAAATGCTTGTGCGGGGCTCCAATTGAATTCTACATTCATCAATGAAAAAAGAGATCTCACCGTATAAGATTTACAGGATTTATATCGTCGCCTGTGTGTAAATCATAGAAAATGTTATCCTTTCACCCAATAAAGCCAAGACCGATCGTTCCGTCCACTACCAGATCCTATTCCGGCTGACTTAAACGATTAGGGGAATAATTAGAAAGGAGAGCAGCCCAGCAGGATTCATTCCCCATGGGCTGCTGACGATGGCCTTAATACACTGTTAACTGCCGTTTAAAAACGAAACCAAAAAAGTCGCCATCTGCGGCAACGGGAGGTTGCCGACACTTAATTCAGAGGACAAGTCCACCGGTTCAGTGGGTTAGAGAGGTCGGAGCGCCGCCTTAACTCCATTTACGCATTTAAAAATGGCTTCGGAGACGTGGCTGGTCACGTGCGGAAACCACGCCGGAAAAAAAATTCAGGAGGCGATTGTCTGCCGAAGAAACGCCGGCTTCAATTAACGGCGCGCGCGGCTCCCGGTGACCGCGCGGCTTATCAGTTAATAGCCCGAGAAAAGGTGCCTCCCTCCGCGGGCAGCCATGCGCGAACGCTGCGCTCCTCCTGCCCGCTCCTCTCCCCCCCCCCTCTCTCTCACGCCCTCGCGGCGTAGCCCCCCATAGGCTGCACCATCTGACACGGTGGCGAGAGGTACGAGGGTGCCGCGGCAGATGTTCGAGGAAGTCTAATTTCGCATGTGATTTAACACTCCGCTGGCTAACCTGCGGCCCGCACATTTATTATATCGCTCCCGTATGAGCAAAAAGGGCTCAGAGACACGGAGAGGAATGCGCATGCCGTGCTCCAGCGATTACGCCGAATTTATTTCCATAATGCAAGTCCCATTCTCTCATCGCGCTGTAACCCTTTTTAGGATGTTGGAATTAATATGTTAATTTTGATGACATGTATTAACTCTCCATCAGTACGACCCACTTAAAAGACGTTTTAAAATTCAAAAGCTGATTTTTTAAATGTGAAACTATCAATTAACTGGAAGTGGGCTATTTCATACAGTGATACATCTCTGTGTCTACAATTAGAATCATTCATACTTTTACATGGCTTTTTAATTCTTCTTGATAATAACTCACCAATTAGGCCTAGTTATTTTACATTGTTTGTGTTTTCAAAAAAAATGCATGCAAAACTGTTGAAATAGTCAACCAATTCCCGTTGTACTTTCAAAGCCAAACAGGCACCACCATGAATGTTTATTTATGAATACAGTGATGTAATCTTCTTAATATCTTATTTGAAAGCGGATCCTTGCCTAGGAAAAAAAAAAGGTCTGATTTATTTAGGCTTGGGCAGAGTAACCCGTCCTATCCACAAGAAGTGACAAATCACTTAGAAATCTGACACCCAGCCATCGATGCCAGCAGCAGCACCGCCTCAGACATGGCATTCGGCGAGGCGACGTGTCTGAAAGAGGCTTTTCATGTTCTATGACGACTATTCCCACTCACAGTGACTATTCCCATGACCCCGCCACCGCGCCCGAAGTGCGTTTTTTCAGACTCCAAATAGCGTGTGCTGCACGTTGCTCCAGATATTCCTTAGCTGTCACTTCCCATTTTGTTAATTTATGGGGTTATAAACATTATCCTGTGCAAAGATCACTGAGCTGGAACATGAGAATTTTAATGCAACTGGAAACTATCAGCAAAAAAGACATTTGTAAAATGTAATTTTTTTCCCCTAGTACATTTATTTGAGACATTTTTTATTAGTTCTCACTTTGAACTATACCTGCTATTTGTAGTGAAATGTAAAAAAAAAATGCCTCATTTGAATCTTGAACTTTTGTTCTCTGCAAAAAGGCTTTGTCGGTAAGAGGCATCTTTTTTTCCGCTGCATTTGACAGTGGTCTGTCTCAGCTGCAGCCCCGGCTTATTATTGTAAATCAAACGCACACGCTCGGCAGGCTGTGAAAGCGCCGAACGTGTGGAGCTCCTTAAAGCGCATTATCAGCTGACTGTAATCCGTTTAAAGGATGCAGTCTCGTAGACAACCGCGCGAAGGACACGACCGAGACAAACTCTCCTCTTTCGCAGGACGGATCTGTAACGGGACGGGAGTGCAGGCTACCCGACGGAGCGGCTAGGAGTTGAAGGAAGTAATCTTTCACATCGATCCCATCGAAACATGTCAGAATGAAAAGATCTGTGATTTACTCGGAGATTTGGATCTTAAGCAGCCGGTGCCGTGCCTTACCTTAGCTTTGAGGGGGCATTAAACGTTTGTTGCTTATTGGCAGCAATGTAGTGTTCACGGAAACGGATAATCATCCTTACTTTAAACGGCCACTTATGTCAGACGAGCTTCGCTGCTAATCACGTTGGACTATTAGGAACGATGACAAAGTGACAGACTCTACATCCTGGATTCAATCAAGGTTTATATAGCGATTTCACAACTTGTAAATGCAAGGTGTTTATTATTTTCTTCACAAATCCAGTTTGATGAGTTCATTTTGGTGGGCGTTGAACTTGCCCAACTGTACAGGCCAAATAATTTCATTGTTATCATTCGCAGGTCTAGTAGCATAGTGCAGGTCTGATTGTAGCTTTGCTTACCACTAGGTTTTCTGCCCTTGTTTAAATACACCTTCTGTGAGTTGCTTTTTATAAGCATCTCCTAAATGTCTAATCTGCACATAAAAATAATTAATTACGAGTCAAAGTTAAGGACGAATGTCAATCGAGTGTAGGCCGGTGTTGTAATCGCGTTCCTGGCCCATATCTGACCCTCGGTTTCCTGGGTATTCACGCTCCCCCTCTGCCTGGAACTCTCCCGGCCTTCCCCATCTGGAGAGGGTCACAGGACGCCTGAGCCAACTCACGGGGAGGCGGCCGTCTGTCCCTGCAGTTTACGTAGAAGGCCAGAAGCCCCTGAACCCGACAGCCTGACGCTCATATGGTCTCTTCCATAACAAATGTAAACAGTACAGAGCAGGTGGGCCGAGCTCTTTATAAAGTCACCTCCGTGACATCGAGTTACGACGATTAACTAAAAAATAAAACATAGCGTCGCAAAGATGCAAGAATTCTGCAAATACGAATACGAAAAATACAAATACGAAACGTTACTTTCCGTCAGTTTCAGTTTGGCCAACTCGCGCTGAAGTCGCCCCCGGAAACGCTGTCGGTTTGTGCGAATGGGCGGTGAAGTGGGGGGGAGGTGGGGGGGGGGGTATTAGGTCTATTCTGAATTCAGAAAATCGGAGAGCGGCGACGACGGCGCGGACTGCCGTCGGGGGAAAGCGTAAACGCGGGCCGGCTTTATCGCACATCTCGACACGGCGGATTCAGGCGGGCCAAACGGAGCTGAAAATTGAATACACATGACGCATAATGCGAACAGCCATTCGAATAAGCAGCGGCGGCCCGTGTCACACCGAAGAGCACAATGGATTAAACCGCATGTTCGCCTCTCGAAAATAACTTGCAAATAACTCCGGTAGCGCATTAATATTTATAAGCAGTAAAAAAAACGACTTGTCTGCGATGGGTCTGGGCAATATAGGTGCTAAGCCATGTCAGCACGCAAGAAAAAAGAGTTTAAAGTTTCAACATTTCACTGTTTTTTTTGTTTGTTTTTTTACCAGACTGCCTTAGACTATTAAACTTGGTAAACATGGCATAAGTTTGCAGCATGAATGTCACACGGTGCGTTTTAGACGCCGATTGGCTCGAGTTGTAAAACGGTCAAGTGACTGAGGCGGCAGTTCCTGCGGCATTTGAAGCAAGGAGAGGAATAAATAGAGCGGTTCCGTCATGGAGAGCACAGGAATAGCAGAGGGCCTGTGGGGTTGGGCGTGAGACGGCAAGGCTGTAATTCAATAGGCCTATTAATGCTTTGGCGATGCCCCCGCTAGACGGAAAACGATCTTCCGGCGCGACCCGAGGTCTTTTCGGGCGGTCCCCCGACCGACATCCAGGACGTCACGTGCATTCCTGCGGCCTGCTAATGAGAGTTAAATATACGCAACTCCGACCACACACAACCCGGCAGCTATTTTGCCGCACTGGCGTAACCGTCCCTGAACTTACAAAACGCGGCTTTTCGACTGGGCCTGAAACACTCCTGCAGTCCCGCCCGCCTCTTTTTTAGGGCCGCTGTCCACGCCACATAAATTACGCTGTTAAAAAAGGGGCAGTGATCTCACAGAGGAGACCCTTAGATCTCCCGTGTGCTCGGACACGGAAACGCTCGCTTGTTCAACGATTGCCTGTCAGGGAGAGGGGAGAGATAGGAGGATGTGAAACAGACACCAGACAGGAGGGAGGAGGAGGAGGAGGAGGAGGTGAGAGACACTGGGCAGGGTGTATATCAGCCCACTCACGAACCATAACGCATCCCTGGGATGGAAACGCGACTACAGACGCGACCAGCCAGCCCAGGCTCTACGGGAGGCCGATGCCCGAAGGCAAGCCGCTCTGGACCGCTAAATGAACACGATCTAATGTAATGCTGGTGGTATGCTAACCTGCTGGTGGTAAGACCTGGAGCGGCTCAAACCGCCATACATTAGCAGTGCTATTGCCATCTCTGTATCTGCAGCATAGAGCAAATGAGATGCCAGGTTCTCTTGTTTCAAACTGCTGTGTGACCCAGCACTGTGCGTGGGCTCTACCAGAGCTGGGCGGATCTGGCAGCCCAGACCAGGGGAGCCACAGGTCAGGCCACACTGGGCCAAATAACACTTGACCCAGAAAAAGGGGGAGGAGATAAAGTCAGATCTGCAGGTTTGGCGATGGGTTACGATGGGACGGGTGCAAGCCGACACTCTGAAAGGGGGAGTGGAAGGGTTATGTGACCCCCTGGTTGGCAGGATGCCTGAAGGTTTCAAATAAGACCGGCTGGGATTCTACACAGGACTTACGCTATCTCTCACTGCACTGCAGTAACGTCTCTATCAAACAGACCACTACAGAATACACTTGACTGAACAGCTGTCTTTGGATCTCCGTATGGTGAATTGAAGGACACTACATTTTTTAAAGCGAACGTAAGATACTGTAAGATTTAGGGAGTCATGAATATTATATTTGTGCTAGCGATTTGATTAAATGGACATCATACAGGAGCTGTTACTTACATTTCCAATAATTGTTTTGCAAAAAGGCACATTAGATCATAACGTCATACCTTATTGATTTTTTAAAAATCAAAGTCAAGCTGATATTATTTGGTTGTGCTTCAACTACTGCAGCTACATCCAAGAACTGAGCTGCCATTAAATAAAGTTGTTTAGTTGTTTGGGGAGGTTGAAAATTACTTTGTGTTTCCCCGAAATCAAAAAAAAAGAAAAAAAACTCCCTGGCTCACTAACTGCCCATAATCTATATACTAACATTATATAACTCAACTTAATAACTGCACAACAGCACTACTGTTATAATAAAAATCCCCAAAAGGTTTCAAATGCCAGGCAGTAAAAACGTGTGATGCAGGCCGCGGGAAAGCACGCGACATAGATCAAAGCGGGAGCGCGCTACCGCCAACGCTAAGGCCGCCGAAGCCTCCCGCGACTGCGGGGGCGGGGGAGGGGAGGGGGGGGGGGGGAGGCGCTCGGTCGCTCCACCTCCGCTCCTTTCATCTGGGGAGCGCTCCATTATCCCGCGCCTCCTGCATGAATTATCTCATTAGCGCTCCGAAAAAACAGAGACGGGTCGAGGGGCCCCCGCGGGAGCGCCCCCCCCCTACGCCTCCGCGGCTCTCCCGGCAGCGCAGTGGAGTCCCGCTCACGTACGGGGGAAGGTGGGGAGATGGGGGGGAGGGGCGTCACGTTCGGGGCTGTCTGACCGCTGTGGTCATAAAGGCCGCTTCGCTGATCCATCTTGCTGTCTCAGCCATCTTGAAAGTCAAACAGAGACGAGAAGAGGCCCGAGGTGCAGGGGTGACTGCAATGACTGGTTTGGGCCAATCAAAGTGTTTCATTTTGCAGAGAATTATGATTGGTTCTGAGGTGCAGGGGGCGGGAGACGGACGGCTCGCGTTCAGTGCTGTGCCAGTGCCTGCTCTCCAGGTCTGGGATCAGAGAAAGGACTTTAGGCCTCTGGCTGCTTGACAGTTGTCATAAGTCCATATCCTGAGCTAATGAAATTACTTTGGTGTCCTTCAGTATAATCATTTACAAATTCTTCTGTACATAATTAAATGTGTACACAAATAAATATGTCAATAGTTTAATATTTTAGTTGATAAGTGTAGATTGCACAATATCATATGGTGTAGGTGAAAAACTGTTATTTAAAAATAAATTACAGTGGATGATAGGAACTAGCGTTCAGTATCACAAATGCAAATCATAATAGGTATAAACGATTGCCTTTCATGTCACACTGAGACAATTTTGTATTCAGTCCTTGCAGCCAAGTACCCAGCATGCATTTAACATCCCAGAAAATCTTTCCCTTCTATTCTCATAAAAAGAGCAGGCGGAAAGAACAGCCAAGGAAGAGATTTTTAACATGACTAATCTGTATACGAGGGTATTAAAAAAAAATCAGCTTAATAAGGCACACAACGCTTCAGTGATCCCGATTTTAATATGCCTCTTTTTTTTAATCAAAGGTGAAAAACGAGCCACCTTAAAAAGAATGTAATCCCTTCAATCTGTCCCCACTGCCTTTTTAATCAAGTCGACAGAGCAAGGAGCAGGAGCAGTTTTACCGGAGCTGTGAATGATTCATACTTGATTTCACGTACAGTGGACCACCGGTTTCTCAGAGGACAAGACGGTGTGCGGAGGGGGGAGTGATTGATTGGCCTTATTATTATTTCTTTATCTTGATTCCAGTGAGCTGTGGCTTGTTTGTACAGACTGTAAGTGGTAAAAACCTGGTGTGATTCAAAGCTTCATTTAGTTAAGCAACAAAAAAGGAGAAAAAAAACCCAGAGAGGCAGCGAAAGTGTAATTATCTCTTTTCCTGCACTGTATTTTCTCCACAATCACAAAACCCCTGAGGCGTAATAGAGATTGGTGTGCGCTTGAAAAGCAGAATGAAGACTCGGGGAAAAAAAAAACACCCAAGCACAAGCACTTCCTGTGAGAAATAGCTCCAGGAACAGTCCTAGCCGAAGTATGAAACATCTCGGTACATGCTGCTTCTACGAGGAAGACCGAGGACGAGGCGGTTGGAACAGTCGCGAAAAGACTTTTCACGTTTTACCGTACGCGCGTCAGGAATCTCAATTCGATTTCGGTGAGGCGACCACAACTCCGCTCGCACGTTTCCCCGCGTCCACGTTCCGTGTGCGTTGGCGGTCTAAATGGTCACTTGCAGCCGTTCTTGGACTCCTTCTCAGGAAGAACGCGACGCGGCTCCTGTATGAGGAAAGACGCATCGCGGTGACGGGAACGCATCGGACGAACAGACGAGGGTCCCTGTGGCTGGCTCGTTAAGGCTAGTCATGCCGCAGCACCGTGTTGTGTCTTCGGAGGGGAGGCTGGATATTCCAAATTGGCTCACCGTCAAGGCAAATATTACAGCGAAGGGATGCCTGCCAGCCAGCGGACAGATATTTCCAGCCCTGCTGATGAGGCACGACAAGGGCCGACGTTTCAGTTTTTTCTGCAAATACGACTTTTTAAACAAAGGCCGCATGCCAAGAATGGTTTGCTAATCTCTTAGTCCCTTTCGCTGGGAGCAAAAACCTGTTGGCCTTAACCCTGCTGATGAGCAGGGCTCGAGCACCAGGACCAAAAGGCAGCACAGCGTGAGCTTTCCTACCTCATAATCAAACCTGGATTTCAGGAGAATATGAATGCACTGTCGCGTCTGACTCAGGAACGCAGGGGGTAATGCTAGGCGTCACCAGATACGCAGACAGCATCAGGCCTAGTCAACAGGAAGGACTTCCGCAAAAGGGGAACGAGAATCTTAAGCACAGTGAAGGGGAGACATGTCAGGCCAGATCTATCGTGTGCATTCACTGATTGGCTTCAATGACTGGTTTGGGCCAATCAAACGGATTCCTTTTGCAGAGAATTATGATTCGTTCTTATGAGACAGTGACTGGCCCTACTGGGTTTGTGATGCCTCACTGTCCCAACACGAACTGTTAACCTTTGACCTTTTCTCAGGCGAGCCCAATTCCACAGAGAACACTTGGCAAAAATTTATTTTACCGTCTGCCCTTTCCAAAGGGATCTTTGTTTACCTTCGTAAAACACCCGAACCGATGAACCGATGCTCAAAGTTCATGTTTGTTGGTCTTGAATGCAAACAATGGGCAATCTTGAAGAACACTACTCCTCTTTCTGTAAATATGACATGACTTTCCTTAATTAATTTTTAAACCCTCATTTCTGTTTTCTCCCTGAAGTTCAGGAAGGTGCAAACTAACACAAGTGTCTCCCAACCAGGTGGAGTCAACCAGGCCACCAGCTAAACTGGGCTCTGGGCTGATAATTCCTGCTAAGACCAGCTAGGATTCTGAGCTGGTTTAAGGTGGTTTAAGCTGGTTAAAGCTGGCCTATGGCTGGTCAAAGCTGTCTCTAGCTGAACAAAGCTAGTCAAAGCTAGATAAGCTGCTAGACTAAGTCGGTGGTCAAACAGGCTGGTCAGCTGGTGAGCAGCAGGTCGAACCAGCTAGAAGTGTTGAAAACACAGCTCAAACCAGCTTAACCAGCTCAGGCTGGTTTAAGCCCGTATTTTCTCAGCAGGGCTTGTTACTGCTCTGGAGACCCGCTGCAAGCAGATCACAGATGTCTGATGGGCCAGAGGAGTCAAATGCGACCAATAACCTGCTGACAGAAGCCCTCACTCCCAGGGTAACGCTCTCGTAAATGATTACCGCCCCGCAGGGTTTGCTGGCCTCTGACAGGACAGGCACATTCTGGATAGATGCCAGTGAGACTCAGAAGTGTAGGCTGTAATGCATATTTAACTATCATTGCAACTCCCTGAAGTGAGAGAGGAAAATAATAAATGCCCTGTTAGAAAAGGTCAATTTATAATTCAGTTTTTAGATCCTTCCTTTCTGCCAATGCGCTGGCATTAGTGGCACAAGAAGGAAGCAGAAAATTTGTCATTAAAAATTTTTTTTTCTTCGCCCGAGCTGAATAACCCCAGTGGGGTACCGAAATGTATTATTTCGTATGCAGCGCAAGATGTACGAAACAATACTTTGAGAGAGAGTGATGCTTTCAGAGTGCTTTCAATCTGGAGCTCGCTGCTGACAACTGATGTTCAAACTAGCTCTAGGCCATTTCAGCAAGTCAGGGACAGGAAGTTATCATTAAAAGAAGTAGGCCTACTTATACAGCTATATTGTACAAATTCCCGAGTTGCATAAGGGTTATATTCCTGGGACCGCATTTATGCGTAACTCTAAAATTAATGTATAACTAAAGGCACTATGGGTCAGAAAAAATTATAAACCTTAAGTAATGTAAACCGCAATCATAGCCCAATATTTAAACCAAACGCAAATGCTATTTTACAGTTGGAATAGCAAGACTTGCTTAATAACACAGTACGAAGGAACAATATGAACACTATTACTACAGTACACATACGCGTTGGGAGGAGCTTTGGGCATCTCACCACGCTCATCTTCTGTGAGCGTAAGCTCCCATACAGCGACGTTTTGCTTCTCCCGTATTGATTTTTCAATTTCTCAGAAAACAATTTACCTACGTGCAGATTTACATAACTCGAAGTGACGTAGGTCAAGGGCCTGCCAGAGCCTCTTAAAGAGGACCCACGTTTGATCTCACCGGGGTAAACAAAACACAAGCTGACAAATTTAAAAAATGGAAACAGGGTAAAAGGCACTGCCCCCGCGGATGCATGCGGCCTCCGATGAGACGGTTTTTTACCGGGACGGGAAGACAATGGCGGATTAGAGGCCGTGAATATTTGAACAAATGTCTTTGCAGCAGCCGTAAAATTCACCTTGCCACAGCACATAATCTACAACGTCCCGTTCACCCGACCTCGCACAGTCGGGCTCCAGCATCCCGCTACGATTTAAACAAGGGGGGGGGCATTAACCACAGCTACGCCTCGCCCACGCTGGTCTGGGGGGGAAGGTGGGAGACTTTCCAAAATCCACGCGGGGAGTCCGCATTCCTCCCACTCACTCACGCAGCCTGTCGCGGGGCAAGCCGGCTCGACTTCGTTATAGCGAACTGAAAGGGCGATGAGTACGAACGCGAAACTCACACGCCGACCGGGGAGGGCAGAGAGACACAGTGAGACACAGCCTCCTGCCAGTGTGGACAACGCAACACCCTATCTCCGCCACCAGGGCGGCGCCATTAAAAGACCGCCCTTTTTTTTCCCCCTTCCTGCTCCCAGCCGACCCCCGGCCGCTCGGCGCAAACTACGCGAGCAGCGGCTAACGAGCGGCGCAGCTAATGAGAGGCTCCGAGCGCTCGGAAGACGAAGACAGCCACAGCCGGGGAAAAATCAATAGAGACCTCCTGTTCTCGCCCTTTCAAACCTGACTCAGCTGATTGTGCACGGAGCTTTGGGAACGGCATCTCGCCCCCCCCCCCGCCACTCTGTTCTCTTTCAGCAGTGGGGGGGGGGGGCGTTAGGCTGACCCTCTGAGCCTCATCTCCAGCGGATGAGCACTTCCACGCCCACGCAGTCGACGGCACACTACCTACCGACTCCCACCAGATCCGGCAGACACCCCGGCCTCGTCTCACCAATTATTTCAGCATGTGCAGCCACAGCACCGAGCCCCCGTCCTCCATGATCGGCGTGGGGGCGGCAACAACAGGAATCCATATAATCGCATTCATGTTCAGCAGACAGCGGGGCCATCTCGTATCATCAGAGTCTGATGGGCAAGCATGCTTTTGATTCTGACACGCATCTGATATGCACAGAATCAATAAACACCTTTTGCATGGGTAGGCCTACACCACCAGGTGTCAAAACTGACACATTCTGGTCCCAGGTCCAGTACCCGAAAGACTGTGTCACTTTGACTATACGCCAAGAATAGAACAGCACCTTCACACACATGACTTTGCCATCAGTAGGAATGACAAGGAGCGTACCTTCACATTACATGCAGTACAAATATTTCCAAGCTAACTTAAATTTTTTTTGTGTGTGTTGATGCTGTTAGTTACACGATACATTTAGAGAGATACTAATGAAGTGAAATCTAACTGTAAAATAAAAGGGTTATTCGTTGAGCTACAGTACATGTACATGGTCCAAATGTACAGTGCTGGGAATAATGTCCTCAAGAGTACCGAGGCAGAACACAACTGGTCCCCAGAATGACTGACTACGAGACCATTAACCCCACCATAAATGTCTCACTTAGTCAGCACTTAGTCAGCAAGTTGAGCGCCCCTCGCAGCAGACCCTCTTTGCATACAGTCGGCTTCCTTGTCAAGCGGGGCAGATTTTTTCTTTTTTTTTGGGGGGGGGGACTACAGCGGGGTAGTGAAATGTGCAATCATTTCCACTTTAAAATCTGGAGGAGCGCGGTTCAATCGAGGGCATCAGGATAAAGGAAAGTTAATGAGGAGTCGGAGCGAGGGGGTGCTGTACGCACACACTGGCGCGCGTGTGCCCCAATTATCTCTTTCCACGCTCGTGGCGTCAAGCCACGACTTCCCCCCCCGACAGATAAATCTGCTGTCATCTGTTAAGAGCTATATCCTCCTTCTTCGGCTGAGCTCGGAACAATGTGGAGAAACAAGCAATCCTTCAATTCAGAGGCAGCGCGGTCTGGCAGCCTGAGAATAATCCGGAACAATGCGAGTCATTTATACAGCGACAAGTCTTTCAGTGGAAAAGGCAGGGATTCGTACTTGTGTACACAGAGACAAATGTGCAGATTCAACAAGACAAGCCCACGCACACGAAAAAGCACTCGACGGCAAAAGCGCACACGGACGCACATACACAAAACACTGAACAAACACACACGCGCATACACAAAACCACTCAACAACAAACGCACACACCTACACATTCATGCAGGCGCACAGATGCATGCATAACCACACAAATACAGGAACACACACACACACACACAAACACACACAATAAAGCTACAGAGAAAGCCAAATTGATAAACGATTCAAATGCGGAGTTCCGTTTTTGCACGACTTCCTTCCTGTTCCACACCGCAGAGCCTGCAACGCAGCCTCTCCGCGGCGAGAGCGCACGCCGTAGCCTACCTGTAATGGCGGGTGTCTCGGAGGGCGCGGTTGCTAGGGATCCGCTCGCACTCGCGCTGATTGAAGGCGTACAGCCTGTAGGGGTCCTGGCCCGGCTTCCATCTCCGGACACTGAGGTAGTGCTTCTCTTCGAACTGATCCAGGAGGTCGTCCCATTCGGCTTCAGTGAGCTGAAAAAGGGAAAAAAGCAAGGAGATGCCATTGCTGTCCGAGAAGAAAAAAACGCCAAGCCGAGACTCACTCAAGCCGTCAGTTTTATCTCTTTATCGGGTTATTTTGTCAAGAGGGAGTGATGTCTGGGTTATGGTCTCTTACAATTTTTTGTACAAGACCTGCAAAACTATAATGCCTCGAGATATCGTCTCACTTGAATTAAGACTGCAAAGCATTGATCTACACCTTTTTTTCTATTTCAGCTTTTAAGGCGCTTAAATACTGCACCTGACACTGTAGACACCCGGTTCTGTAGCTCAAGTATTAAAATGCTGAATTAAGAAGAAAAAAACAAGAATTGTGTAGGATTTGACTCCTAATTGACACCTCTCATGTCAAACCGTGAAAAATCATCAAATGACCATCCTGTTAAGAAGCAGAATGTTAAGATAACATTTGTCTGTGTTATTCAAGTTCATGAACGTCTGTCATCGTACTCAGTTTTGACAACGCGTCTGTTGTTACGGAAACTGCAAGCAAGCTGCTTACACTTTGAAAATTGGCTGTAAGACACGAGAGGGTGAATAAATAACAGCCTGATACAAGCAACAACGCCGGGCTCCATTTTCTGCAAAGGCAGCAGCTTAAAATCACTAATAAACTGAAGCATCCGTCGCCAAAGTGCCAAAGAGTCCCTCCTTTCCTGCGTTTTGTTTCACTGATGCAACACATTTTATATCAGGGTCTATTAACAGCACTAGCAGCTGACTCCAGCATCCTGGCGGGCTACCGCTTGTAATTTACCAACTAACTGGTTCCTGCTTTCCCCCTGGTGACTGTTAGAAAGTGGGAGTAATGATGACTCCCCGCCGAAAACCCAGAAGACAGGAGCAGTGCATTGTGGGAAAGGCTGTCAAGTCCCAACGCCGGCTGCTGGGAAACAAAAGGCAGCCACCCCCCCCCCCTAAACCAAAAGCCTAAAGAGAACATGAATCATCCCCCCGCTGATGTAATGTGATTAAACTTGATTTTCATGCAACGCTGCTTCGGTCGAGCTAATAGCCAGCCGACGACATCATAGTAATAAAGGCCGCTAATATGTTCAGTCGGGTTGTAGCAACAATATACCTCAAACCTAATCCACCTGCGGGAGGTTCTGCTGGAGGATGCGGCAAAGGTTATTCTCTATTCCCCGCTGGAACGGCGGTGAATTTCATTACCTTTTCAGACATAAGTCCTTGGATTATTCCGCTCGTAGGGGACAACGGGACCGCGATAGCTTGCTGGAGAATAATGTGCACAATATAGCGTTCCGCACTGTCTTCTTTAATATGTTTTCATTCCTTTCTTACATTTATGACACATAATGCCTTGCCGAAGTCTGCAGATGGATTATTTTCGAATCACGTTTTCAGTTTCTTTTCTAATGATGCGCTGCAATGTTTACCTGCTTTTTCTCTCCCTCTCCGGCCCTGTTTTATCAGCCACAAACCTGGCAATGAAAGCAATGTCTTCACGGTCGTACAGAAATAAAGTTTCACTTTTTGTATCTTTCTTATGGCGCAACGCATCAGTTCTGCAGTGTCAGCAATAGAGGAATTGATGGCCGTTATTACCCGAGAGCAGATGTGACCCTTCACCCTTTCCTAAGAATAGAGGGGGGGACTGAAGTGAACTGAGCGAGTTTGTCATTATTTGAGGTTTCTAGATTATTACAAACCTGTAGGAGCTGCAAACTGCACTGGGGCTTTTCACAAAGTTTTGATGACTGAAAGAGATTCAAATTCACGTTTCTCATAAGGATTGCGCAAATGCGGTCTCATTAAAATGAGAACACGCAGCCAATCAGCGTCAAGGCCTCTTCAAACCCTTCGTGTCATCTGGTGCTGCTCTCATATTAAAGTCTGTCTCAAGGAGCCCTCTGAGGAAGAAGCCATTACTGCGTTGAGGAGACGCAGCGTGGTCAGAACAAAAACAACGCCGATGATTCCGCCGCTTGGGATTCTGGACGAGAGTGCGATAAATCTGCAGGTTCTGGCAAAGGGGTCCGCAGGCTCGAGCAAACTGCCAACACCCAGTCCAGCTCGCCGAGAGGAAAAAAACACAGGCCTGGCAGAAGCCTCCGCATTATCTGTGACCAATATGGCACAGCCTAATGTTTACACAAACAGTGTCACAGAGGAAGTCAAAATGGAACGGACGTGCTTGATGTAAACACCGAAGCAGACACAACACATTGCAAGCTCGAGTAATTTCAATCTAGTGTTTTCTTTGACTGCTTGTTTATCATATCGCTAACACTACAGAAAGGCAGCAAGGTAGCATGCAAATTATGCATTTAGAGTTGCTGACTAGTGAGGATCAGAACAGCTCGTTTTTGCTACCTATTTGGCTAACACTGTGTCCCAATTATATTGTTGTTAATGACCATCCACTCACACACACCCATTTTTAAAACAGTAATTTTGTCTTCATCCTCTTCAATAATATAAATCTTCTCCTATGGAGAGAGAAAGAACTCCTCTTCAGTTACTGAGATAAATCCAGTAATATAACACATAACTTATGATGGGGGGTCCCTTGGATGCCTTTTTGTCCGGGTGAGGGGCTCTGAATCAGCAAAGGTTGAAAACCCCCCTGCTGTAGGATAAAGGAAGAAAGTCCCCTTTTCTGACTCCACAAAACAGCCCAGGCAGACAGTTTCTCCATCTGAGGCTGCGGTGTGGGAATCAAAGATGGCTCCCGGGAGCTTTCGCGGTAAGACATTCGCGAAGGCGCGTTCGGGGTGCCCCCCAGCACTGACGACGGGGCCGCGGCGCAGCGGGAAGCTCATTAGAGCGCGCGTACAAACAGCCACGCGCGGCAGACTGCATCTGTGGGTCCGGGCGGGCGCTCAACGGGGACCACAACAGGGACCACAACGGGGACCCCAACGCACGGCCGAGCCGCGTAACCCAAAGCGCGTGGGAAACGCGACTTCCTTCTTTCCACGTTCTTAAAAAGAGCAACGGTAACGAGCCCCCCCCCACCCCCCACACACCCTACACCCCCCCCCCACATCGAGACTACATTAACGGGGGTTTCGGGCCTTCAAAGCTTTTCTGCGCCAAGAATCCTCTACCACTGCAACATTCACTGACCCCTCGAACCCCACACTGAGATTCATCACCGACTTTGGCAGAAGTTGCAGCAGAGACCTCTGCCAAGAAAACATGTCTTTCAAAGAACGCGGACGAGGACACGGCGTAACGTTATGAAATTTAGCCGATGTCGTGAGCGCACGGCCTGGGCTTCCATCAGAAAGAAACAAAGAGGAGGTGACTGATTTAAGCTCAAGAGCAACGGTAACGACCAAGGCCACCCCCCACACCCCCACCCCCACCCCCCACCCTCCGCCCACATCGAGACTACATTAACGGGGCTTCGGGTCGTCGAAGTTTTTCTGCGCCAAGAATCCCCTTCCTTGTCGGGCGCTGTCAATCACAGGCAGATGTCATGCCCTGCCGATTTACAAGAGGCCCAACACCGTCCCCGCAGCCCGTAATGGGGGCTGGTAATTGCAGACGTCTGCTTCTGAAGATAGACTGTTTAGCATGATAATGGTTGGAGTGCGGCAAGCGCCGGCATAACTTATGCCAGATGTCTCTGAGTGCTTTCGGTAATGGAAAATATTAATAAAATGTTTTCGTCGCGGCGCTTCATTATCAACCTCCTTCTGCAATAAAGGAAACAAAAAACTACGCAACGAGAACATAGCAACGAAGAGGTTTGCGCGTTAACGCGGTGATAAATTAATTCTATACTGCGTTCTCCCCGTAACAGAATTAACTGAGAGAGTAAGATCACCTTAAAACACCTTTAAACGCTTTTCAAAGCTTTAAAAGACACCGAATGGACTCGAAATGCCTATTCCTGATTTACTTTGTAGAATACTGAAAAAAGCGTGTAAATGAATACAGACGAGCACTGCGGAAGCACATATTCACTTAAGAAATGACAATAAAGAACATTTTACTGCTCAGCTGCCCATTTTGGCACACCAATGGCCTATTTAGAAAAAACAATACATTTTAGTTGTGGTTCTTCTCATGCATAAAAAACATTACATTTGCTCACAAATTTATCCATAATCATTGATTACAGCATGTTGGAAGAGATGCATTTAAAATTTTCTAAATCATAAAAAGCGTTCTATAATTTTAACGAAATCAATAACACTGGTGTAGCTTAATATATTGGCATAAGATCGTAAAAGTTACACTTGTACTCATACATTGTGAAGACTGTTTAACTTATTTGTCCTTAGGGTGAGGATGTGTGTACGCAGCAAGTACAGAATGATTATTTTAAATTTACACGATTGGTCATTCACTGTACTCTACTGTGTAAAACCTAATCAAGACAGGAAGACAGGACGTCAAAACAATTTATAACCTGCTCTTCTAGGAGAGGCTACAGATTGCATTAAAAGTATTTTTGCAACACATGTCAGATCTTGTTAAAGATTTACATTTCCTGATTTAAAGCACAGTGCTGGGTTATTTAAGGGAGAAAAAAATTTGAAATATCGGCATGCTGTGGTTGCTTGGCCCTGATGGCTTTTCATCAAAATAATTTGCAACCACCCCTTACTCAAGGTGACATGGCTGACTTTTTATACGTTATTACCATTTTCCTATTTTGTAGGCTAGACATTCACTGAAGCTGGTATTCAGCTAAATATTGATGGTTCAGGTTACCTGCCTAACTCAAGAATATGTACTGAACCACCAATGAAATAAACCCATAAGTCTGTGACTAAGGGCCCAGTTCTTTAAAACAGCTATTGTATGCCACACGATCCGGATTGGATCTGATGCTTTGATAGTGGAAGTCCACAAAGTGACCAATACCCAGTGCAACTTCAGTAGTTAAGGATGGCTAAACTCTCGCATATAGAGCTCTGTCTCCTGATTATATGTGTGACCGGGACATCAGCAATTTGACAGAACCCCCCCCAGCAGCCCCTAAATCCCCTGCCCCCCCCCCAACACAGACACACACACACAAAAGAAAACACACACACTCACTGTCACATTCACTTAGCAGACACTCTTATCCAGATTACACTCAGGATTACTTGCGCTCTCTCTTTCACACGCTCTCCCTCTCTCTCTCTCTCACACACACACACACACACACACACACACACAGGAAACCGTCACACATGCGTTTGAGCACATCATAGACGCCACAGACGCCGCCGTACGGACCCCTTCTCCCCCCCCCCGCCCAAGCAGCTCGGCATAACCCGACACCAAATCAATCTGAAGAATCTCCGCTGACGGCTACGAGCTCCATGATGACGCCGCGCAGAAAGCCTGAGCAATAACGCGTTCTGACTGTGCCACTCACTGGCACCCCGTGATCTACGGCTGGTCCGTGCGTGCGCGATAGCGGAGCGCGACAGTACGTCCAAGGCCTCGGCTGACTTATCGTTAGCCCGATGACAGCGTCTTCCAGATGCTTTATTGCATTAGGCGGCTAATGTTTAAGAAATGAAAAATAGCAAATTCCGTGATGCGTGCCAAGATGTGCCACTGCAGTTTCATCACAGACAGCTCAAATTTTTCTTTCACGACAGAAACACAATTTTAACCCTGCCCTTTGGACACAAACCTTCTGAAGGGATGTTTTCTCTCGATATTTTTTCCAATTCTTCCACCTAAGGCTAGTCAATTCATCTTTTACTTCTAAGGCTAACAATAAGATGCGCACACAGTTACCATCACGGCCAGACGTTCCCCTTCTGTGGAGCAATTGTGCTCTCTAAGTTAAATAGATTTAACTTAGGAATAGAAAATAGAAAATTTCCCTCTCCCAGAATGCAGTTCACAGCGCCTTTCATATCTGTGGCCTGACATAAATGTATTTTAAACTTAAAAGCTAAAACTAGTCAGAACGACCCACTTGCTCCCTCAGTTTCTCCAATGTCACGATTTCTCTACCACTGCAACATTCACTGACTCCTTGAACCCCACACTGAGATTCATCATTGGCAGAAGTTGCAGCAAAGACCTCTGCCAAGAAAACATGTCTTTCAAAGAACGCGGAAGAGGACACAGTGTAACGTTATGAATTTAGCCCCGATTTCGTGAGTGCACGGTCTGTGTTTCCGACAGAAAGAAACAAAGAGAAGGTGACTGATTTCAGCTCGCTTTCTTATTTTCTACCCACACTGCTGCAGATAACAAGGACAAATCAGTATTGGTGAATTTAATCCTGCGGAGAAATTAAACCAGCCAAGAGACTGAGAAGACTTACCAATTAAGGGCAGGGTAAATGTATCACTGCCAAATTAACAACCAGCTTTAGATTGTTTTCTGTTTAAGCAAATTCATCTATGTCCAAGCGAACATAGATGCACGCGAGTGTGTGTGTGTGCGCGTGTGCGGTTGTGTGCTGTGTGTATGTGTGTGTGTGTGTGTGTGTGCGCGTTGTGGGTGGTGTGTGTGTGTGTGTGTGTGTGTGTGTTGTATGTGGTCGTGGTGTGTGTGTGTGTGTGTGTGTGTGTGTGTGTGTGTGTGGGTGTGTGTGTGTGTGTGTGGGCGCGTGTGTGGTTGTGTGTGTGTGTGCGTGTGCGCGCATGTGCTGTGTGTCCGTGTGTGTGTGTTTGTGCAGTTCATTGCCAGTTGTTTGGCTGCTAACATCTTTACCCAATAGGGTTCATCAACCCTCTATAACTAAAGCAAAATGAACAAGTAACCTTTGTTTAAGCAGCCTATGTCCTTTAAGTGTATTTGTACCATTTCAGTTGGTTAAAGTGCATTATTAAACTGATCTTGTGATTACAATTTACTTATCCTTGTAGCAGACGCTCCAAATGCCCTATGCTACTACCCACGAAAAGGGAAATACGGTATTAGTTACTGTTTCCGGGCACTTCATTTACTATAAATA
Source organism: Anguilla rostrata (assembly GCF_018555375.3). Classification (NCBI taxonomy): domain Eukaryota; kingdom Metazoa; phylum Chordata; class Actinopteri; order Anguilliformes; family Anguillidae; genus Anguilla; species Anguilla rostrata. The sequence goes on from NC_057938.1 coordinate 48,279,034, forward strand.
AACACAGTTCAAAAGTTGAAATGCTTGAAATAAAATGAATAAAATCTAAAGTAAGCTAGTCTGAATTTAATTTGGTCAGGTGAAATTTGCCATGATATGAATTTATGAGATGCATGTATGATTTTATCTGTTATTATTACACAAATGTGTCTTGTTTTACACGTTTACAGTTGGAAAAGTGGATTGCCACACACTGACCTCCTACACAGTGAAATGTCCTGTGTTAATTAAACTCTATAAGAGTGCATATGAGTTCAATAGGGACCATATATACTCTGTTAGAGCTGATTTAACACTGAACGTACTGCACAGAAGTCATGCTAAACAAAATGTAGGTTCATGTTGTACAGTAGGTCATCATCACCAGACACACAGGTCTACTGTGATACTCTGAGAGGGAAAGTGGCACAACAATATTTAAAAGGTGTATGGAATTGTTGAGTGCACTTATCTCTGTGTTTCTGACGATTAAAAAGAGAAATTCTTCTCACTGCAATGCAGTAATAACAACATATCATGCTGGCACATCCATATGGACAACGCTACACAGACAATGCAATCTTGCTGCACGAGAGAATTATACAACCTGCAGTATCTACTAAATTCAGCACTACAAGCTGTGCACCCTGATTTGCATGGAATAAACAATCAACATCATGTTAATGTCTCACATAAAAATATAACCAATTAATGGTGTACCGAAACACATATCCATGCTTGGAGGTGCATGCGCAATCATTGTACAGGTTTATGTAAATATGCAATACAATTAAAAATTTAAATGATATAAAGCAAAGCAGATATAATATTGATACGATAGCACACACAGGCTGAAAATGAAACAAGCAGTGAATATGAAATATATGACTGCTTCATTTCTAGAATAAACAATGAATTCTTCTATTATGAATTATAAATGAACAACAGAGTAATGATCTTGCTTTTCACATGGAAGAACCAAACATCCAATACGCATTCTAATCAGCGACCAGCGATTTAAAGCAGTGATTTGCCATGGTCTTTCTGCGGCTTTTTTCCTGAAATCTGAGTCTTCACTTGAATCACAGATGTGGTGGTCACTGAAATCAACAAAAAAAAACATTATTCATGAGAGCAGCCACAGCTGGTACAACTGCACATAATAACCCTTTTTTTACCTTGGAGGTAAATGCTGTTTGATGCTGACTACGCAACCGAAGTTCTACCTGCACAGAATGTAGTTCACTTAATCAAAGCTATTCAGAGATGTGTTCCAAGTCTGCTTTCCCTCTACCTCTGCTGAATATGTATGACCCATTCCTCTCAACTACTCTTATAAACACAGTCATGTACATGGGTTGTAAGCAAGAAATATGCTCCCAATATTCCCTCCTTTCCTCAGGTCATGAAATAAAACAATAAAAACGCATTAAACTTTCTCGGCGCGATCAAAGCAATCTTGGACTTGAAATTCTGTGTGTCTGGCTGTTGAAGCAGCTGCCTTTGTTCCAAATTGAATTATATAGCATGTCGTTCAGCCGAGGGGGGAAAAAAATAAAACCACAGAAAATAACACGCCCCACTGACACACACACGCGCTCACACACACACACACACACACATGCACATATACACACGCATGCACACACACACACAGACACACACACACACGCACATATACACACGCATGCACACACACACACAGACACTCACACACATGGACACACACACACACACACACACACCACATAGACACACCACAGCACATAACACACGCATGCACACACACACACGCACATATACACACGCATCACACACACACACACACGCACATATACACACGCATGCACACACACAGACACACACACACGCGTGCATATACACACGCACGCACACACACACACACAGACACACGCACGCATACGCTCACACAGACACACACTCACACAGACACGCACACACAGGCGCATGCACACACACACACAGACACACACACACATACGCACACAGACACACACACACATACACAGACACACACAGACACACGCACACGTACACACACAGACACACATGCACACACAGACACACACACACACACACACACGCACACGCACACGTACACACACACACACACACATGCACACACACACACACACACACACACACACACACACACACAATCCACCCGTGCTTCCAGCAGGCCCGTGAACATCAGAGTAGAGGTTATCAGAGCGACTGCAGGTACCGGTGGAACCTTAATTACTGGAATCGCTTTCTCTGTGAAAGCAAGCAGCCGAGTATTTTTTTTTTTTTTTTCAGCAGAAGCCGAGAAGAAATTGATTCAAAAGCAATAAGCTGAATATTGCTATTACCACAATTCCCAGAAATACCAGCTGACGCGGCGGCGTAGCCTGTGTGCGTTTTTGAAAATCCCTTTCATCAGAGCAACACCTAAGACACTGGACTGATCAAACGGGAAAACCTCTGCTTTGTTTTGTGTTATTTTTCTCCACAAAAAAGACGCACGTGCTTCGGCCCTCGCCGGCACCTCTGACACTGTGACATTTTATTACGGCTTTGACAGCACACTGCCACAGCAACAAAAGTAACCCACCAACGGAGGAATTGATGGAATATTAAAATACCATAAAATAATATTCAAATGCACATTAAAATAATTGTTAGTGAAAACGCATCTGAAAAGGCACACGTGTATATCTGTGTGGTTGTGTATTACTGTGTGTGTTTGTGTGGAGACCTCTTGTCCGTTAGCCCAGTTCAATGACATATAACACTGTATCATTTATGTTATAATACCAATCTTACATGACACAATATATGAATCATTAGATTCATCTATTTAATTGACCAACTGAACAAAGATACAATAGGGATGTTTTGCTTTTAAGCTTTGAAAGGACACATCCCACCAAGCTATAACTCTATCCACAAACACACAGGTTGCAGTGCTACAGCCTATTTTCATGTTTTGTTTTTTTTTTCCATCCCGATACTGTCCCGCACAGAAAATCATCACTTCGCTTCAACAGCTGTCACGGATAATTTCAACAAATTCACGAATTCATAAATATTTCAGCCTTTTATTGTGCCGCTGCTGCAGAGTTCTGTCGTCGCTCGCATTATTACACGGCACCGGCTCTCCCAAAGCGTTGCATGTTGAAGGCAAGGTTTATTGACCCGTTCCTCGCAGCGAGAGGGAATTACCCCTAAGGACAGCATAATCTCAATATGACAACTGTTCCGAAGCACTTAGCGCGAGAGTTACAATTAAGCAAAGCCCTTCCTTCGCCTCCCAAATTGTGACGAACAAACAATTAGCTTTAAAGTGATAAGCGATGCGTGGAGGTGTTTTCTCCTCGCTGGAAAGCAGCTTTATAAAAGCACGGCGTAGACGAATATTAAACAGGCGCATATTTTGCTGGAAGGCTCCGGCAGGTTTGAACAAGGACTAGATTCCGTGAAACCAGATTCGCGCTAAACCGTAGCTGCAGGGTACGTGTACTTTCTGAATGAGTGAGCACCACCCTCCGCAAACTGCCACATTACACTTTGGCCACATAGGAAGCTGCTAATTGTATGCTGTACACAGTCCACATATGTTACAACACACCAGTCTTTACTGTGATTGCACATGGCGGGGAAATATGTGCGTGAAAATGATAGACTACTGTCGACACCAGTGAAGACTGTTGGCCCACTGAAGCATATTTTGCTTTACAATAAGTCAAGCATGCAGCGCCCACGTTCCCGAAAATGCACATCTGCCATAAGAAAACAGATGGATTCCTCAAACTTGCTTATCCTCTTTCTTTGGGTTTGTAATGGAAAGCTTGCTAACATCCTTTTGCATGTCTGACAGTCCGGAAATCCAACTGTTGCCAGGTTGCACCCATAAACTGTCGATTGGTTCATGGTCCCTAAAACATAGTGATCATCTTCAGAATGTAAGACCACCAACGCTAGCAAAAATGTGCTTTCTTTCAAAGGAAAGCATTCTTCAATATATTTCATTATTCCCATTGGATTCATATCCTCATTCCCCTTGCATAAGAGCAGAGACTGATGAGCCTTATTGATTGAGAGGAGTCGATATTGAAACTGACCACTGAAAAAAAAAACACGTTTTTTGGTGTTGCCAAAAGCATTATTGAAAAATAGAACCAACGAGAGTTTCCCTCATTCAAAGAGTCAGCTGCCTATTTAAAAAATGAGTATAAATCTTTAAACACCATACAAATGTGAGCTTTTTGAAATTCCACTTCTGAATCTGCAAGATTTTGAATTATGTTACTGGTAAATTGTAGCCTGCAGGGCAAAATGGTTTCAGTAACTTACATGCTAAAAATGCTTTTCATATTCCGTTTTGTTCTGTCAACACATAAACGCAGTACTGCTGTAGAGAACAGGAATAGCATTTTGTGTTGCGTAAAAAATGAATAATTGGAATTGTGTCAGCCGTTTGAGACCCATTGGTGCTGTGACACACAAGCTGAACACGGTGATTGGAACATCTATCTTGTTTGTTCACAGAGCAAATGTTCCGTTGAACAAAGATGTGACTTACGAAGGAATGTACAGGTTTTGACTGCTGGGGCAGCCAGAGAAAGCAGGCGTTTGTGCCAGAAAACAATTTAAGAAGCAGACTACTGTTGAGACAAGCGCAGGCAGAATTTCACTGAAAGGTCACGCCAAAGAAAAAAAAAGAACATGAGACCAAATTGATCAAGGATAGCAAACAAATGGCTAATTGTGAAGAGGGAAACAGATCTTCAGGTATCAATATAACACCATGAATTGAGCACTGCTACACTGAACAAAGTGAACTGGCCTAGTTTAAATAGGACAATGACAAACATTACACAAGTTTCACTTCTACGGCCAGATACCGTCTCACATTTAAAAACAAGTCTTTTCTATATCCCTGGTCTCACAATGCCCTGATCAAGGCCTTTCAGTGATCTTTTCTCAGATATTGAAAATCTATCTGCAGCAGCAAAATCAAAGCAAGCAACTGCATAAGTTATGGTTTCCACCAAAGATTTACCTCCTCCAATGTACCACCAAAATACAGGAAGAGCTATCATCTAAAAAAGCTAAAAAATAAAATAAAATAAAAAAAACATTGCACAAAACCAATCACCCCAAGTATTACCACAAAGTACTGTTGCTCTGGCAGTGAAGTGACTACGACCGACTGTAACCCAGTCAGCAAATCATTCATATGCTTCACATCTATGCAGAGTGAGGTTTTAAGAATTTAGATATGTAAAAAGTACCCACTGCACAGAGCGCAATGAAAATTCACCATCAGAAGACAAGACATTCAACCCTAGAAATCAAGATATTCAACACAAGGGTAACAGGAGGTGGTTACAGCGAAGCCCCCTCAGCCTCTCCAGACAGATTCACCAGTGATATTCTTAAAACATGACCACCCTGTGCCCAATCTGATTCCGATATCACTGCATCTCTGGATCTGCCGCCACAATAAATAGCACCCTCTACAGTCCAGTGCAGGAAGGGGAAGCAGGCTGTGATCTTCAAAGGTGAGCTTGGTTCAACGTCTGTTATGGAAATGCACACCACTTTTACACCTTGAATTACTGCCACGTTATCACCACTATGCTAATATGGAAAATGATGTATGCTGCATGATGTTTTATGATGTTAGGACTGCTTTCATTTTTGAACAAATTGACGCAGTCCTAACATGCACACGCGCGCACACACACACACACACATTTTTTTTTTAACATGCTAGCTCAATACTCTTCATCTTAGTGTATTTTAATGGTTTCTACACTCTAACACATTTCCATATGGACAGCCTTATCTTTCCAAACAGAAAGACATCTCACATTAAGCAAGGCCTGTCTTTAGTTTTTGGCACCAATCAAAAACTGAGGTCCCACTTCACACACCCAACATTCCATCAAGCCTATGCTTTAAACTTTTAAGGACACCAACAGAATGTTTACTTTAAATATGTTTACTAAAATATGAAGGTGAAGCATTTGGTGAACTGTGCATGAATCCTTACAAATGAGTAATATTCAGGGGAAAACAAAGTATTTATTAAAGAATGAATAGAATTTAATGTACCACTTTCAGACCACTCAATCCTCCAATAGGCCGTGCACAGATGAGGACTTTAAAATAAATACTGCAATGATTATTCTCTCTCTCTCTCTCTCTCTCTGTGTTTGTGTGTGTGTGTGTGTTTATTTCATAACAGTCCTGTTGTCCATCTCACCAATAGAATTGTCAGTTCCACCGTAACCTCCTAAAACCTGGCAATTCATTTTTGTCCCCTGTAGAGGACAGTCTAGTCTTAATCTCAAGAACCATATTTTCTACCATTCTCACATCTACACTACATAGGACATTCAATAAAAATAAAACAAATAATATTTTAGAAAATATTTTCACCGCAGCATGTTTTGTCTGCCAAGACACTCGTATTATGTCAAAAACATTAACATACTTAAACTTTCTTTCTTCATCGGGAGGATAAAAGCATTAGAACCACCCATATTAATTACAGCAACAAACTACTGAAATTATCGTACTAACACATGATCTAAACGTTGACCGAGCCCTCAGCCACCCTTGATGCATTTACAAGTGCACTTAACAATACTATACAACTAATAAATGCAACACACTTAGTTGTACAACTAAATTTAGATCATTCTTGCAGTCGCGTAATCTTTGGTACAGAAGGTCTTCTATGACACTCACACCAAAGAGGACACAGTCGTATCGTGTAGAATTTATAGAGCGAGGCTGTTTTTACATTTTATGTTTGCGCAACATTCAACTAAAATGCCCAAGAGCGATATGTCCCACAAATATCCATGAATTACATTTTAGTGCTTTCTAAATATGCATGTATGAAATGATACGTGAAACGCATACCTGGACATCTACATTTAAGAATAATTACAAGATCTCTTCCATCTCCCATTGGCACTGACACACAGATTCCAATAATGAATCAAACAAGAGTGTTCGGCTCAGATGTGTTTAACTACAAAGACCGTCAACACGTACACATATTTTCTATAAACACAAACTTTTCAATGACAGCTGGATTGCGAAGTGAACGTAACCCATCGGTTGTATCCAATGTTTTAGGTAAATAGGAAATAGCCTTAGGAACAGTCTATAGTCTATTTAGCCTAAATGTTTTATAACCTGTGTTTAACAGATGTCAGCGTGCCAGAATGACGAAGATAATCACTGATCTCACCTTCAGCAAATTCGAAGTTACGTACTAGGCTACATGCAGATGGAGAAATGTGTTCGCGCAAGTCAGCTTGTTAACGGTCTTACCTTCCTGTCCTGAGCGTCTTCTGTCTCCAGATCAGATACTTTCCTTCTACTTAATAGGAGTAAATACAGTAGAGCGGCAACCCAGAACAAAACTGCCAAAGCCAAAGTCAGCTTTCGAGAAAGCCTTTTCATTTTCCAAAACGTGTAATGTGTGCTGTACAAGCCCCTGTATTGGCGGGGCAACCTACGAGTGATTCATTTCGAGAAGAAAGCTTCACCCTCGCACGTTTCTCCGTAAGTCCGCAGCTCTCTTCCTTTGCAGCGCGCGCTCGGCGAGCGACTACAAGGCGAGATTTCCAGAGCTGGAGCGGGACCTGACTGCGTGCGTGCAGCGATGACCCACTGGAGCTTCGAGGTACTGCGCTGGAAGCCGTCCAGTTTGATTAAAATCACCCAGTTTGGGATACTCGCACTGGTGGGTTTAGCACCACCTACCGTGGAGATCAGAGCACGCGGCGCCAGGTTCATTATAGATACATCCCAATGTGTCCGCGATAAAACAAGTCATTAGTAACATTGGAACAACGGCCAGGTTTGTTCAAATTTAGCACGATTAAATTAGTTTATATTAACCCAAAATCTCACGCATAATTGCACTCGTTTGCATTCAAATGCAATATTATAGCACCCCCAGCTGTAGGCTACAGGAATGTGTAGGCTAAGGTAATTTAAAACCTATCTTGCGGATAAATTACCTGTGCTGTGTTGTTCCGTCTTATCGATAACACGCATCTGTTCGTTCACGTCTGTATGTTTGGTGAGGAATTTGTGGACATATTGGACTCCGTGCGCCCATTCACGCTTATAATGTATTTCAGCTCTTAAATTTGCTGTTTAAAATGCTACAACATGAACGTGACATCATTAGCCTACATTAGAGCTTCAGACCTCAGCTCCACTCTCCCTGACCTCCTCGAGCTCTTTTATTTAGCTTTCGCGCCTAATTAGGTGTAACTTCTCATCTTTTCAGCCTGGTGTTCTTTGTCGCTGTTCATTTAATGTAGTTTAATGCTTATTATTATCGGGTTCTTTCTTGGTTTTAACACTTAGTCTAATGTTCAATAGGGTAGTTGACAAATTGTCAATCTAGTCTGCACTTCTTGTACGTACTATCTGGGGCTATGTTTGTATTCTCTGGGTTATTACTGTGTTTCAATTCTTGGTCCTTGCACTTGCACCTGATGTTTCCAATGTAAATCGCTCTCGATAACATTCATCTGCTAAACGGCAATGCATTATACTGGAGTATCATTATCCAAATATATGATGTTGATTACTGCTAGCATGACAATAGAGCACTGTGCACGTTTTTTTTTTTTTTGTCACACTACTCGTTGCAGGCTTTATGAATTTGAATGTTTTGCGAGAATGTGTGTCCCTGTTATCTTGCACAACTGGCAAATTGACTGTTGTTCTATAGCTCAGTGATGTAGTGCAAATTAAACCTGACCCGGAGAAATCGATGCTCGGTGGCCTAAGTGACATTAACATTTCTTTCAACGGGGTTTAATAGGGTTACTGTGCAATAGACACATTTTCCAGTGGCAATTAGGAGTAGTGGCAACAAAGTGTGTTTCATGCGAGGCATGTCTGTTTCTGGAACAGCTGGTAAGATTTTACTGTAGTATGAGCACATTCCTTGTGTACGACACATTTGAGGTGTGCTTATCAGTTGGATGGATGGATGAAAACAGAGAGGTAGAAAGCCTGATAATACAAGAATGATGTGAACTTGCACGGTCCTATAATGTTAGATGGCGTGCCCATGTGGAAAGTTATTTGCAATTTAATCCAAAAGCATAGCACAGACTTATTATACTGTAAGTGCCCTGGGGATGGAAGGAAGAGCATGAAAGAAAGCTGAAAAGCAATTCCTGATATTTTTTAAAAACCATATGAAAGGACATAAATTCAGGTTGAATTTTAATCCACATGCCGAGCCGAATTTAATTTCTTGAGGGCGTGAAATAATGAATTCAGGGGCTGACTTATATGTCATGCATACTTTTTGTAATCAGTGGGTTATAATAGGCTATACATGCAATAACATGAATTTAAAATGTAATAAAATGTTAAAGTAGGTACAAAGTACTCTGTGGACTGGACAACAGCGCGGTCCGTCGGCGCCCTCTAATGGTTAATTGTAAGATGCAATCTGAGTGGGGACCAATGATCGGTAGCCTACAGTGTCAAAGCTCAGTAATAAAACACAAAATAAATTTTAAAACATATTTTTATTAATTTAAGGAGGTTGGGAAGCCATATGGCCAAATCTGCACTGCTGGTCCTGTGGAGCCGTATTTTTTGTGGCGAAGTGGAAAACTGTAGCAAGTTTGCTTGATACATGTGAACTGCTTGGCTTAATTTTTACAATGTTCCATTTTTTTTTAAATTGATAATGTTCATATTATTTATTTTTCTATTGTAATAGCAAGATCTAAATTGTTACGTTGTTATGTTTATAAACTATACCAGCTGCTTGAAGACAGTACTAAGCTTTTGTGGGAAATTTTGACATGGCCTTAAGAATCATGTTTTTTTCTTTTAAATTAAGCAATTTAACTCAATTTGAGAGTTCGCATTGTATGTTATCAATTATAACAGAATCTAAGAAGTGTAGGCATGCTATGCACAAGCACTATTATGTGCATTATGAATTGCCTCCAGCAGGTGTCGTCAGGATGCCTTAAGTGAATTTAGAAATCAGAATTCAAGTAGGTCTAAATTATCAATACCGTTATTTTTAAATGATTTACAACAAAACATGATCCTTTCGTCTGCTTTGCTTTACTGACCCCAATAAGTAAAAATGGCCTCAAAATCTATAGGACAAAGACAAGAAGCACAGTTAAACGTTCAAACACTGTTCAACGTTAAAATTCCAATAATTACACCTACACTGATTCAGCAGCTTGCCGTTAAGCAATGACAAGCAGGCACATATTAATTTGTTCCAAATACTGCTTCTCCACCGATGTGTTGACCACAAACCACGCCGGCGCCATCAGATGATTCACAGGGGAAAGATTTAGAATACAACTTAGTCATTGACTGTCATGCTATTATTTGGACAATGGGTTGTTGGGTAATGTAATGAGTGCAAGATATGGCAAAGTATCTGGTTTATGACATCAGATTTAACTGGCAATACTAAGGTGTCTTTATTTTATTTCTCTTATGGCGCAGGTTCTGGAGTGTATGTGGAGGGAAACAAACAGTATTACCGGAAAAGGAAAAGTACTGGCATGCATTTAGCTTGTCTTTCAACCAATTTCAAACTCGCACATTCGTAAACGCAGTCGTTACAACGACCGCTGGGGGAGCCATACATAAATCGTCACGCTTGTCTACCAAGATGGCGCTGCCATCACTGACTTCAGTTCCTCCGGTTGTTGGGTGGGGCTTTGCCAGGAGTTGGGCATTTCCTTTCGGGTCAGGTTTCTAGAAGGGCTGGCATTTAAATCTGCTGCAGTGAAGAAGCCGGGGAGACCCGTGGTCATCCGAAATTTCACCCTGCAGTAGGAGTATCCGTTTTATGACATTTCTTTTTATTTTATAATTCGTAAAAAAGAGAAATCAGCATTTGGATAGTGTTTTGTGTTGAAAAAGCGCTTCAGTGTTCCAATGTAAGAGATCTTATTTTGATGGCTAGGTAGCAACGCGCATCATCTTGTGGGATTCAGCTAGCTAACGTAGCAGTTTGAATGAAAAGCCTCCCTTAGGCATCTAGTTAGACGCCATGAATACACGCATGTAAATATCAGTATGAGTCGTTGATAGGTGCGAAGAAAATTTGTTTAAAAAATTATTCGAATGTATTTTCGTTCTTGCTTGGCCTTGAACACCCTGGGAAGATATCGCTTCCAATGAAGAGAATTTCTGATGCAAAATGCTATGACTGAAATGAAAAACATCTAGGAATTTCCGTCTGCTAAAGCAATTGTAAATTTAAAAATCCACGTTAACAGAAAGCAGGTTGTAGATAAACACTCATATTTTGTAGAGCATAAAACACTACAGTCTACAGATCATCTGTATAAAGTATTAAGGTTATCGATTATCGAACTGCATCATGTTCAGCTGGTTGGGTACCGATGACAGGAGGAAGAAGGATCCCGAGGTCTTTCAGACAGTCAGCGATGGACTCAAGAAGCTGTACAAAACCAAACTCTTGCCCTTGGAAGAGCACTACAAATTCCACGAGTTCCACTCGCCCGCCTTAGAGGATGCCGACTTCGACAACAAGCCCATGGTACTGCTCGTGGGCCAGTATTCCACTGGAAAGACCAGCTTCATCCGGTACGTTCATTATCAAGCTTATTGGCTTGCCACTGACCGGCGGTGTTCGCTGCTGAGAACCCCGGTGGTACAGCCTAGTTTTCCGCCTTGGTGTTTCCGCTGTCATTATGGAAAGTTACAGCAAAATAAAATAAATTCGTTTGTTTGATAATTGTGGTAAATGGCGAAGATGTGTGCATAATAGGATCCAAGGTTGTTTTGGTGCGCAGTATGTCAGCTATTTGTAAACAAGGTTGAAGTGCTAATCGGATATATTAACAAGGGAGGAATTGTGAACATTTTCTCATCAGCGTCTGCCTGCAAGCGGGCTGATGTTTACACAGAGGGCTTGTTTGCTCTCTCAAGTACAGCGTGCAAACTTGACATTCCTAGAGTCTGGCATCCCTTTTCATATTCTATATTCCATGCCATTATACGCGTTGACACGTCCTGAATGTCATTTGCTAGAGAAAGTCCCAGCGATGAGAACATTCCGGTACATAGCCTACTGTCTGTAGAAAAATCAGCGCGTGCAATCAGTCGAAGCAGAAATGTCATACAGTGAGATAGCTAGTCTGGGAAAACGCAGGACCCCTACGTTTAGAAAAATATGCCAGGCCAAATTCCTGGAGGTCCCGATGGGCTGGACAGTCGCATCATGACCCCGTTCCGTATGTTCATACAAGGACTGGAACGTAGGCATTCTGTAATGCCAGGTTTAACATTTTTATTGCCTAACCCTGTGGGAAATAAGCTATATACTTTGTATTTTTTTGAACATTAAAATTAAATTATGCTGGCATTGAAGGTCACACAGTTTTATGTCATTTGCCGTACATTTTATATGTCAGAGACAACAAGCAGGCAGTCTTAAAACGCTTATAAAACAGTCGAAAAGAAAAACTACTGTAATAGTAAGTTAGTCACCGGGCGCCGTTCGCAGTGAGATGCTTGTAATATGATACCTCGTCTCTTATCTGAAACCAGTTTACTGCGTTTCAATCTGCAGTGGACCGGCACTTGGCACTTTTGGCTGACATCTATACATTGACACTATCTCTGCACTGCATACCTAATGTGTGTGACAGATGTTCCCTGGCAAGCTTTGTTAAAATGTTGAAAGTATAGGAACACACAAATGATAGCCAAACATATGCTAATATCAATATTTGGATTTTCTGTGGCTCATATTTCACATAAATTTGTAACCGACTCCACAAGGGGTCCAAAAAGCATCACAGGCTCCACGGCGTGTCTCAGAGTTGTTGTCGGGGTGCCCCCGCGAGCTGTCCACCGTGTGACTGGTGTGCGTGAGGCTGCGCAAGGGGCGTGGCCTCTCTGCCTGGACAGCAGCGTGGAGCGCGCCCCCTTCAGCCGCCGAACACCGTCCGTTGCCGTGGGGACACGTAGGCCCTGCTCGCCGCGCCGTGAGCTGACAGGCCATCGCCATTAAACCCTGTGTCTTCACCGTGGCCGGTCTGCTACTGCTACTGCTGCTGCAGCTTCCCCTGTTTCTATGGCAACCTGTCGCTAATAGCTTCCAGGAGCTGTGATCATAAGAGAAGCGGGAGGTTCGCCGGGACGGGGAGGCGGGAGCGCGGGTCCGCAGGCGTGCCGGCGAGCGCTCGTTATCTCCGGTCAGAGAGCAGAGCGCCTCGCAGGCGTAGCCATCGTTTCATAATCAGAAAACTTTTCAGAATAACAAAAACTGCCCTGTTTTGGGCACCAGATTTCCAATACGTCAATTCTTCAGGGAGGCAGGATCAGCGGCGGGTCTGTCTTTCTCTGCGTGAACAAATTGGGCCAAGACGCACCGGCCAAAAATACCTCGTGTGACCCGAGAGCCAATGGGTTCAAGTAAATATGAACGCACGAGAGGCAGCCATGTTGCAGCGGCCTTTCCCATGTGAAATGGGTGTGTCTCTCTTTAAAAGAAAAAAAAAAAAAAAGAATAAATTTGATTCTGCTTCAGTATCATTCTTTGGTTGTGAGGGACGGCATCCTGTCCGGTGTTTCCTGGTGGCGTGTCTCGCTCGCTGGATGGGGGCAGTGGGACGGAGGTCTGGCTTGTTCTTGTGTGTCTGCAGTAATGCTTGTGTGAAAATGCCTGTCCTGCTAAAGAGGACCTACCGGGCATCTCCAGTTTCCTCTCCCTTTTCCTGCGGTGCATTATTCATGTGTGACTCAAGGGAGGCCGTCGCGGCTGTGGCCCTCTCCGTCTCGGGGTCCTGCGCTGTCCCGCGAAAGCAAAACAGCCTCTCCTTTTCCCCCTCCGAAATTCCTCCTGCGTCCCAGGAGGCCGTGTTTAAGTTGTGCGTCTTGGACGAAGAGCAGCACCCCCCTCCTGACCCCAAATGGCTCTTATCATATAGGGCTGCTTCCCTGTCCCACGGACCCCATCAGTAGCAAACGGAGGGAGTAAACATTTGGGTGTGTGCTCAGTTTCTACCGCACGATCTTTCTCTGGTTTTTATCAGTGCTCCTGGTTATCGTTAGAGTAATGGAGGAATGACAAGGCTTTAATCTGTTACATAAGAGCAGGGAGAGTTATATGGGCCAAAATATTAGGAGTGTCCCACAGCGGAAATTCATTTTTCAAATTGATTCCTTATAATACAAGTACATGGGTTATAACTTGTATTATGCATTCAATATGACATGTACTTGAGGAAAAGTATCAGTATAATGCATTATTGTAACCGTAATTAGCAGGGTTTATAACGTTGTATATTTTGATGTATGTAAGCATGTTATCCATATATGAAAATTGTGTTGTTTTTTTTTGATATCCATATTGTGATGCCCATATTGTGAATGTATGTATGCTTTGCCTGAGAACAGACTCACCTGAGAACACTCGCCTGTCTCCCCGTCTCCCTGCAGGTACCTCCTGGAGCAGGACTTCCCCGGCATGCGGATCGGGCCGGAGCCCACCACGGACTCCTTCATCGCGGTGATGCACGGCGACGTGGAGGGGCTGATCCCGGGGAACGCCCTGGTGGTGGACCCCAAAAAGCCCTTCCGCAAGCTCAACGCCTTCGGCAATGCTTTCCTCAACAGGTGATGCCCCCCCGCCTCCCCACCCCCCTTAGCCACTGCCCAATCCGTCGCTCTCTTTGCTCTGTGTGTTGGGTAGACCTAGATTTAACCTGGAAATCAGTTGGACACCATGTAAGTTCCACACGCATAGATAATGTTTAATTAAGAACCCCTTAATTTCATACTAACGTGTTCCTGGCTTCCTCAACATCTGTTTGTTGTTCTACTGTGTCAGGGAAACATCCCAGACTAATTTCTGATCAGGAATTTCATTTGATGACTAGGGGATAAACAGAACGCTCAGATAGAAAGTGTGAGAATTTGACTTGAATACTCATTTAAAATGTTAAAAAAAGTCATCCGGTTAGGCTATGTTGAAAGTTTTAAAAGCTGGGATAAAATTCTGCCTTAGCTGACAACCAGGGGACCAGATTTATGCAGGCATGGTCTCAGTTGATTTGGCATTGGGAGCAGTATGCAGTTCATGAATTGCTAGCAGAGCTGGAGCTCGTCCCAGTTTTTTGTGCTGAGAAACAACTTGCGTCTTCAAATGCCCTCCCTGGGCAGGACACCCGTCCTTGCTTTTAACTTCGAGTGCCAGTCAGGCACTTTTTTTGGCAGCCGAGTTCACCCCAGGTTCAGGGCAGCTGGTCTAACCAGTGCACCAGTTTACACACAGCTTTCAGTTTTTACATTTTTTATTTATTTATTTAAATTTCTGTATGTAGATTTATTTTTTCCCCCTCAGCAGTTATTGAATGCACTCACTGGTCCTGCTGAAATCCAGGCAGTGTTTGAGATTTATATGGGAAATCAAAGCACACTAGCTGGGAGCATGAAAGGGATAAAATATGTTAATCCATTGAAAGGCTTGTTACTATCGGAAAAAACTAATTTGTAGTTTTGTAGCTTATTGACGCTGGCAGCTTCCGCAATGTAGTCTCTCACTCTCTCTCTCCCTCTCCCTCTCTCCCTCTCCCTCTCAGAGCCTTTCAGTGCTAAAGCTTGCCATGCATACAAAGGGGAAAGATTGTTAGGGACACAAACATTTGGCAAGTATGTGACAATCAGTGGTACCAAAAGCAGATACCCACACGACATACTAGCCGAAAGGAACAAACCCAGCTGTAGCAGCCGGTGACTTCCGTGATTCATTGCTGAAGCATGGTCTGGGGGGGGTCTTTGCTTTTTCAGATTAGTGGTCCGTTCAAATTCCTTTGTTTGGCCATGACTCACAGCTCGCCATAGTGCCCCAGAGTGAGAAACACAATGGGAAACGTGCTGTGGTCTCGCACACAGAGAGGGGACAGGGTAATTACATACGCACGGGCATATCCACGTTAAGCGTTGATGACCACGCCCGTTGTAGCGGGCACCCGTGAAAGATTCTCAAAGCCGTGGGTGTTCCCCTCACTTACCCACCACTATACGCCAGCCCTCTGTGGTACCGTGTGTCTGAGACAGACAGAGACAGGGAGAGAGAGACAGAAAGAGAAAGAGAGAGAGAGAAAGAGAGAGAGGTACTTTTCCACCCGACTGTAGCTCTACTTGGGCTTGTTTTTTTTGTCACATTGCAGGGTGACATGATGGCGTAGTGGTGATTCTTGAACCTGATGCACATTCCAAAAGTTCTTCTTACTGCTGGTTCAGTTTTTCCCTTTCTGTGTGTGTGTGTGTGTGTGTGAGAGAGAGAGAGAGTGTGTACTGTAATAACATGGCAAAAATTGTGCATCCCAGGTCTGACAGTCGGTAGATGTTCATTTGATTTGATTACAGTACAGGAGGCAGCAAATTAAGAATGAGAATGCTGTACAGAATTCCCCCAGAAGGTTGTAAGGTTATGTATATATCTAATGTCTTTGCATTGGTTTGAGAACAGTAAGGAGTGGAGGACATGGACTGAGTGCGAGTTTGTAGTGCGAGTTTGAAGTTTTGCTGTATAAATCATCCTTGTGGAATCCTGTAATTAAACACAAAGGTTAGACTGGCAGTGCCAAAAGTTTGCAAAAGACAGCTGCGTTTAGTAATAGTAATGTCTAAAGCCAGCAGGCCTCGAGAATGCAAGACATTTAACTTATTCATCTTGAAATTATTATCTTTAAACGCTATGTTGACACCATGTTTCAGAAACTGAGTGAGGGAAAAATGTTCTGTGTGGCATATGCATGAGATTAACATGGCAGTATGTAGTCAGTGCCTTTATGATGTGTAATAGTGAGCATGGTTTTTTCAGTGAGTTCTCACAGGAAGTTATCACCAGACTATAAATGAATAGTGGCTTTATTTAACGCTGCCCTAATGGCTGTTCCCTTGCTCAAGGCCACTGGTGCCCATTCATGTGCCATGGAGGGCTGAGACTACACAGGTTTTCAATCCAACCAATCACTACACCTGCTGCTTTCACTGATTAGCTCCCTCCTCTCTGGCTGTAATGTAACATTCCCTCCTCTCTAATGTAATGTATTGCAGGTGTGTTAATTAGTGAATTCAGCAGGAGTAGTGATTGGATGGAATGAAAACATGCGTACACTCCATGGCCTGTGATTGGCAGCCACTGGGACTTTCTCTCCTAGGCCACATGACCTCTTGACCCCTGATGCCTGCCTTCAGTGCACCCCGCAGAGCCTGGCCTCGCTGTGTCAGCAGCGAGGGAGAGGATGGTCTTAACTGCCCGGGCGGAATGTGCCGGAGCTTGTAACGCTGATATGGATTGTGTCCTGTGCTGTTTGCTTTAGGGGAGATGTGACCAAAGGATGCTAAGCTTCCTTTTTATGCCCTGCTCTCATACCAACCTATTGTGTTCAGAATGCTGAAAGAGTCTTTGGTAATCGTGAATTATCCCCCTTTTTATATGTCGGGACGTGTTGTACATCATGCCTCTAAACCGGCTGAATTGAGTGGGATGTTCTCCTTTTCGTTCTGTTGTTCCATGCACCTTCTCCCCTGTAGTGACATCACTGAGAGAGGGCATGTACAGCACAGGCACAGCATCACTGACCGTCACGTTTACCCCCTCCCACCCCCCAACAACACCCCCCCACACACCCCCCCCCCCCTTGCAGGTTCGTGTGCGCCCAGCTGCCCAATCCCGTGCTGGAGAGCATCAGCGTCATCGACACCCCTGGCATCCTGTCCGGAGAGAAGCAGAGAATCAGCAGAGGTAGGAAACCCTGCCCTCTCACCTTTAGTGCAGGAAACAAGAGTGCTTCCTGTATTAGCATACATGTGTGTGTGCCCATGTGTGCCTGCCTGTGTGTGTGAGTGCGCATGCCTGCATATATGTGTGAGTGCACATGCAATTCTATCCTGGTATGTCATGATAAAAGCAAAGTCTTCATGTGAGATGTGTCTGTTACATATATTATATATCTATATAACATGCCTGTACCTGTATGTATAGTATATAGTTGGACAGGTAAACACACAGCAGTTCACTGCAGCATAACATGCATCTGTAAAGCAGAGTGCAGACATCTGTCTGTCATCCTCTCCATTGTGTTCGGTGTGGGTGCGGGCGTGTGGTTGGAGACGGTTGTTTACCCCACGACAGAACATGGAAATCCTGACACCTGCGCCGTTAGTGACTAAACCCCGTTCGCGTCGAGGTTTTCGTGTTTGGGCAGGGGCGCGGACGGGCCCTGTCCTCAAACCGGCGCTGACCCCGTCCATCCCCAGGGAGGAAGGCCCGGTTCGAGCGTCAGCCGTTTTGTGCTGTCGCTGATTTCCGATCCCTCTGACGGATATTAAAGCGTGAGAGACCTGAGATTGCCCTGCTTCTTATTATCCCGAGTCCAGAAAAAAAAACCTCTCATTCAGGAATCTGTAAGCCGTTAAAGGTCAACAAGCCTCCTTCACTGCTCAGCCGGTCGGATGAGCGGTGAATAATGGCTCGGCCTTGCGCGCCGGGTATTACACGCTGCTCCATAACACGGGCCTTTCATGAACGGCTGCCCGCTGGAATGGCCTGACATCACGGTCGATTTGTCGTACCAGGCTCTTAAAAGCTTCGCGCTTTTGCGCTCGTCTTGTACGTGCTGCGAAGTTCGAGGTTATCGCCTTTCCAAAGGGCAGCTTGGAGAGGGGGAAAAAAAAAAAAGGCTTCCGTCTCAGACTAGGTTTCGTTTCCGGTCGTGTTTAACGCGAGCGGTCTGCGCTGGTGACTCCGGTAATGTCGCTGAAAGCGTCGTTCATCGATTTTTAAAGATTTATACCCGTCGTGTTTATGTGTGCGTTACTGAGTATGGGAGGTTATGCGCAGATTATTTTGGCTTCGAGGAGGCGAACAAAGAATACTTGCGCTGACAAGCACGCCATCTGTTTTTGACTAGTGGACACAAGCAAGCCAGCCAGCCGGCTGCAGTTCTGCCGTTTTAGCTTTTAAATAGACAATTTGCCTCCAGTGAACCGTGTGCGCGTTTAACTTTCATGCAAAGCGAGGCGGGGTCTTGTGCTTTTTCCTCTGGGTTTGATGACCTCACTCACTGGAACCTATTTGCATAACCAGTTGAGTACTTGTGTGTTTTTGGGTGCTGTGAGTCATACTGTGCCCCTATACTTGCTTTTTAAGTAAGGAAAGTATTTTACATTCCTTTCCCAAGTGCCTCCGCTGTTTGTTGTGAAAATATCAAGCAAGCTGAGCATACCGCACTTCTTGGCGACATATTTCTGGTGACGACAAACGCCCTTACATGGAACTGAAGTTGGAATACCCTTTTTTTTATACATCAGATTTAATATCTTTTAATATCCATTTGTTGGTCTGATTTAATTGTGCTCAGTTCATGGGTGTATGTCTGTTTTTGGGTTTTTATAACATGCAAGTGAAAGTAAAATATTCGCAGCTGTGTTTGCTGTGTTTGGAATGTAAGCGAACAATACAGGTCATTGTGTCTCGTCTTCTCCCAGGAGCAGCAGAACTCGGGTTTGAATTTAAATTAAAATTCTGCTTCTCCCCTCTCGATCCCGAATGGATAATGTTTCCACATTTGCTGTGCGAAATATTCACGCTGCAGTCCATTCCCTGTAACTGCCAATGTACACCAGCCTATCTGCAGCGTAAGGATATGCAGCGGCGCAGAAGGAATTTGTATCAATGGGTGTCGTCACCTAATTTTTTTTTACCGACAATCACGGCTTATTTTGGATCATTAAGCAGAATTCTGGAAGCGGTTAGCGTCGTGGTGTAAATCCTGTTCGAGTGCCGGGCTAGGCGTTGGCAAACACGAGCCGGCACCTGAACCGCCTGGCTGGAGTTGTATCGTCGACAAAAATTTGTATGTTTTTCTCAGATATGCTAATGCGAATTTATTTGGACGAATTCCAAATCGCGGGAAGGCAGCACAGCTGCAACAACACGCGGCCCTGAATTCAAGCCATCCGGAATTCGATTCGCGGGGGTTAGCGCGTAAGAGTGACGCGTAAGCGAGCGCTGTCTGCTGCGCGGCCGTTTCGTCGTTTTTTAAACGTAAAAGCGAATATTCGGCGGTATAGCGGAAGGCCTCGCGCCGCTTCAGACGTCTCTCTGTGTAAAGTAAGAGATGGCGGTAAGCGGCGTTTCCTCCTCTGTTGAGTGACGGAAGTTGGCTCACTTGTGGGTGAAGGGGTGGGTGCCGTTTCCTGTGTGGCTACAGGGGTTCATGCGAGGGAGGGGGTAGCTGGTTGTATAGAATGGAGCAGCCCTATTCTGTGCCCTTATGCCAGTTTGCTTGTCATAGCTCTTTAATTAACAGGAGAATCGGAACTCTGTGGTGAACAGATAAGGGCCTTATCGGCTCACTATTAACCCCGGAGGGGGTGGGGTGCAGGGCATGCAGCTGGTCATGTGACTGCCTGGGCGGTCTCAAGGTTACAGACGAGGCGCCAGATCAGGTTTCCTGGAGAGTATATTGAGCATATTATTATTATTAGCATTTCTCAGGTGTTCTTCTTGTTTAAACGTTTGACCAGCTCGAATTTAAAAACATTTTTAAGAAAAGGGTAATTTAGCAGTGAAAACCCTGTGCTTTCTGGCTGGTCTGCACAGCTCTGTTTGTTCAGAGATCTTGGCCTTGCATCTCTGTCTCATTGTGCGGGATGTGGATGCAGTGGACACTAATGAGAAGGAAGATAGTATGCAGCACGGAATCCATTGTGGCTCGAACACGACTCCGATGCCTCAGAGGAAGAGCCTCCGATTCATTCTCATAAGACAGGAATGCCTGTCCCTGTTCCCGGAGTTCTACTGCCCTGTAGGTTTTTCACTCCGGCCCTGACAAAGCACACCTCGTTCAAATGCTAGAGATCTCATTGAGCTGCTAATTGGCAGAATCAGGTGAGCCAAACCAGGGCCGAAATGAAAACCTTCTGGACGGTCGATGTCCAGGAACAGGGTTGGGCAGCCCTGTCACAAGGAGATCATCTCCCTGACCCCAGTTGAACCTGCCTGCTCATATTCCTCCCACAAGTCACCTGCTCCCACCTGCTGACTCTACAGGAGCCTCTGGGGGGAGGGCGGTGTCAGGAGGGACACGCGGGGGAGGGAGGGGGGGGCTTGCCTGTGCACGCGTCGCGTTTAAACCCCTCCCGAAAAACAGCCGGCGGCACTTCCCCCCCCCCGCGGCCTCCTCTTTCTCGTCGCCGTGTTTGTTTAGCGAGCGGTTACTTCATGTCTCGTTGGGCGAGCCCGTCGGACGGCCAGCCGGCCGCGGTAATCGCCGGCCGCGCGGCTCGTCAGCACTTTCCATTGGGCCCGTTCGTCCGCTTCTGCGGGGGGGCCTCTTGAAACAACATCCACCCGGAGGCCGGCCCACAAGGCCCTGGGATTAGCCTGCATTTAGACTGGCCCCCGCTGCGGGCCCGGGGAGGCACAGGAGAGCGGGCCCCGTTTTAGGATTCATCAACACGGATAAGCACTGGAGACGCAGTCAGCCGACGCGGCCTGTTTACGGCTAACGCGCACTGAGGGCTGCGTACGTGATTCACAGGCTGGGAATCTCCTTTTCCAAAAACATGCCCCTCATAAAAAAAGGGAATGAAACCAAAAGTTATCCGAGGTGAATTTGCTCAGTTGAAGAGCTCACATTTGATTATTGGAATTGGCAGGATTGGCGATCGTGGCTGTTCCTCTTTAGTTTACCAAAGAGCCAAAAATGTATCTTTTTCTTCCATTTTAAGGTATAGCTGAGCTGACAGTGGTGTGAAATCAGCAGGCAGGCAGAGCAGGCATGAGAGGAAAGAGCTGTTGTGTTTGTGTGAAATAAAGCCCTTTCTGGAAGAGGTGAGGGCCTGAAGAGACTTGTGCAGTAAACATTTCCACACAAGCGGTTATCTTACCCGGCCTTAGCGGGAGAACGCTCCAGTGCCTCTGATTACAGGTTATGGGGTTTGTTTTTTTTTTGTTTTTTTTTTGCAAACACAAGTCTGCCCCGGACCCTTTAATTTGCCCCTGTTTATTATTGCAACTTGTCTTTTTATTCACACCCTCTGGGCCTTAATGACAGGAAATGGGTGTTAACCAAAAAAAAAACTAAACAAAACAAAAAGAAATAAAAAATAAAAAAATGATTTAGTCTCCCGCCGCCCTTATCCACAGAACTCGATCCTGCACCCTCAGTGTGAACTTTCGCGCCGCCGCAGAGGAAACCAGCGGGATCACATAAAATTCTGAGAAGAGGACACGTTACACGCAGGGTGACGGTGCGAGACGTGACTGTAGCTCAGCGTCTTGTTGGTCCGACGTTTTTGGAACGCGACTGTTTTTCACTGGGAAATGAAATGCAAATCCGGGGTCGGCCGAGTTTACCCTTTACCCCGTCGTTTACCCCGTCTCCTCCGCCCCGGGGGCGGGGGGGAGAGGGGGGTTGAGGCGGGGTGGTGCGTTGGGGTGGGGTGTGGCAGGGGTTAGTTCCCTGTTTTCCAGCTGAGTCATACCGGTTTTTACCCCCTCCATTCACTCTGCAGTCGTCCCCGTGGCGTGCGACGCTGGCCTTGTCCTGGGGCGTTCGTTTGCATTCGGGACCCGCTCTTCCTAGGCCCTGGGTGTTCGGAATGAGCTCCGTCGTTCCAGAATCCCTGGACGAGCGAGCGGTGCGTTTGTGTGTCGTAGTG
The DNA here is from genome assembly GCF_018555375.3 of Anguilla rostrata. Classification (NCBI taxonomy): domain Eukaryota; kingdom Metazoa; phylum Chordata; class Actinopteri; order Anguilliformes; family Anguillidae; genus Anguilla; species Anguilla rostrata. Next base: position 48,301,771 of record NC_057938.1, read on the forward strand.
TGGAAACGCTGCTTCATTCCCCCCCCACCCCCCCACCCCCCTCAGGGCTCTAATGCGCTACGCGGCGTTCCTGGCAGGCTCCCCCCCTGTCCCGTGTCCCTGGGTCAGGACGCGCTCTCATTAGCACGGGCTCGTTACAGCCGGATTTAGCGGCGGGGCGGACCCCCGGCCCTTAATGAGCGAGGCACGCGCCCCGCCTACGGAGCCCCCGGGCCCCGCTGGCGACACGCCGCGAAATGCTTCTCTCAGACACCGGGGCGTATCCAGCAATCGCTTCGACGGCGCCCCCTACAGGACGAGGCGCGGCATAGCGTCGCTGCGGCCGAGCTTCGACCCTGAGAGGTTTTCTAAGGCCCGTTTCTGTTTCAGGGTAAATGTAATTACAGCTTGAAAATGGCGTGTGTGCCTGTCCAAGACTGCTAACAAGATGAAGCTTTGAATCGGCTTCTGGGAACACTTTCAGAACCTACCAGTTCAGACTTCAGAGCCCTGTCTTGCCCTTTCTATGAACTCTGGCTAAAATATGATGCTGTGTAAGTTTAAATAAAATTCATTTCAGGTGTAAGGTTCATTTAAAGGTGCTTTAAGCACATCGGTACCATTCAGAATAACATTTCTCTCATTTGCTATTGTTTGTCACCATGAAGCGAACGCTCTTGTGTAGGGTGAGCCAATTTAGGTTTTTATAAATCAATGTTAAGCACTTTAATGTCCGTGTAATGCTCGGTGTTATTTCTCGGCTTGCCGCTCGGTCTCCGTGTAACTGGCCCATCGCGTGTCAACGTTCCCGTCGGTTTGGAAGCGCTTCGCGTGTAGCCGTCTAATGCGTCTCGCCTTAATAGAGAGCTACTCCGGGTAAGGCCGGCCGCATAGTAAATTATAGTAATAATATAGCGTCGGCTTTGCAGTGGCTGTTGAAATTAGCGATGCTGGGTAATGTGTGCGCTGCAGGTTTGGCAGAGGCACTGTTAGCTGGCTCTGCGCACTAGGGAGTGCAGGGATGTCCTAAAGCATTCTGGGCATGGAGAGCTTCTCTCCTGTGGTTCTTCTTTACAGTCACTGAGCGAGTCCTCTCTGCTGGCTCCTCATTCCACATTCTCAACATGTCCGTTCATTTCCTGCGGGAGTACGCCAAGTAACTCCAGTCAGCATTCAGGTGAAACTAATTTTAAAAACGGAACATGATAAATGACACTAATTTACTGCTATATATATATTCCGCATTGTATGTAGAGTGTGCACTTTTCTAATCTTCCTATTGTGGATTTAGCCTTTACTTTTGCTGTCGATCTGTGGTGCGGTGGAAGTTTTTCTCTCTGTTTTGGTGAGAAGGTTGTGTTATGTGTTGTCGCGTGCAGCAGCTGTTTTCCTAAACAAGTGACTTGACGAGGTTTGATTTAATTCATCTCATCGGCCAGTTCATATAGGAGGTTTGAAATTTTTTTTTTCCCCCGTTTTATTTCAGTTCAGTTCCCCGATGGGGAATTTGTTAGCAGTCAAGGTAAAAAGGCGTACATGGATAAGTATAATGGCACGCTTTAGATGAACTTGAATAAATAACTTTGTGACTGAAACCGGAGAGGTGCAACATCCTGTTGGTTACCTACAGGAAGCGTTCTGTCTTTTGTCTTTTGGTTCTGCAGAAGTAGGATCATTTTTGCTGCGCAACTTTTCATACACAGTCATGACCCGAACTCTCCAAATTCAAAAATTATCTCCTAAATCCTCTTATCGGAAATACCCATAATCCCTCAGGCTGTGTCGGAGCCTCCCAGACTGAGAGTGCTGTTAAGGCCTAGTATAGAGGGAGTCTCATGCTCATGCATCACGCTCACACTCTGTGTCCTTTTGTGACACGTGTTCGGGGAAGGGAGTTGGGGGGGGGGCGGGGGGTGAGGAACGTGTTGACATCAGTAGCCAAGGTGCAGCCATCTGTGCTCTGGTGCTTAGACTCATTAAGACTTATTGGCCTAGCACAGCAGGCCAGCAGATTGAAATGACTCTCATCTTTGACCCCAGTTAGGGCACGTATCAAGGCTGTGAAGGTGATAAATCTGCAATACACACACACACACATGCACACACACAAACACACTCGCGTGCACACATACACACACACACACACATGCACACACAGAAACACACTCGCGTGCACACACATACACACATATACACACACACACACATACGCACACTCACTAGCATGTACACACACACACACACACACAAACTCAATGAGGATGGAGGTACGGGGGGGCATCAGGACGCTACTTCCCGTGCTGATCTCCTTTAGGTTGCAGGGGTGTTGTTTTGCGTCCACCTCGCCCCTCTCTCTGAGCGGCTGGCTGTACAGCCCGTTACAGACGGCGTTAGAAGGGAACAGGCAGCTGGACGCTGTCGCTCCGCCAGCTCGTCTCCCTGGAGACCCAGCTCTGCCTCGCTTACATTCCTCCAGAAAAGCCAGTGCCTTACAGCCGCTTTTATTCGTCTTTTTTTTTTTACCATCATTTAAAAAATTGCTGCCCGAAGAAAAGAGCCTGGTACACATTTTCCCCCCGCTTTGTTCATGTGCATGGCGGAAGTCAAGGACGACTCATAACCGCGTCCGCTTTCGCTGCGCTCGGATTCACAGCTGGATGTTCACTGGAGCCGTTCTGCTGCGGGACGGGCCACGGAGTTTAAGAGCAGTACCCCACCCAGGGTTCACATCTGTGGGCTTCCGCTCACAGCTGGGCTCTCCAAACTCTCCTGCTCCGCAGCGCTGGCTGCAGTATGTCGCTGTGCAGAGTACCTCCGCCTTTCTGGGGGTTCGTGGGTCTGACGAGCTTTGCAGCTGTGTGGCTGTAGGAAGAGGTTAGGAAGATACCATTTTAAGAAAAAAGCTTTTTTTGGGGGGTGGGGAGGGGTGTCGCATCTGGTTACTGTGCTGTTTGTGGTGGTTGAGAAAACTGTCTTAATTCAGCAATTTGAACAGAATGCTATGACTGCCACCAGCACTTTAAGAACCGCTCATCGCTGTCACCAGTGTTCACCCCTCACCTATATTTTTAAATTACACCATTTTAGCAAACATTGCAAGAGAAGCTTAAAAAAAAACTCAGTGCTTGTTTGCAAACGCTTGCATTGCTGGCGTGGAAAGGAACACATTGCAATACATTTATTTGGCAAAAGCTTTTATCCAAAGCGACATACAATGAGTGCATACCGAAGGTCACTGGAACAACTACAAAACACAGGTTCGATAAGGTACAATACTCATTATGTAACAGTTACTCACAGCCATGAACCCATTAAGCCCAGTTTACACAGTAAGCATAGGCTAGGTCAGAGAGTAATGTCAAGTCAAAATAGGGGGCGCGACAACAAGCTACGACATCAACACAATGATACGGACAGATGGCACGACGAAGAAGGGCAATGATGTTTCACTCGTGGAGCTCTCGCTGACGCAAATCTACCCTGACCCTGACCGAAAAATGAACGATCGTCCCCTTCTGCAGCGCCCTTCTTCTGTTCACGCTGGGCTACCAGCGTAGCACAGGGCCTGTGATGGCCTGACTGTAGCTCACCGCCCGAGCTCCTCAGAACTGACTTCACTGACTGAAGCTAATTCACTGTTTCTCGCCTCATGCATATTGAATATTAGCCGTTATTCGCATTAATTAATGAGTGGAAGTATTGATGGTACAGTCTGGCAGTAAATGTCCTAATATAGCGCAAATGGCTGTTTAATCCCAGAATCCTTTGAGGCTGGAATAAATTTCCTTCTGCTGTCGGTTCAGTGGAATCACTCACCCAGTGCTGCCGGGTAAGATTCCCAGCCCCAAGAGAAAATTATATTATCATATCATTCCTGGCCTTGGACATTAATATTTACCAGAAGTACATAGACTATTGCCCCCCAAGTGGCCGTGCACTCACCAACCACAGTGTATAAAGCCGTGCATTACTTTCAATGAATCTGTGTTTCTTTAACATCTGATTGGTCAGGGTTTTCAGTCTTCACTAGGGCACTACTGGTATAGGAGTCATTATGAGCTTGACTTATGAATACTTTATTCTCACTTCATGTAGGCTATCATATGTTATGCTGTGTAGTTGTATCCGTCCACGTTCTCCACAAATAATAACCAGCAGCATGATCTGAATGTGGTTACTTAGGAGGGGAGAAAGGACCTTTTGTTGCCGGAACTTCATGAATAATTACAGTCCTAATGTGAATGCGGTATTGTAGGACAGTCCTGGGATTCAGAGGTCAGAATTGCAGAGCTACGCTTCCGTACTCCGTAGGTGGCTGTCCGGGGCCTCTGGGTCAAGTTGCAATCAAGGGGCTTTGTGTCGAGCAGCGAAAGCCTTTCAGATCCCAGACGAGTAAACAAACCCATGCAAACTTCTTTTTTTGTGAAAGAAAAGAATGTGGGATGATTTTTAAACCAGGTTGCTCCCCACCCGAGTGAACAATGGCCCTCTTTCACAGGGTTGCTCTCCGCACCCGCTCGATCGCTGTCTCGTCTGGTAACTGAGAGGCCGAGCATTCATATCGGCCAATTAAACGATTAGGGCTCCCAACGTCCTGATGGCCTTGCATTCCATTGGAGGAAAGTGGACTTTCTCATGGAGAAAGCATCTCAGGGTACACTTCCCTGCAAAAACCTTAAATGTTTTATCTTGAAACTTTTAGTCTTGTAACGAGACTTAAAATCTTTTTTTTTTTTCTCTGAAGTAGAAAGTGTTTGATTGTTTTAAGTTATCGTTTGCTTGTCAAGTGAAATTTTCCTACCCTTCTGGCAAATCATGAAATGAGTCAAACTGTTTCGCCTCACTGGCAAACTGTTAGCAAAAAAAGTAATGTAAATCTTTAAGTGTAAATATAAGACTGAAACACTTTTTCAGGGTTTTTCAGTATTCATTCTATAGTATCTAATGAGCCAAAAACAAATGCTCTCAGAATCTCATTAAGTGGGGCACGGGTCCCTGGATGAGAGTGTCTCTGAGTCGAAATGTTTTCATGTAAAAAGGTTTTTTGTAAAGTCTTCAGCCAGACGAAGATGGGAGGTGTGTGGTGTTCCTGTTGGCGCTGCTCCAGGTGTCCGCTCACTGGTGTGGAACCGCAGGCAGGTGAAATATGGAGGCGATACTGGCCCGAAGCTCCAGAATGAGGCCCATGTCCGCACCACCTGACCATAAACAGCTACATTAAACATTTCCCATTTATTTAACGGTTAAACTAGCCAGACATTGTGTCCCAAATAAACTCTGCAGTCAAATGATCTTATTACAAGCCTAAGAGCATGTAGCCTGTAGCATATACAGTATGTATGGCACACTTTTTTGTTTTAATAGCCTAAATCGGTCAAGAAATGCATACATTTTTTTGATCAGCTTATATATTGAACAGTCTTACCATGACCACCTCAGTGCAGAGATTAGTTGTCATTTTCCGTACCGTAACATTCTTCCTTCTGAATTTCAGTTCGAAGCGACTGTCAAAACTGTGAAACATGCGGAGAGCCGTGTTTGTATAACCAGGACTTTTTACCCACTTTGCGAGGCACAAGGTCTCAGAAACTGGCGCGTTGCCATAGTAAATAAACAACCCGCCCCGTACGGCCTTTGAATGTGTTTTGATTGAGCGGCGAAGCCCGGCTCGGCGGCCGCCCCCTCTCTCGCAGCTGTGTTTACGCTGACACGGTGCCGCGGCGCGGCGCGGCTGGCCTCGCGTCCGTCTGAGGCCCCGCCCCCCGGAATGTCGACGGCGCGATTCCGTCTTTGTGTATGCGCTGCCACTTCAAAGGCTCTCTGAGCCTCAGTTCAAAGATGCACTTCCTGGTTCGTGTTCTCCGGCTGCCATGGCGATTGAGTCTGTCGCAGGTGGAAAATGCGGCAGACTCAACTTTCAGAATGAAATCGCCTTAATGTGAATCTTGAATGAAAGGTGTTGTTTATTTATTGTATGAATTTTCTAATTTGCATAGATGATAATTAGGCTGTTGGTCACCTTTTGAACTGCACCTTCGTCCTCCTCCCTGAATGCTCTCTGACAGTGTTTAACGTTTTACTTGTAAATTCTCCCTGCTGCGGAATAGTCCTTGCAGTGAAACAGCATTGCACGGAAATCCGATTTGTCTGCAAGCATAATGTCAGAAACCAGAGTTCGCACAGGAAGTTGAGTCACCGATTCAAAGCAGACGTACACATTGCCGGCTCTCTCAGCTGGACCGGTTAAACCCCCTTTCCCTTATTTTTCAGAAGGCGAGCACCTGAACATCGTCTATTCATCTGCCCTTTTCATTGCTGTTTTGTCTTTTTTCTTCCCCCATGTACAGCTGCCCAGGAAGAGGGTTTTAGCTTTCTGCGTAAATGTCCGTATGGAGGTATTGTACTGGAAGCCAAATGCTGAAATAGCCCTTGCTGTGTTAACACCCGCAGCTTGCCAACAGAACCTGCCCTGAAATAACTGGGTCCCCCGACATTAACACAACCTGGCCCCAATTTCAGTAATCACTGCTGTAATGAAAGCCCCCCCCTCCACACCCCCCCAGTTTCACTGCTCATATTGTCCTGCCTCATTCAGCACGGTGGATCTTATTCAGTGCATCCCACTTATCAGTTCAGCGAGACCTTCCCCACTTATCAGTTCAGCGAGACCTTCCCCACTGATCAGTTCAGCGAGACCTTCCCCACTTATCAGTTCAGCGAGACCTTCCCCACTGATCAGTTCAGCGAGACCTTCCCCACTGATCAGTTCAGCGAGACCTTCCCCACTGATCAGTTCAACAAGACCTTCCCAGCTTAGCAGTTCAGCGAGACCTTCCCCACTTAGCAGTTCAGCGAGACCTTCCCCACTTAGCAGTTCAGCGAGACCTTCCCCAGATTCTCATCTGCAGTAGCTTAGCCTGCTGCAGAACTCTATTCCCGGTGAGCAAACGACCTGACCTCCTTTAGCCCTGGCGCTGCAGGCCGCAATACAGCCCTCACGTGAAACTGCCAAATCGAAAGGGATGAGCGTTCATCCCCGTTAGCGCATGGAATCCCCCGAGGAAACGTGGCCGCCGACGCCATATTCCATGCCGCTGATTTGAAGAATTAACACACTAATTCACCCCCCCCACAACTAAATGAGCACTTGTTGAAATACTCTGTGACTCCCGTTCTCTTGAATGGTTTGCGAAATTGCACCAAGGTAAGGATGCATATCAAAGGGGAAAAGTGCAGGAAAGTGCTGAATGTGACGGACGGTCACCTCAATTGACCGAACCACTTGTAATTTGAATGAATCACATTCAGATACAACCCAGCATCGAGGTGAAACGACACGGTGAATTTGATTCACCGGGTTTCCGCACCCCAGCTGTAACAGACTGCCCCGCGGAACGTTACCGCCGTCAGGGCGGGGCAGCCACTTCTGTCTCGCGGTCTCCACCTATTCAACAGCTTTTCACGTAGCCACTGCGACCAGCGGCCACGTAACCACGGAGATCAGACGGAAACATTGTTTTCCGTTGAGATCAGGAGCTGGTGCCGTTTGGTGCGGTTTTGAAAGCCCGTCTGTGATCATCGCATTGGAGTGTGACATTACTGGCCACGCCCACGTGATAGAGCGCAGAGCTCCAGGACGAGGTGAAGATTTTTTTGGGGCGGGGGGGGGGAATTAATTTTCCTCACTGGTTTAAAGCCAAGGAAAGCACTTCAGCTGTCACGAGTAATCCCCAAAAAGGAGAAAAAATGTAGGGAGATAGATCATCGATTCAAGGCCTGCTTTCAATCAGGGCTTGCATTATGAAAGTATGAAGGAAATGAAATTCCATCACACTCAAGCTGAATATATTTTCTGTTGAGATGTCAGACAGTGAGATGTTCCCAGTGCCCGTTAATGTGCGTAATATTCATAAGCACATAATCTTCTGACAGAGATGACACTTACGGCTATTGAGTCTGTTTTGACGGTCCAGACTTGCGGCGTTTGGGGTTAACTGAAACAGAGTTAGCTGAAATAGGGCGTGTTGCTTGAACGTGCGCTGTGGTGGCTGTTTCAGAACCATGTGGCATCAATTTCACAGAAGTAGAATGTGACGGTTACATGGCTGCTGTGCTTACATTCCGAACCGTTTTATAATTCATATTGGCTATCGCGCTGCAGCGGTTAACTGCTTTATAATGAGCATTTCTCATTACACTGCAACGGCTACAATCTGGACTGTTTTATAATTAGTATTGCTTATGACAGATGTTGGACATATCTTCATTTTTCAAAGAAATTCGAAATAAAATGTATTCGTTTTTTTTTCTTACACAATGTTTGGACCGTCAGAATAGAACCAATTATGTAAGGGACAGAGAAGTTTATTACTGTGTGTTACTTCATTCTGCTCAAGTTGAAGGCTTTGTATTAAATTCTGTTCCTGTTCAATCAGCAAGATGACCAGTTGTTTCTCTGAGTCACGCTCGGGGTTCACGGCTCGGTCTCTGTGGTTCCTTCTGTTGGTGTTACAGTAATGTGGTCCCCCTCCATTTGGCGACGTTTCACGGTTTCTCCACAGCTGCGAGAGGAGCAGGCCCCTGCGTCGTGCGAAAGCTGTCGGGTTCGCCGCCACGTCGGCTGACTGCGTTAACCCGGTCCCGCGGTCGCGCAGGGATTCGAGAAACGAGTCTGCTTTCTGCTCTTTATGAGTGGGGGGGGCGGGGCGGCGGGGGGGGTTAAAAAAGAAAAACCTTGTCAGGGTGCAGTGACAGGCGATCTTCAGGGAGAACTCCCCACTACATTCGCACAGTGCGAAGATTCACGGGAAAAAGGAAGTATTGCTTTCAACCGTTGCAACAGTACGGTAAGGGGGCTTGAGCCGGAATGGTGACGACTGTCACTCAGGCGTCACCGTTTCGACGCGAGCGCCGAAGTCTCCCACGGTCGGTTTGGCTGCTCTTGCAGGAGCTCTGGCAGTTCAAGTGAGGATAGTCTGCTTCCTCTTCGTACTTCCCCCTAAATTAATGAACGCTGTTGAAAGATGCGTCCAGTAATGAGCCTCAAAAGTTCATTCCACTCCATTGTTTTCTTTACCAGAAGCAGATCCGTAAACATGGCTGTTTCCAAGGACTGGTCGTTAACAGAAAAATGAGTGCCCCATTAGGTTGTTGATTGTTGACCGTTCTCACCCCCCCCCCCCCCTTCCGCACCCTCTGCCCCCCCTCCCAGGTTACGACTTTGCGGCGGTCCTGGAGTGGTTCGCCGAGAGGGTGGACCGCATCATCCTCCTCTTCGACGCCCACAAGCTGGACATCTCGGACGAGTTCTCCGACGTCATCAAGGCCCTGAAGAACCACGAGGACAAGATCCGGGTGGTGCTGAACAAGGCCGACCAGATCGAGACGCAGCAGCTGATGCGCGTCTACGGCGCCCTCATGTGGTCGCTGGGCAAGATCGTCAACACGCCCGAGGTCATCCGCGTCTACATCGGCTCCTTCTGGTCCCACCCGCTGCTCATCCCCGACAACCGCAAGCTGTTCGAGGCCGAGGAGCAGGACCTCTTCAAGGACATCCAGTCCCTCCCCCGCAACGCGGCCCTCAGGAAGCTCAATGACCTCATCAAGAGGGCGCGGCTCGCCAAGGTAGGCCTCAGTCCAGAGCCTGACTCAGTCCTGCGTCTACACACGAGAGCCAGTGGTTAACACGAGCTCCATGCCATGACCTATTTAGCCAACTGACTTGTGATCTATGAGCAATGATTGGAGTCCCATCTCACACAATGTAACAATCGTCCTTCGTTGAACACCATGTGACTCATCAATTTTCACCAGCAAATTGGTAGTCTTGCTATTTGTCTTTCCTCTTGCATTCAAGTCATCTGTTAGCTCAAGTCAAAACATCATATATATAGCTCAATATATAAGCTCAAGTACAAAGTTAGGCAAAAATCAATACTCCAACCAGGTGCATGGGTGAAACATCTTTTAATGCTGGAAAACAACAATGCATCTGATCAAATTCTATTTTCAATGACCCAGAACCAACATTGCGGCGGTGTAGTAGGTAAATATTCAATAATGTACTATCAGATTCATTTAATGAACATGTATAAGGGAATTGTGCTTTGACCTATTATGATGGAGTTTCTGAGAGTTCATTTACTGTTTTCCACGCAGAAGGGAAAAATGCTTTGCAGGCGTAAGGGATTCGAGTGTGAAAGTCGGCCACATCGTTTTGGTTGCTGTAAGAGTTGCTGCTGCACGAGAGTCATTTTGCAACCCGTGTTAAAAATCCCCTTCTTTATAACGGTATGATGGTGAAGGGGAAAAATCCCCTTCTTTAGAACGGTACGGTTCCCACGGCAGTCAAAATAAAGTTGTGCCGGTCTAGTCATGCAGCAAACCCTTTGTGGCTGCTCTGCAAGCAACCCTGGGACACCCTCGCCGAAACACTTTACCCCCCCCCGCCAATACCGCCACCGCTGCCGTAGCTGGGGCCTCCTCCACAGGAAGCACGCGCGGGGCTGTAGCTGACAGCGAGCGGCGCTGTCGTCCGCGTCGCGGCGGCCTGCATGTGGGCGGGGCCTTTGATCAGAGGCGCGGGGGGGGGTCTCGTTTTCACAGCCGGCCCGCCGAGAACCGGACCCCGCCCCCCCTCCGCGCTGAATCGATCCCCCGCGGCTGCAGCCCGAAAAGCCCATCGATTGGCGCGGGGCGGGGGGGGGGGGAGGGGGGGCTGGGCGACGTGCGCCGCCGCTGCGGAGAGGGGGGGCGGAGGGCAGCTTGTGAAGGGCCCCGCCCTGTTTTAAAGGCATCTGGAGGAACGCTTGTGCAGAAACGGTCCCGCTCAGCCCTTAGCTTGCCTGCGCCGTCGCCTCTCCATCTGTTAGCTCTCTGAACTCCGAGGGCCTCTTACGGGTCTGAGCCGTAGAGTGAAATATGCTGAGGGGGTTTCGAGCTCCCTCACAGGATGGGGGGGGAGTGGTGGTGGTGGTCCCCCAGTCATTACAGTGACTGCTAGCCTGTTGAGACCACCCCCCCCCCCCTTCCCTCCAGCGTCAGGGCTGTGGTTATATGCGGGGAATGGTTATTTAGTAGTGTGGCCCAGCCTGCACACTGCCCAGGGTTTTAACTAACCTCTCAGGATCAGCAGGAGTCTACCCCCTCGCTCTCTCTCCACCCCCCCTGGCCCTGTCCACGGCCCCCCACCCCCCCGCCCCAGGTCGTGCCTCCCCAAAGCAGCCCAGCTTTAAACGCGTTTTTCTCCGCAGTAAATTATTGCAGCTTTAAAGGGGGGTGGGCCAGCTCTGCGCGTCTGTCTTTGACCCGTCTCTGCTGATTGATGAGCGCGTCAGAATTCTGGGCTCGTCTCCCGCCTCCCGCCTCCATCCCGGCCCGGAACCACACGTCCACACTTCGCCACGGAGGGGGGGGCGGACCGGGGGCGGACCGGGGGCGGGCGGAAGGGTGGCCCACCAGGCCGTCATCGAGCTCCGAGCCGAAGGGACCTTGAAAGGCTTCAGGACTCGGTGACATCAGCAGTATTTGTCGCTGCGGAGATGAAGCAGGGCTCCGATTTCAGTCCCCCCCGGGCTCCCCTTTTTTCCCCTCTCGCTGTTTGCGGAGTAGATGACAGGCTTGGTTATTGTAGGCCTCACTTTGCAGTTCTGCTGACAGGCAAACTATCTCAGAACAGTCCCCTGTTCACGACACGGGTTCGCCTGCCTCTCATTCGTAGAGGTCACTTTTTTTTCAGCAGAAATGACATAATTGGCCGTAATGAACGTGAGACCGGACGCGATCGATCGGAGGGAGCGATGAAGGTGGGTGAAACTAAACAAAAGGCTGTGTACTGAGCCGTTGACCGTGCCTGGGACTCTGCCCTGTAGTGCCCAGGCCCTGTCTGCTGTTTGCCCAGAGCAGAGCAGCGTCCCAGAACGGGGGGCGGGGGGGGGGGAGATCCTGTGTTCCAGCGCCGCGGTGACGTGCCGTGCCCGTCCCAGATGGGTCGTTCCGGGCCGGGAGGAAACATTGGGAGAGCTTGTGGGCGGCTGCTCTTCTCAGAACAGGACGTTTGCCGCCCTCAAACCTCCAGCGTCCCCCCACCCCACCCGCCCCATTTGCTCGCGGCTCCATCCCCGATGCCCCGCTCTGTCCTGGGCAAAGATATACGCTTTCCCCCCTGTCAACAGCGACGTGATATTATGAGGAGTGGTGTTTTCCAGAGGAACGAGCGGTCAGCTCGTTACCGTGCCCTTTGGCTGCGGCCTTCCTCTACCCCTACAACCCCGTCATAGAGGCTCTCGCTAATGCTTCCTGCTCCTGACATAAAGCGGTCTGTCATAAGGAAGCAACAGGACCGAAGGGACCTAGAACTACAGTCAGGGACAAGCACACGCCCTCGTAACCACGCTGTAACTAAGGTGTACACATTTCTCTCCGTATGTGAAAGCGCTCATTCGTTTTTTCTCATACTATTTTATGTTTCCTGTCAGACTCGTCCTGGCTAGTCCTGGATAAAGTGGCACCAAAATGTCTACATTTGATAGTGATGAAGGGTGATGGATCACTCGAGCTTTTGTTTTACTGTGTCTTCCTTGTGCTGATCACTGGAAATGGATAATACCATGCTGCCCTTGGGTATAGTGCATCACGGCAAATGTCGCTCTGAATGTACTCTTGCCCCTGCATGTGTATTTAAATTTGAATTTTAGAACTGTGTATCTGTAAAAGGTTAAGTGGCAGTTTCATACCTTACTTATAGGAAACTGCGATGCAAGAGAATTGCTTGTAGTACCAACACTGAGAGAAAATTATTCAAAACCTTTTTGAGAGTTCTCCTGATTGAATGACTTGTCCTCTTGGTTTTTTCCATCATGTAACATCTGTAGCTTGTTTTAATAAATATTGAATCATGGAGTTAATCCTATGTTAATCCTAATCATAGAGGGATCAAGCTGTTAATTCTGTGTGAACTTTAATGGCCAGTAAACTGGATTTGAAGGCCTTGTCATAGACTCTATTCAGGAGACATTCAACCTGCTTGCATTCCCGTGCATAAGTACTGTATGGGTCTGTTTTATTTAGTCTCAGCATGTTTGGTCTCCTCCTGCAGGTCCACGCTTACATCATCAGTTCCCTGAAGAAGGACATGCCCTCCGTGTTTGGCAAGGATAACAAGAAGAAGGAGCTGATCAACAGCTTGGGAGAAATCTACGGGCGCATCGAGAGGGAGCACCAGATCTCCCCCGGGGACTTCCCCAACATCAAGAAGATGCAGGTGAGAGCGGGGGTGCTGTAAGTGGGGGCAGAGGGGGGGGGGGGGGATTTTAAGGGCCCTGACTGATTTACAGGGGCCCTCAAAAAATATTACAACACTGGATCTTCTGATGTGGTGGGGTTAGGGTGTGAGGTCTGTTCCTAGGGCCCAAAATACCTGGTGGCGCCCCCTGGGTGAGAGAAGCGTTTGATCCCTTGGACGTGTCAGACTCCAGTTACTGGAGCACCACAGTGTCTGCTGGACTGTGGTGCATTTCAGCACTTCAGTGGTTAAGTCATTGATTGGCTAAAGTCCACACGCCTAAATCGTCTGCTGACTGAAGGGAAATCCGCAGACGGTACAGGACGATAGTGCTTGAGTTTGACACCCGTGTCATGTGCATGTACCCAATCACCCCGTAGTGTACGAGCGCTGCGGAGGGGATTCTGACATGGTAAAGAATCGGTACTCTGAACAGCAGGCTATATCTCGTACCCGCATCTGAAGGCCAGACCGCGCCCGAGAGTGCATTAGCAACCCCGAGCCAGATGCACTGACGAGGGAGGCGATCCTTTTTCCTTCAAGATTTACGGCATTGCTTCCTCCAGTAGGAAGTGATTCAGCACTCGGGTTAAGGGCTGCTTTCCTCCTCTGCTCTGTGAGTGTGTGTATTTGCTTTTGTTTGCTTTGTGTGTGTGTGTGTCTGTCTGTGTGTGTCTGTGTGTGCATGCGTATGTGTGTGTGTGTGTGTCTGTCTGTCTGTGTCTGTGTGTGCATGCGTAGTGTGTGTGTGTGTGTGTCTGTGTGTCTGTGTGTGTGTGTGTGTGTGCGTCGTGTGTGTGTGTGTCTGTCTGTCTGTTGTCTGTGTGTGTCTGTGTCTGTGTGTGTGTGTCTGCGTCTGTGCGTGTGTGTGTGTGTGTCTGTGGCGCGTGTGTGTGTGTGGTGATCGTGTGTTGTGTGTGTGCAGGGCACGTGTGTGGTGTTTGTGTGTGTGGCAGTGTTTTGTGTGTGTGTGTGCGTGTATATGCGTGTGTGTGTGTGTCTGTGTGTGTGTGCGTGTGCATGTTTTGTGAGTGTGTGTGTGCGTGTTTTGCGAGTGTGTGCACGCTCCCATGAGCATCTGTTTGGGTGGAAAGAACCGCAGAACAGTTCACTTTTCATCCAGATCCTGAATAATTAAGTGCTGATTTTTGGTCCCTCTCCTGATGAAGTGTGGCTCCGGTACTGATGGGCAGTGAGTGGAGTGAGTGGGTGTTCGCGCTTATCACAGGCCAGTCTCCTCTTCAGCAAAGTACACACTGCAGTTTATCAGCAAACACAGTTTAAAGTGACAGGTCCTGTGGGGACCAAACAAGAAATACTTTAATTGGTTCATAATCCCTCCACTGGCTTGACAGATGACTCCCCTTATTGAAAATGATCTCAGACTATTAATATTTGTAATGCGAAATGACAGCCTTCCACTCAAGAGACTTCTTGTCATGTTAGTACACGATTTTAGTGTCTGCTGTGGTCCTTATCTGGGGAAAATTTTAACAGCTTTTTTAAACTCATGTCTTCATGTTCCTGTGTTATTTAGTATTTTAGTATTGAAATAAAATTGAATTTTAAATGATGGAAAAATTATCTTATCACTGTGTGTTACATTATTAAACATTTTTTCACTGTGCTGTAATGTACTTTGGGCAAACCTTAACTACTGCATGAAAGGTGCCACATAAATTAAGTAGCATTATTATTATGATGATGATTATTATTATGGTGGCATGGTGATGCAGTGGTCTCTGTGTTGCCTCACAGTTTGAATCCCTGCCGGTGCCTTTGTGTGTGGAGTTTGCTTGTTCTCCGCATTTCCTCCCCCCCGTTCAAGCATCGAATCAAAGCCCATAGGTATGAGTGTGTGAGTGAATTGTGTATATGTTCCCTGAGATGGATTGGTGAACTGTCCAGGGTGTATTCCTGCCTCTCGCTCCAGTGCATGCTGGGATAGGCTGTAGCCCCACAGGAGACCAGGAGTAAGCTTTCATCCAAAGCATGCTGGGATAGGCTCCAGCCCCCCAGGGGACCAGGATAAGTGGGTTAGATGATGGATGGATGGATGGATGGATTATTACTGAGCACGGCTTCTCCTCCCCTGCCACAGGAGCAGCTCCAGGCCCACGACCTGAACAAGTTCCAGCCGCTGAAGGCCAAGCTGCTGGACACGGTGGACGACATGCTGGCGCACGACATCGCCCAGCTGATGGTCCTGGTGCGGCAGGAGGAGACGCAGCGGCCCAACCAGGTGGTGAAGGGCGGGGCCTTCGACGGCACGCTCAACGGGCCCTTCGGCCACGGCTACGGCGAGGGCGCCGGCGAGGGCATCGACGAGGTGGAGTGGGTGGTGGCGCGCGACAAGCCCATGTACGACGAGATCTTCTACACCCTGTCGCCCGTCAACGGCAAGGTGACGGGCGCCAACGCCAAGAAGGAGATGGTCAAGTCCAAGCTGCCCAACACCGTGCTCGGGAAGATCTGGAAGCTGGCCGACATCGACAAGGACGGCATGCTGGACGACGAGGAGTTCGCCCTGGCCAACCACCTCATCAAGGTCAAACTGGAAGGTCACGAGTTGCCTTGCGACCTGCCGGCGCACCTGATACCCCCCTCCAAGAGGAAAATTCCAGAATAAAATGCGTTGTGGGATGTGTTGGTTTGGGTGGGTGGCGGGAGGAAGGGGTGCGATGAAGAGGAGGCAATAAATCGGGTTGGGTGACGAGGCTTTGACAGGATGCAAATAAAAATCATCACGAACATTTTCGAGACTGTGACCGTTCTGAGCGGGAGGGACTGCAGACGTTTGCTTGCCGTTTTGCTTTTGCGTTATTTTTTGTTTTATTTCTTTTTGTTTAAAGGGACTTGTCCTGCTGAAAAGGAGTGGGAGGGGGTTCAGGAAAGGTTTGTCTGGGGTAAAGCTTTTGGGGAACTCATGCGCACATCTGCACATACATACATCCACAGGTCAAGTGAAGATTTTGGGTCAAAGCCATGAAACGTGACTCCAAAAAAAGCTCAAAAACTGTAGGAAACTGTTTAACAAAATATATATATTTTCTGTTTGTCAAATATCAAAGGATCCCTCTGATGGGACGGACATGGCATGCTTAATGACAAAGAAAAGAATAAATGTCAAGCTTCAGTCTTACTTCTCCTTGTACTGGTAGATATTATCCTTAATATAAAATTGTATTGGAATAATGTACTGATATGAACCCTTTTTTTAAGTAGGTCTAGTGAGATTCTCTTCATGTGAACAGGCGGCATCATGATCAATGCAAGGCCTTTCTAGCCTGACCGAGAGACTGTTAAAATGTACAGCTGTCATGTCGGAAAAAATTTCCAGTCGAGACTTTTAAATGTGTAGTGTTTGAAATTGACATTAGAACTATAGTATCCCTGTCTGATGACTGTGTTAATGCCTATTTAGCCTCTTACAGTAATGTTACTTATACAGTTCAGATCAAGTCGGATGGAGGAAAAAGAGAGAGACCTTACTACACAGGGAAGGCAAAGGAGAGTGGCGTTTGTAAAATTGTCCGGCATTCATTTGGTCAAAAAAGTAGAGCTTTGCAGTGCCTGTATTGATCTATACTTATTGGATATTTGCTTAATTAAAAAGGATGATGTAATCAGATATCATTTGGCCTTTCTGTTCAGTATGTAGAACATGGTTACCTGTATTGTCTATGTACTGTTTTCAGAAGAAATAATTTCAATTAAACTCCTCATCTCCCCTCCCAGTGACACCCAACCTAGCTCTCCCATACTTAAATTTTCTGAAAAAAAGATTATTGCTACTTTCTTTTTTTTTTCAAACTGTGTGCTTGGACTCTGGTATTTGTAGTTTCTTCCTGAGTAAATGATGTGGCCTGCTTCTCCGTATTGAAATGTATGTGTACTTAATGGCTGACACATAACGACTGTCAGTCCTATCACTGAGACTGTGAGATCAGAAGGAAGTTGCTGTGGTCCAGCGGTGGCGTAACTGGCTGCAATTTGTGTGCGATGCTCTGCGTTTGAGAATAAGCCGGAAGCTTAGAGTTTGGAGGAGATCACGGGATAGCCTGTTTGTATTTGTGTTCCTAATCATGTTTCTGGTAGTCTTCCACTACTAGACGTGGACTACTATACATCAGTTTGGATTGGCCGTGGTGTGCAGTACGTATGAAGGAAGGAAGTGTACGGAGCCAAGGTGATTATCAGACTAATGTACTTTGGGTGGGGAGAGGGGAGGGACCCAGAGGATGATTTTGGCGGTGGGGGGCAAACCCAGAGGGTGATTTTGTTTTTGATCCTGAGTGTATGTGGAAGTCTGTGTTTCTGAAAGACTATGAAGGAGAGGCTGTTTGTCTCGTTTAGTTTCTTTCGCATAGGCACTGTTTGGATAGCAGAAGTTGGTGGTCGGTGTTCTTGCTTCTGGTATTTTTATCGTCAACAAAGAGGTGTTAAATGTCCCGTGGAGTGCTTGTCAGTGCCGTGGTAATTGGACAGATGTTCGCAGCCGGTTTCTTTTTCCATACATTAGCGCACGTTTCAGCTAGCAGCTGCAGCTAAACTGGGAATAGCCCAAGCTGTGAATGTACTCATTGGCCATTTGCAGGACCCATATTGTAGCACACTGCCCAGAATACAAAACCGCTCGCTTGCTTGCTTGCTTGCTTCACTGAAACCAATTAAAATTTCAATTTTTCAACAATTACACTGTGGAAAATTAAATAGATGTTCGTACTCTGTGTAGACGGTGGAACACACTTCGCAGTCTGCGGCGTAACGTTAATGTGCGCGTTGACAGCGTTTCCTTGTCTCGCCGTCGATTCTTGGTCGAGATTGAAAATAATTTTGCTTTGTCTTTTTTTCTTTCTCTCTACTGAATCGCTGAGTGGTCTTTCCATTAGTGTGGTGTGACCTGCTGGACTGTGTTCTGCG
Organism: Anguilla rostrata; assembly: GCF_018555375.3. Lineage (NCBI taxonomy): Eukaryota > Metazoa > Chordata > Actinopteri > Anguilliformes > Anguillidae > Anguilla > Anguilla rostrata. The sequence goes on from NC_057938.1 coordinate 48,319,955, forward strand.
TTAAGGGGCTGGATCAGAACTTCCTTCTATCTGCAGTGTGTACGCTCATTTCTGGATTTCTGCAGGGGGGTGGGGTGTGTTGGGGGTGGGTGTGAAGGGGGGGAGTGGGCAGACGGGCAAAGCCGAGCTCTGGGGGGCTGCATTGTTCATAACCAACTGTGTGCTGTCTGTCTGTCTGTCTGTCTGTCTTTCGGGCCTTTTCCTCTGTAGCTTAGTTATGTCTCCACCCGATTTCTGTGTACGTGTTTAACCAGACTATGTATCAGAAGCTGATGACCGTGTGCTCCTTGTAACCTTTCCCTGAGGGTGAGAAACGGGTTCCGCGAATGTGCGTGTGTTTGTCGGGGTGAGGGGGAGGTGGGGGCGGTGCGGGAGGGGGGTGGGGGGGAATGCTCAGCTTTCACAACCGAATAAAATAAATCCCGTTCATTTAAACCAGACTTCCCCCGGCTCGCTTTGCTTGTGTCCTTTTTCCAGAGCGCGTTATTCCGTTTGATTGAAGCCGCGTGGACGGGCGTGACCTCACGAGAGGCGGGCGGATCCGCGGCGCGACTCCGCCCTCCCCTCCGCTCGGCCGCTAACGAGGGAGGGGTGCGGGGGAGGGGACACGTGTTTTTTAGCGGCTTTCTGACATTTCTGTCGATGGGGTTTCCCCCCACAAGAAATGTGGGATGTGCTGTGTTGTTTTGGCCGCATGCACGGCAGGGGAGAGCCGGAGCAGGAGGCCTCGTTTTCGCCAAACAAAAAAAAAAATGTTGGCTAAAGTTTTTTTTTTTTTCCACTCATTCCTTGGAGTTTGTTTAGCGAGACGGCTGTAAATTTGAACCTCTGCGGCTCGAAGGCGTTCGGGATGCTGCCCTCCGTCTCCTTAGACGCGGAGGTATTCACAGACATAACTCAGGAAGACGAACAGCCCATGACCTGGATAACTGATGTGTGAAGAATTCACTTCAAGGGTAATTCTTTAAATTACACACTCAGCAGGTCTGGAAGCACTAGAAAGGGGTTAAAAAAAACTTTCAAGTGCAGTAAATACTTATTTTTCAAACCGAACCCGATGCTAAATGTGCTGCTCATGCAGAAAATATGACACTTATCATCGCAGAAGTGCTGCTGCAGATGTTTTCAATTGTATGAATCGTGTTTGCACGTGCTAAAATGTGCCTGCCTTGAATGTGACATTTTATCTCTTTTGCCTGAAGAGTGTTGTACGCAGCATCCGTTTGTCTGTCTGACGGTGTGACGTACAGCCTGCTGCAGATCCTCTCTCGTCCCCTCAGTTCGGAACCCTCCTGTTTTCGAGCGGTGCTCAGGGGTGCCGTCTCTTCACATGAACACCAAATTTAAAATTCGGGCCGCCTCTCCCCCCTGCGGTTCCTCTCCCCGTTAGGATGAACCCCCCCATGATTTCAGATCCCCAGGGTATTTGCAGGGCAGGAAGTGTAAGTCAACGGAGAGCCTGCCATTCTTGTTTGTTTGGAAGAGGTGGACAGTTGTTGAATCCTCCTCTTCCTGGGTCAGAGTTCATCGTGAGCTCAGGACATTTCCGCACGCCGTGCTCTCCACGTCATTTGGAGGTGAGGCAACGGGGGGGACAATCTCTTGTTTCCCACTGACATTCACCTCAGTAGGGTACATGATTATCAGAGGGTGATATAAATGATCCCAAATGGACCAATCAGGAGGCTGCAAGTTTATGGTGTTCTGTCTGCTGATGGTAGGGGTGAATGGGCTCTGTTGGATTGGATGGAACACCACTGGGCATTTCTCCAATCAGGACCAAACTGATGTCTATCACAACAGTTGTGAGATGGTGAGATTTAAAGCATCTACTTGCCATTTTGCAGCACTGAAATTAGTCAGTCAGTTAACCAATAAAAATCCAGAGTCATAATTTATCTGAAAATGCAGCTGTGGCTGCTGGTTCTCGACACTACGTTACATTACATCACTGACATTTTACATGTGCATCAGAATGAGATATGTCGCATCATAGCTCAATTTCCTGAAATTAGACAGCGTGATGGACAGTGTAGTTCAATCGTAGCCTGTCATTTGTATGGATTTATGCAGCTTCAGTGTGTTATCTGTGGAGAACGTTTGCGCGGTTGATGCAAAAATAAATGGGCTGCAGTGTGTCCATCGATCATTTCCCATCTCAGGAGCATAACGGTTGTAAAATGCACGCTCAATCACACTTGGTAATTTTCACACAAACTGAGGCGCGTGCAACATTATGTCCGATGAACAATTCTCCACGCAGGCTAACATGACAGACACCACAAGCAGAATCTCAACACCTCCCTGAGCAATGTTAACAGGCTTTAATTTTTTTTAATATATTGCTTCGTCATGCCTTCCTTCTGGTTACTACCAGGTATACTGCTAAATGCCCATGTAAGACATGTTGACAGTGTTTAGGGCTGTAGCAGTCTTAATATTAGCTCTTTACTGCACATTGAGAACACAAATGGCAACAAAAAGTGTTTGAAATCACTTTTGTTGCTTATGGGGTTTTTTTGTTGTGTGGCAGTGAGGTTTGATGGGGACTTTGACTTTTTGTTTTGTTTTTTTAAATCCTGGGAGGCCAAGTGTTTTTTCTTCTAGGTGGAAACTACAATTGTGTAATTCTAAATTATCTTACAGAGAGGCAGCTGATTTGAGGGTCTGATATGGGCGAATGAACACTTGTCATCACTGCGAATACAAAGCCAACACCTTTCGTTTCTTTTCACGGGCTGCATTCTCTGAATTCTCTCGAAATGAAAGAATGATGGCCCACATCTAATTCGGTATGGTGTGGATGAAGGGAGACAAAAGCAACAGATATCTGAATAAAGAACAGGTAATACCAGACCCCTGAGTAAATCGGGCTCGGTCAGGTGGAATGCACTGTAACAGGAAAATTAATGGATGCTGGATTGCTGTAAATTGAATTACAGCAATTTACTCCTGTGGGGGTTTAGGCCAAGGTTGTCTGTTAAGCGTATTGTGACAATTGTTCGTGAGATGAGCTGTATAAATACGTTTTGATTTGATTTGATTTGATTTGAATTTTAAAATATTTCAAATGGGTTTCTCAGGGACTGAGGGACCCACAAAAAATGGGGCCATAGGCAGGAAATGACCTTGCATGGTCAGGGTGCCGGGAAGTTCCCCTGAAAGGTCACAGAGAAACATCCCTTAGCTGGGAAGGAAATGAATCTCTCCCTAAGCTCCCGAGGACCTCGTCATTTCAAATCAGCTCTTATTTTAAAACCGGCATGGGGCACACGAGGAGACCGTTGCTATCAACTCCGCCAGAGGTCCATGGAGTTGCGGTCTGTTCTCACGGTGCGAAAGAAAGGAAATAATGTCCTTTGTCACGGGAGCTTCATCCACAGTGCGGTGCGCTACGCTTGGCCGCCACCCAAGGGGGCCGGCTCCTCGAGAGGGGTACTCGGTTTTCGATTCCCGCGCAGGGACGGAGGAAAATGCGCGACACAGGACGCGCCGAAGTAACATCCGCCACGCTCTCCATTTCCCTCAGGAAGAGCCGCGCATATGCCGCCGGTTCCCGGCACACTCTGACCGGGCATAGGCCAGGGTCTTTCCTTTCACGCCCAGCCTTGTTTGTTTTTTTTTTTTAATCGCTCCCCATCCCTCCATCCTCCTCACCGTCTATGTCCCCGCGGAGAGGTGCGTATCGCTAGGCAGTGCGCTTTACTAACGGGAGCTCGTTATAAAAGCAAACGTTACAGAAACATTCCCTGATACATATGAACGAACGAAGAAAACAGGGAGGGGTGGCTTTAAAATGCATTTTATAGTTTAAATGTGCATTATGTACTGTGCATTAATTGGAAGACTAAGGGCCAGTTTCTAGTTTATGTGCATTTGACCCTGTGCAGAATGAAGCAGGTTAAATCAGCGCTAAACGGCATCTGCCATTCTTTGACAGCGGCAATGCAGATGGCCATTAAGTCATAGTTCCCGCAAGCACATTACAAAGCCTCATTATGGGTATCATTGTTGCTTTGAAATATAAATAACACACAGGTTTAATTTTAGAAAGGTTTTATTACCCTGGTGGGGCTTGGCGTGAAACAATGCTCCCAAAAACAATACAAACTGTACGGTACATTACATGATATTTTAAACTACTACTATTTCCTGGAAGCTGGGAAGCAGAGTATTCTTCAACAACAGGAATTTCTTATCACTTCCAGAGGAAATTCTTATCGTATCACTGAACCTTAAAATGGCTGTCACTTTTTTTACCACAAGAGGTTTGAGTAAATATATGCTTTTTCCAAAAAAAAAAAAAAAGGAAACAACTAAAACATTCAGTGAATGTCACTGACAGTTCCAACAATGAGGGCATATCTGTAAAGGAATGTGCGCACGTGCGAGTGTGTGTTCACGCACGCGCGTGTGCGCGTGCATACAGGCTGCGGTATTTTTTTACTGACTGGTCTGAACATTGTTGACTGGCAGTCTAATTGTCATTACAATAATTTTAAACAAGGCCAATCACAGTTAAATGTGTCAGACAAAGCTTGTCTCATAAGGCATGGAGATGACATTACGGACCCTCAGTTCATAGTCTCTCAGCGTTATCTCACCTGGAGTTCAGCACAGTTACTGCAGAGCCGTTCCATCTGCTGTACGCCTGATAAAGGCCTCAGTAATACCAGTCACTTCATTAACGTTGCGAAAGACCACTTCGCAGTGCGGACTCGGTTTATAAGGAGGTGATGACAGGCGTGTGGGGCACGATAGGGACACAGAGGAATAGTTTTTCAGCAGTTACTTTATCATCGCTAAATTGTCAGTTTCTTGTTCATAGTATGGGCCTTGTATCGTTAACCTCTTTAGACATTTTTCTGAATACAGCCTACATGAAACATCTCACTCAAAGCTAGACTGTATTTATTCGAGACATGTTTGTATTTAAATAATATTTATGTAAATTATTTCAACCAACCATACAGATATGTACCATATCTTGGGAATACTGTGCTTTTTCATTTTGCCCTTGTAACTTGATTGCAGAAGTCTTTCTTTTCCGGACAATGCTGACTTTCATTTCCGTACAGTGAGCATACATTTTGATTTTTGTGCCCCACAAAAAAATTAAACGGGGTTTGCAGAAAAACGGCAAAGCCACGGAATGCGTTTCACTAGATCTCGCAACCAAAATTCCATCGCCATAGCGATGCTCTCCCTCAGCAGGACGTGCTGTTCTTCTTTCTCGCTCTCTGACCGGGAGGTGTTTTAATCAGCCCGCTGCATCTGTGACAGCACTTTGAGCGATGCCCGGCGTGACAATGGAGCGCCCGTGCCGTAAATGGGAACAACTAGCGCGTCGCGAATCTGCTGGTGTATAAATCTCTGCCGTAGACGGTATCTGAGATTGAGTTTCTCAAATGAAAATAATCATTCTGCCAAGGTCTGTATGATGGGCCAGCGCAAACCGAAATGGCTCCTCGCTAATGACTCCATCTATCACGCGCCTGAGCGCCTCACGAGCGCTTTCCCGTAGCTGCTGGAAGCTGCAACCCGCGTGTCGCAGATGCTGTGTTGGTTGGGAAAGTCCTCTTCCTCGCAGCTCGGCTCTATTTCGCGACAAACGCGCACCCCTGGTTCGTGTCAGATGGGAGGATGCCGAGTCACGCGGCCGGTTTTATGCGCTACTCTGAAACCTTACACCAGGGTCCTAATTATTTGTCCTGGCAACGTGGAAACTTCGGAAGGTGAGTCAGTCTGCAGTGTAGTATGTGGTTGTGCTGCCCGTTCAGCGGGAGGCGAGAAACCACGTGATATACAGACAGTCATATTAACTCGCGTCGTGACCTTACAGCGAGTGTGGAATTGTGAGTTTTATGGCACTATTTTCCCAGTTCTTTGAAATGGCTATATTTTCCTGAATAAAATGACAGCTGATCTTTTCTTAAATTACTGCAGGGGTCCAAAGAAATATACCTTAACTTGCTGAACACAGCCTACGAGCCACTATCAGACTAATCTCGCCATTGTATTTACATAATACAACGCCAGCATCATTCCACAGATAACATAATTACACTCTGTTGTTCAATAAACAGTGTGCCAAACTTCCCCACGAAAATTCCCCAGGACCCCATAGGTTTCATAGGTGTGACGTCAGTACACTTTTAAAAGATGTGGCAAGAACAAGCCCTTCACTGTCCTGTAGTACCGGACCTCTGTCGCCTCCTTGTGTTTGCGATGGAGTTGAGCACATGAGGGGAAAATGGGAAGACACGAGTCCGTCAGCAGTATGGGCGTGCAGCAGGGAGCACATTGTGGGCAAGGTGAACTATTTAACACTGTGGTTAATTAAGCTGTGATTTTAGCAGTGTTCCCCCACGGTCACCCGCCTTGCTCCATACGCAATGTCCCCATCCAACCCAGGTGATGCTCTCTGTCTCCAAGCCCTGGCTGGGTAACCTGTTGGAGGTCAACAGAGTTATCATTCTGAGAATCTTTAACACGTGTGCTGGGGGCCATCTCTGCTGTCTCCTCACCCACCTCCAAAAGCCCCAGCCCCCCCACCCCCGTTTTGCCGGGACACGGCTTTGGGTGTTTGTTGTTCCAGCCCGTCCCGGAGAGTGCGGTGTGTCCCGTTGGGGACCTGGGGGCGTTGCAGCTGTGGAAGCAGCACCCGCTATTACACCACCACCATCAGAGGAATTCTGACCCCCCGCCACCAGAAACTGTGCTCTCCCGACTGTCAAAATAAAGACGCTGAAACTCTCCTTGTGATGGATCATGGAGATCAGTCACTTGCGATGAATAATGATAGGATTGCATTCTGCGTTACTGGAGTCCCTCTCTATTACTTGTCCCGTGCAAGAATTCTAAAATTTTAATAAAGTCCATAATTCCACTTTTTCAAAAAAAAGTGCCTTTGAAAGTTGCCTTTCAAAAGTATATTTACGGATGTTCCACTCATTTCAAGACCGAATAAAAACATTCCTTCATTTAGCTTTTCAAATGAATGCATGATCTTTGTGTGTAGTGCTTTTTATAGAGACACTGTCACAAAGGGTGCTTTGCTGAAAAACAGGAAATAGGAAAAATTGGGCAAGACCATGCTTGAACCCCTAAAAAATCCGGCCAGCGAGCAAAGAAAACTCCCCAGTTAGGAAGATAAAACGTTCAAAATGGGAGGTCATAGCCAAAACTCTGGAAAGATTGATTAGAAAGATAGGGTGGAGTCAGACAGTCGGAATGAACTGTCGGTATGTTCTCTCATGGGTGATTTAGAGGCTATGCACATTTCCACTGCATGTTTAGGGTAAAAAAAAAATGCAGATTGAATAATGAAAAGTAGGTTCCTGTGTACAAGGTGAAAGACAACTGCCTGTGACGACCTTCGTGTGACCTCACTCTTTGTCCTGAATGAAGAGACAAAAATAAGGGTGGGGTAGTCTCCGTGCGCCCCTGGGACCAGTTCAGAACGTTCCCAACTGCCACAACTGCAATCCCGGAGACAGCTGCGTGCCCTGCTCTCCAAAAACACGACTGTAAGCTGAGGACCTCTGGCCAGAGATTCTGAAAATGGTGATTTATTTCTCCAGTAATGCAGTCAGAAAAGCTAATGATAACCACAACAGCAAGCCTAAAAATATAATAACCATCAACTGGTTATTATACTATTAGGCTTGCTCCATATGGATGGAATGGCTTTTATTATTATTATTATTATTATTATTATTACTCCAAGCACCTGAATAGAAACAGGCTGTCAGTTTTCTAACACATAAAGCCATCATCTTAATGCCCTGCGCTGGCTGTTTGCAGGGGCTTCCTCCCAGGTGATGCACATTCGGTGATATTGTTACTTTGGGGGGTCACCCCTCTGCTGAATTGGACACCTGCTCTCTCGGCTCTCTGGGCTGCTACTCAGTGTAGAAGTCCTCTAATGCTGTGGCTTAGCTGGTATCTGCATGATAAGCAAGAAGCTCCTGAGTCACCATTGGCTGACTGAACCTATGCACGTGCATTTGCTTTTGCTTATTTTGACAGTAGTTACTCTCTATATTGTGTTGCTATTTTTTAATGTGTTTCCCCAAAGCAAGTCAGTGCAATCATGCAAGCTGAGAAGTGTCTCTGAACTCATGTTATATATTTTGCATGTGTGAATACTGTAGTGAATAAATTCATATTAACTACATTGCTAGAGGGGACAATGCCTGTGTTGCACCAGGATTAGAATCTGTCTATAATCCCACAGCAAACAAATTCACAAATGACTTCCAGTCCCCCTGGAATTTCTTTCACGGGGAGCAAAAGGGACTTGAGGCCACGAACATCGGTCCCGACCTTGACGTAACAGAAGTTTAAAAAGAACAGTTCCCAAATCATTCTTTGTGTGGTATTTTTGCCCTGTGTGTTACCCTCCCTGATTGATCGCCTGTCAGTTGGATATGTATAGTAAGGATGTGTGTGACCGAGATGTGAGGATAAGAACAGAGGATCTATGTCCTTTGTGACATCACTTAGAAGGGAGGTGGCACAAAGTTGCCGTAGCGACTAACAATGGCCAGAGGTTAAGAAGACACCTAAAAATAAGCTTTTGGGGAGGCTGGTATTTGTTATGCATTGATTGCGTGCGCTAAGTATGTGTGAACTTGGTTTGACCCAGCTGATTAAGAGGGAGAGGAGTAGTGAGGCTATCTAGCTGTGGCTGTTTCGTGAGTTCATGCATTCTTTCAGTGACAAATATATATTGGAAATCCTGCTGCTCAAAGATAATTTGCTGCATATTTCTACTGTTCAAGCATCAGAGTAATTCCTGAAGCGATTCCTGCAATGATCTCCTGAATTATGATACAAAAACATGTACATTATGTGTGCTTAGGCCACTACAGCAACTTTCAGTTTTCTGGAAGAGGAAAACAATTGCAAGAAAACATGGACCCCCAGAAAACCCATTAGTTGGAAATAGTTTGAATTATGGAATTATGGAATTATGGAATTATACTTCTAAGTACTTATACGTTTCTAGGTGTTGATTTCCGTCACAAAGTGGACCGTGGTGCCTTAAGGACAAACATCTGTTTTCTCCTGCAGCACAGAAATATATTATAATTTTCATTTTTATACTTCACAATAAAACTCTGCAGTGATGGTGAAATAGATTATTGTGAGCAAAGCAAAACAAAAACATGGAGCAAAGGCGAGTTGGAGGGGGGGTTTAGAATGTAAACAGCAGGCATGCACTGTTGACCCTTATTTTTTATTTATTTTTTTCAGCCGATCTTTTGTTAGGCACTTTCATAAAGTGCTCGAAAGAGACCGAGGGCCACTCAGAAGTTGTGCAACTTCTTTTCAAAAGTTTGCATAATGGCAACACACAGCAAAGACCATAATCCCAAGGTATTGTGTCCTCTCGCATTTTTTCGGGGCAGTCGAGGCCAGGTCGTTCTTCTGGTTCCGCCAATGGGAAAGTGGGACAAATCGTGGAAAAAATGAGGGGTATCTTTTTGGTGATTTTGTCTCCTTGGAGAGCCGGTCGCAGGCCTAGAAAAACAAGCACTTCCACGGTCCGCAGTCACCACGGGGTGCCGAACAGCTGGAGCAGTGTACGCTGCTCCGCCGCTCGTGAGCATTAGACAGCACAAAGGCAGGCCCAGGGCATGCTAAAAAACCGAACCCCCCGTGGTCGTTCCCATGGAAATGACCTCAGCTTTGCCTTGCCGCCATCGTTCACCATTCGCGCGTGCTCCGCTGGATATCGAGACCCCACAAATGATCTGAAGACAGCAGATCGAGCCCTTCTATGGATGTGCCGAGCACATGGCATGTCCCTGGAGTGGAGCGGATCGGGGAACACACAGTTTGTCCGGCTAACATTTCCCTGGGGCTCGGTACTTTCTGGGTGGGTGAAGAACTCAGTCGGAAAATGTCGCCGGTTTCTCACCGGCAAGAAAATGGGCGTGGTTGCATTTCTGCGTTTGTCCAGCTAATAACTTTTCTTTATTTTCCAGCATTTTCCCGAAATGGTAAGCTTGGTAACCCCACCTCCACCCGCCCCACACAGTGATTACTAAGCCTGACTATGGACACGGGTTGTGCAATAACAGGCATTGTGCAATACTTTCGATGATGATTGTGTATGACGACTTGCACTTTTTATACATAACTTTTATTTATAACTCTTTTCTATTCTTATTTTTATTAACTTATTTTGTTTTGTTTTTGTGTTTTTATGTCTGAAACTGTCTTGGAAGTGTGCTTTTTTTAACTGTGTCAGTGTCTGCAATGTTTTTATGTGGCACCAGAGAGACTGGCGAACAAGGATTTTTGTTATTCTGGAATGGTATAATGATAAATTGATTTGAATTGAATTGAATAGCTTTCATTCCCTGCTTACCCATGCCTCTGGAATGGTGAGTGAGTGTGTGAGAGAGAGAGAGAGAGAGATTGCAAGAGAGAGAGCGAGAGAGAGAGCTCACACTGAAGTGAAATCTAACGGAGTGCTCTGGCCATGTTTGCTGGGAATGTCGTGAGAATCCAATAAGGAGGCTGGCCTACAGGCTAGCCTCGCGGTGACCTCCTGCCTCTCTGCTTCGGGCAGTTTATTTGATTCATTGGGGCTCTGCTGTAGAAACACACACGAGCTTCACTGAACCCGACTGTGTGGCATCAGGAACCCTCACTGTTTCTGCGGCTTAAACGACAAGTAATTACCAACAAAAAGCCTGGGATAGTGCTTTCCTTAAAATCAGATGCTGTTTTGTTGATCTGGGAAGGCCCGCCTACAGTAATATTGTATCATCGGTTAGATATCTAATCAACATCGGTCATGGAGGTCAACGTAACGTTGATTATAGTTGAAGACGTTAGATGTTCCTTGAAGATGCCAGTCGGGGAGGGGCCCTGAGTCCCCATCAGTGACATTCAGGGACAGTTCTGCACTCCTCAGTGAGGCAGCATCCGCTGCGCACACGAAGACGGTTTATGCAAAACAACGCAGCACTGAAGTCACCCGATCTCAGCTCAGTTTCAGCGTTTCAAATATTTGGTGTTTTCCCATGACACGCCTTGGCAGAAAAATATATCTTGCGTGGAAGCGAGTGACCTGGAGCAGTTGAATTTCCAAAACAAAGACAGAACAGAACGGCCCTTAAAGAGAAACCTTATCGAACCTGTGTTTTGTAGTTGTTCTAATGACCATGATATGCACTTTTGTACATCACTTTGGATAACAGCATCTGTTAAATAAATGTAAATGTAAATGAAAGGGCCTTCCTCTTTTTACCCTTTTAGAGATGTCACACAAAATCCCAGAATCCTTTGCTGGTAATCGGGATGCGATTTGTCTGTGAATGGGTGAGATGATCTATAATTATGCAATAGTGAATTTCAGTTAGATTTTTGGTCATTAAATGGCACTCTTACATATACCGTAGGAATGTATCTACAAACCGAGTTTGGTTTTGCCGGCCCTCAAGTGCGCTGAATGAATTCAGGCAGAGCGGATATTACATAGGAAGTGCAGGAGAGACGTTACGGTGGGCAGTCAAGGAAAAGAACACAGGAGGCGATAATGGGTAATGAACGAGGAGTCCGTCTGAGATAAGATGTGCTTCCCACTGGCGCGATATCAAGGGAAATTGATAGACCCGATGAACGATATCTGCACAGTGACAAAAAAAGAATACAATGGCTGAGATACACTCCTGGTACCTCGGTGAGCCTGGTGCCAAATTTGACAGAAATGCAGAAAGGAAGAAGCAGATTAAATTGCAGCACGCACACAAACACACACACGCACACACACACCACACACATATGTATACGCACTACACACACACATATGTATACGTGTGTATGTGAAATGGATGAGGAGTGGGCAGCTGGCTTCTCCCTCAGATGAGCCTCATCTTCCTGTTTCCTCCGGTTGCTATCGTGTCCTCCGGTGGAGCAGGGGGAAGGAATATCCGAGCGCGCGTGGCAGGATGTTTTTCGGCGGCAGGCCCTCGTCGCCGGGCGGGGAGGTTGGGGGGGGGAAGTGGACTCACGCGTTCTCGTACGCGGACATCCGGGGGGGTACGTGAACCTGCCAGCGTCCCGGTTGCGGAGGTCATAGGGCTCATTTCGTAAAAACAGAGGGCCAGGTTTATTTTTGAAACACGGTGACAGTAGTTCATGAACAAATTACAGCAGCGGGGACCACACACAGGTCCCCACTCACGCTTCTCGTTCTGTCCTTGCTAAACTACGCGGGTCGAACAGGATAATTCCTGACTATTATTATTTTGGGTAATGTGTGAGATATGATGAATGAAATGCAAATGCTTGAACCTACTGGCTTGTTTGGTGATTAAAATTATATTTAATGAAGGCTTTCGGCCAACTGTTAGGGGTGAGGGTAGGGTGCTGCTGAGTGCTCTGGAAGGCAGCGGGTCTAACTGAGCCAAAACTGTAGATTGGCACTATAAATTTCCTGTTTTAATATGGTCCTCTGCACTGTTCATGGATCCTTCGGGATTAGAGTCACGTCATATTTCCCCTGCACACAGACCTTCACACCAGTCAAGTTTTACCATGCAACATGTATCCACTCATACTTTGTAAACAACAAAAATGGCCCTTTGTGAGTTTTTGCCTCCACAGGTAGAACATCAAGGTTCAGAAAGCTAAAGCCTTCCCTAGTATTTTGTTCCAATCACCTTACTAATTAGCACAATTCTTCATCAAGGAGGTAGAACTAATTAGTGAAATCAGCTGGCTGAGGTCATTGGTGGAAGAAACACATGGTAGGAGTTTTACTTTCTGACCCCTGGGCTTCACACCTCTGTCATGGTAAATATTTGTTGAATATAAAAATCTAATTTAGGAAGTAAAGGCCCTCAGATGCCTTTTGAACCAACCGCTGCATGCTTATTCAACACAGATTTAGGAAGATCTGCTTGTTTGAGTTGAGGTTAGTTGGTGTGCACTGCTGCTTCAGGCCCAACTACTGGTGTGATTTTATGCATTATTATGGCTCTACCTAGTGGCCAGGAGGAGAAATGCAGCATGCTGGTGTGGTGTGATCTGGTGCTGGTATGTATTGTATGTGCTGGGATTAGTTCCCTGAAACTATAAGCTTTCTAACAATTTCTCCTCCATTTGTGTCCTCCATTTTTTTACCCAGAAGGGAGGAGTCTCAGGTATAAACCTATACTACAAGTGGCTTTCAATAAAAATAAAATATAATATTTGAGAAAATATTTTCACTGTAACGTTTTTTGTCATCCAAGACACTTGTATTAAGTCAAAAAATAAATTAAATGTTTACATTTCTTTTTCTGCCAGGTCTCAGGACGTTAAGATATAATAACTGATTTCTCTAAAAGTAAGAGCTAAGAGGTGCCATTTAAAAGGTTTAGCAGTATATCAGCAAAATGTCTTGTATAGTTCTGAGCTGAGGTTTTTTGAATTTAACTGCCAGGTGTATTCAAATTTGTCATCTAAGGATAGAACTGCAAAAATTCCAATTTCTTACAGCAACACGATGTGATTTTACAGCTTAATAAAAAAACAGGAATGCAAAGCTCAACAAAAAACAGGAATGCAAAGCTCAATAAAGAATAGAAATGCAAATGTTGCTAACACCTTGTTAGGTGTTCAGCGACAGCTGTATCGAATACAACACATTTTAGTTCTCATGGTTCTCACCTTGTGAGACACATGCTCTGTGTAGTATGGGAGACATGCCCAAAGTTTCGCAGGTGTTTCAGAGTCTATAGTTTTAGAAGTGTATGATTTCAAGCAACCTTTGAGTAAAAATCTTCACTCAAAATTGATCCGGCTGGGACTGGGGGGGTTATCTTCTGGGATGTTCCGTGTGTGGGAGCTCCAGCGTCAAAACCTACCATATAGTAATGCATAACACTTTTCAAAAAGAGGCTTTGCTTTCCACAGGGATAATACGGAATGACATGGTGACCTCTGGCACGGGTCAACAGACAGTAAATTACAAATATACCCTTCAAATTTCGCATGGAAGAACGCCCTAGTGAGAAATGCCTCGCAGGCCAGTCACAGCGTGTGGCCCCTGCGGCAGTATTGGACCCTGACCTTTGCTAAATTTGACAGACGCCCGTCATTATCTGAGCTTTCACTGTCCTTATACAGGTCTGTGTGCGTACAGTAAACCACCGGCAGACATGCTCGGGAATAAATGGAGGAGGTAGCAAAAAAAAAAACTGGTTTCTCCTCTCAGGAATGGATTTCTAGAACAATCCGAAACCTCGCTCACGCTGTTCTTATCAATGCATTTAGATGCTCTTATCTGGAGCGACTAACACAGATTGCCATTTAATTCCCCTTCGACGGTCGGCGATATGTTCCCTAGCCGCGTTTATGAAACCACCGCCTCATCTGTGAGGAAATGTACCATCAGACCCGATCGGTCACTGCACAGTGGAGCTCTATTATCACAGAGCGATAGCTATTACGGTTTAACTCTCCATCCATTTCTCGTTGACACCGTGGTGCCCCGTAGAGGTTAGGGAACCAGGGTTTGTAATGAGAAGGTCGCACGTTGCATTACCAGATAGACCATCGTGGTGCTGTTCCTGCTGTGCTGTGCCTGACTTGCACAAGTAAATGCACACAAAAAAGGACACGTTTTTATGTAGAAACATAACCTGTGTGACACAGCAGGGGGTTGATTCTCTGCCACAGAAATGTCTGTAGTATAATCTCATTTATGTCTGTAACTCTCTCTATTTCTAAATGTTCCAAAACAGGCCAACTAGCTTGTTTTCTGGCAAATTAGTGGTGTTCATATACATTTAACGCTGCCATTTCAGTAAATAAAACCCCTATGGGCTAGTATAAAACGCCGATGTGCTCTTATAAAACTCCTATGTGCTGGTATAAAACTCCTATGTGCCAATATAAAACGCCTATGTTCTAGTATAAAACTCCTATGTGCCAATATAAAACTCCTATGTGCTAGTATAAAATTCCTATGTGCTAATATAAAACTCCTATGTGCTAGTATAAAACTCCTATGTGCTACTATAAAACTCCTATGTGCTAGTATAAAACTCCTATGTGCTACTATAAAACTCCTCTGGGTGACGCGGAATTGCCGATTGCCTCGCTCAGCGGTCAGTGGTCCGCGTTACATCGCTCTTCAGTGACCCCTGCTGGTCAACCAGGTGCCTGTGGACTGAACGTCAAAGCCGCACACGACAGGTCCTCTTCCAACGCCACTCTGTGTCAGCCTGGTTGTGGGCAGCAGTGTGAAAACGAAGCAGGCTGGTGACATCACATGTATCGGAAGAGAACCACGGATGTCTGCGCTCTCCCAGCTAAGCAGTGGATTGCGCAAGAACACGGCTGCGCTCGCAAATAGCCAGTTGGACCTTCCAAATCAGGATGGGAATTGGACCTGTTCACGCATAATATTTTTTAAAAAAACATTAATTCAGTCTGAATTATTTGCATGTTACAGTTCCCTTGCTGCGTTTATCTGAAAGCACCCCCCCCCCCTTTTTTAAAATAATGCCCACAGTACCCTGTGCCACCTGCACCGCCCTCAGGCACAGTAGGGGGGACAGTTTAGCTGACGAATTGTGGGACTGTAAAATAAGAATTGGCCAAGTTCATTCCTCCCCCATAGCTCGTCGCCTTGTGAGTACTGTAGATAGATAACCGTGTGGAGTGCAGTACTCACACTCAAATTCAAAGGAGCAGGGCTTTAATCACTGAGACCAGATATGAGTCACGTGATATTCATTTTGGGCGGGTCATATTCCAGGTACCTTGCACGGGGGAAACTGATCACTTTTATCGGCTTATATTGAACCGTGGATAGAAGGTTAACGGTGATTTTAGCTTTGCCCGGTGAAATTCCAGGGCACAAAAAGCATCAGGGATAAGAAAGCAACATCCAGCCAAAATTGTGAAGGTTTGGTCAGAGTATGGTGACAACTTAGCACGTAAACGTTAGGGACTGTGGAGAAATTCAAAAGACATACAATGCTGGTTTTCACACCAAAAATCAATCGTTTCTTCCACATCCTTCATATAAGGAGACATATTGTAATGATGGTATCTCTTATCTGGTTTGTTTGTTAAGTCCTTAAGTCCATTTCAAAAACATAAGACCCGTCAGTTCTGTTGGCAGAGGTAGTTGCATAAATTGAATTACACTAGAGAAAATGCTATCACAGGTCCACTTGCCATTAAAAACTGGGCTAGTGCCCACTGTGGTTATAATGCTTGTTCCTCTCAGTAGATAAAAATGCTGTGTGTCTCCCCCACCACACCTGTAGGTGGCGCTGTTTTTTCACATATCTGAATCGACCCAGCAACATGTAAAATTTCCTGTTGCTTCCTCACCTCTTTGGATCTGCCCCAGAATTACGCAGTTTAATCAGTATGTAAAACACTTCAATGAAATCTTATCATATCTTTATTTAATTTCTCCTTTATTATTATTATTATTATTATTATTATTATTATTATTATTGTTGTTGGTGTTGTTGTTGTCGATATACCATCACTATCACCACCTCTATCATCATCATCCCTTCTCTAAACCACTTACTCCTGGTCAGGGTCGTGGGGGGAGTGCTGGAGCCTATCGCAGCAGACATTGGGTGAAAGGACTATGAACAGGTCACCAGTCCAGTGCAGGGCCCCCCACACCATTTGCTCACACAGTCATACCCCAAGGACAAGTTAGACTCTTCAATTAACATAACCTGCATGTATTTTGGACTGTGGGAGGAAACCAGAGTACCTGGAGGGAACCCACACAGACACAGGGGAGAACATGCGAACCGCACACAGAAAGGCCTTCGGCTAGAGTTCAAAGTCGGTACCTTCTTTCTCTGAGGCGACAGCACTGCACACTGCATCGCCGTGCCAACCGCATCTTTACTTTCAAACAGAAAAAAAAATGCATTTTTATTTCAATCAATATTCAAGCAATTTAAACCAGCTCAGGTTAAAAATAAACCAAGAGCCTGTAACCTTTATGCCACAGTGAAATGTCATTGGCTCGTGGCAAAAAAGAAATGCATCATCTGGGCTCGTGGAGAAATTCAAGAGCCAATAAATCTTGACGGAATTAGGTCCTGCTTCTCCAGAAACAACCACTGCAGAGGTACAGCTGCCCTAATAGCCAGCTTCCATAACAAAATGATAATCAGCGCAACGTGTTACTGAGCCAGCAGTGACCCGGGTACCACGCAAAGTGCAACGGGGATCTACAGTCTGATGTCGGCACATTTACATGCTGGCTTTGTGTGATCTTTCCTTTGACTGACAGCTGGGGCAAATAAATGAGCATCTTGGAGATTTAATTGCAGGCAGATCCTTTGTGTGCCCCGAGGAAAGGAGCGGCTTACCTTCTGACAGCTCGCGGCGCGTGCCAGCACTGTAGCTACTGACGAGAGGGGGCCCCCGCTGGATCCGAGCGGCTATTTTTAGGAATCGCGGCAGAGGCTGGGGACTTCGTTATTCGCGCATGCAGGCTTAATTATGCCTGGTATTGGAGACAAAGGCTCTGCCACATGCAAACGTGTTCAGATGTTCTCATAGAGCCCTCCAATTTAACATCATTATTCCCTCTCTTTCATGAGAAACACAAGGTAGCAACAATGGTAGGTTTTTTTAAGGCCTACCGCTTGGATAAACCCACACTCGATTGCATGCTCTGTACTTGAATTGAGCGCTAGCTAATGGGACTTAGATTATTCTTAATTGTTTATTATAGTATTCCGTTTGAAAGCTTCAGGGAAAACATTACAAAACTAGTCATGCTGGGCAGTTAGTTGTAAGAGACAGGAAACTGAAAAGACTCGGGGGCCTGAAGCAGCCAATCACGCAGGGCCTAATCCACAAAGCAAATAGTGAAATTTGTTCCGGAACTTTAGTGCACAGATTAAACTCAATGGGGATTGCCATTAAGCCGTCAGCATTACATGCACTAATTCTGTGATTATATGAACATTAACTTGTTTACTGTACAGCTTTTAGTTTAGTTTAAAGTGCCTCTCTTCAGATACGATGACATCGGTTTGATTTCTTTGCACTTACTCCTAACAAGATATTCATAATTTGACTGTGATGCTGACTAATCTCAGTCATATAGATTAAGGGTTTAGTTGAATGATATGGCAAGATGATAAATAGGGAGAAATTCCCCCACAGCTAGGAAATACTACTTTTAAGAAACATAAAGAGAAAACATATATAGAGCTATATATATAAAACATAAAAGTATCCTGACAGAAAAGCATCAATTATGATTTACTGTGGGAAGTTATTTTATATATAAATCAATGCTGTTATGCAGAGCAAGATGCACTGAAGGCTAGTTTTCCAGCTTCATGGATGGTTGATGTTCTTTCTCCTTCAGCCGCAAAGTAATATGAATCGTCTTGAATGCCTTTAAGTGAAATAGCTTTTGTTATTGTTATTGTTATTCTTTTTTTAGCTTGCAGCGTAAATTCCCAGCGCACTTACTCTATCCGATTGAGTATATGCTCTGTAGAATTTAGCCTTACCAGCTCCACTACTGTGCAGAGTAGTCAAAATCTCCAGAGACCATTGCAGAATACCGGTAATTTAGATAATTAGGCAGTAGGGGAATAAGTAATGTAATTAACTTTCTGAGCAGTATAACACAGAGAACCATGTCAGTACACAAGAAAATGGAAATGAATGAACAGAGTTAGCCACACTAACAGAATGCTAACAGAGATTTTGTCTTTTAAATTGATAAGTCAGAAAGGAGAACAAATGGGACAAATGTATAAAGTGTATAATTAAGAAATGACAATTCTGTATAGTATAATAATTTTGACATCATTTGAAACAGAAAAACAGTGACAGAAAATGAATACAGATGAATACAGTACATTTTACTCATGAAACAACCCAAGAAGCAGCATCTGAATCAGTAGTTTAGCCATCTATGGGTAGATAAAGCATGTTGATGTACTTTTGCTGTTACCGACATCTCGACAAAAACACAAAAGACTTGCTAAGCTATTCCCACTAAACACTGCTGTAGAACGTACCATCCTGATAACTTTAGGAATTTCACAATATCTTAAAGCCGTTCCCACTTTTTCAGGCCATCAATGCTGCGTGATGCGATGATGTATTCTGACAGAAAAAAAATAGAAATATGCAATATTACCAGAGTGTCATTTGGCACCACTTCAGTGTGTAACAGCTGTTTAGTCATTTTAAAGGAGCGTAATTTACAAAGGAAGGAGAGCAAGATAACTTCCATTTGAATGCTTTCTTTTACAGATCAGATTATTTCAGCATTCTCGGTTAGCACGGTGCATAATCAAAGGGGAAAGAAAAGCTTTAAGAGCGCTGAATAGTGAGCACATGAAAGAGAAAAGAATTGCTTTTTCCCTCAATAACCCCTTTTCCTCATTGATGAATATGAATATATTAATGTGTGTAGAAGTAAGACATTACACCGTAAAATGCTGCTAAAGTTTCAATTAAACCCTAACAGAGTTTTTATGAGTCCACTCTGGCCAAAGTGGACTCACATAAACTGTCAGGGGCATCATAGTGGGGGAAAAAGTGGGACTGACTACCCAGGGCCCGAATGGGGGGAGGGCCCTCGAAAAGCCTGGAATGATGCGTGAGAGACATGGATCAAGAGAGGAAGGGGGCCCACAGAGACAGCTTATGTATAGGGCCCAGAATTGTGTGCTACACCCCTGTAAACTGTGCAAGAGTTACTTTAACACTGAACATTTTGCTGTGTACTGTACAGGCAGTCGTGGCAGACAATGCAGGCGAATCTGTGCGTGTGAAGGAGCCCAAACGATTACTTTGAAAGGCGTGCTGTAGTCCTGAGTGACAGGCAGACTTCAGGGCTTTGAACCCCACCCCGGCTCGCTGTGAGGTCACAGACTCGCTGGCCCCAGCTTGCCCTCCGCGCAGCTCTTGATCTCGGGCTGATGTTTTATTCAGAGCAGCCAGCACAGCAGGGCGTCCCGTCAGCGCGTGGGACCCTCGACGGCGTCGACCCCAAAGCTCCCCTCTACCCAGCCCACGCCCCCCCCCCCCCCGAACATTAAATGTCACTCATTCAGCCCGATGGGAAAGGCCGTTACAGACCTCCCCAACCCCCCACGCCCCCCCCTCCTCCCGTGTTCAAAAGGAGATGCTGCTTTAAAATGGGGCTTTTTACTCTGCAAATGCTATTGAAATGCATCTGGCCCATACTAATGCAGGCTTATGTTACTTATTGCATTCTTTAATTGCGTTCGGCATTCAGTACACAGCACACAGTGAGGGCGACCCGCCCAGTTCATATTAACTGCCACAGATATTTTTTCTTGAAAAGCACTTTGGCCTTTTCACAGGTCTATGGAATCCATTATGTACATGAGTCTGATTGCCTTCATCCCATTGAAATGATTTTTAAATGCCTAACCTTAAGATAATATTAGAACATCAGACTTAAGTCAGTGCATAAGGCATCCAGTTGCTTTGGAGAACTGTCACATATAGCACTGGAGTGAGGAAAGAGTGAAATAATCACTAGCTCCAAGAGGAGTGTATCAGGGAATGCATGTGTTTTGTCATATATGTGATGTCACACAGGGTTTCACAATGGAAATTTTCCGGTGGGAATAAAAAAAAAACAGGAAAACCCCAGAAAAAAGGAAATAAACTTAAAAAGCCAGCACTCTTAGCAGTGACACAGAGACTCTGTCAGTCTGTCAGTTATTTGCAAAAATGATGCTTATGAAGGCTGTGAATTAGCAGTCAGTTCAGGCATTTGATGGGATTCGTGAACACGGCACACAGCCGCTTCTCCTCATGTACTGTAGGTGTGGCTGAAACAGCAGATATTCCAGAAGCACAATTGGCAGCTGACACCTGGCGAACAGAAATTGTCAAAAAACCGCAGGCTACGGGAAAAATAGGAGAGAGATGAGTAATAACCGAAAAAGAGGAAGGAACAACCTTGGAATTGCAACAAGCGAAACTTTATTGACTCCCCGGTGCTGGATGTGCGCACGGTGATGAATGGAGCAGTTTTCTTTTTATCATTAATAACCCTTGTATCTCGGGTTCGCCTTGTTTTTTATGCAGCATACCAGCTCTCCTTGCAGCAACATCCATCAGTCTGGGTGAGAGTCGATCACACACCATATTGCGCGGTGGCTGTATTGGCATCCTGCAGGTCTTTTTTATCTCATAGTTTTCAAAAGAGCTGTCTGTGTCAGAGGCGTGAGCTCAGCATGATCGATGTGCAGGGAGATGTGGACACTCCCACCCAGTCCTCCAGCCAATTACCCATCGCCCTACAGGGCTCCCAGCTCAGTCAGCACCAGCCAGGGACATCTTGGGGGGTAGGGGGGAAGTGGAACTGAGTACCCAGAATCCAGGCGGGGGGGGGGGGGGGCTGAGGGGCCCTCAAAATGCGTGGCCTAAAAAGAGGAAGGGGGCCCACAGAGACTGCATTTGCACAGGACCCAAAATTTTGTGCTACACCCCTGGCACCAGCCAGAGGTGGAAAATCCAGGTGTCACAAAGTAAAAGTCCTTCTTCCACTTATGAAATCAGCCAGCTGTTAGTTCTACCCAATTGGCTGACGAATTGTGCTAATGAGCAAATCCAGGTGATTGAAACAAAATAACTGGGGAGGACTTTTACCTTCTGAACCTGGACTTTCCACCTCTGGCTTTCACTATCACAGTCAGGATGAGCATTCAAGAAATTTACGAGGGTTTATCATTTGTGTACAGTTTTTATTAACATATAAATTACCAGGCATAGCATATGTTTTAAATAAAACATCAATGAACAACCTTTATCTGTATTATTACTTGCCAAAACACTTGAGAGGTCATTTAATAGCAAAGTAAGGGCATAATGGACAGTCATACATTTGGGTGAGAGGTACACAGAGTAACCACACAATGGCTGTGTACCGTGTGATATTTACAAAAATCATTTTTATTGCACAATCAACCACCAACAAATAACCAACCTCAAACTGAAAGTCATGTATGTCACATGAAGCAAGTTAATACTTCCCTTTTCCCAGAAAAGTAAGCTTTGCCATACATCTGTGCTCAGGGGGTTTTGCCCAATTCAATAGCAAAGTTTAACGCTTTAAAAACTTGATAAATGACACTGATTTGATGAGCCCTGTTAATTCTCAGCGGCCCGGTCGGACGTGACATCTGGTTGAAATGTGCAGGAGCTCCGCGGCAGTTCCTGTAAGGTGATCCATCTCTTTGTCACTATAGAGACGTAGCCTGCTCTCCTTGTGCTTCGGCAGTTACCATGCCGAAACTGAGTCAGGCATAGATCTTTTTTTTTTTTTCATCTGTACAAACTGCAGGGTCAAGCACAGCTTTATCACAGTAGTCACACGTACGCTGTGGTGTCAGCGCGAAACTGACCTCTTACTCCTTTACACCCATGATTTATTTCTTGCTCTTCCGATAGAACTGTATTTCAAATCCCTTTATTGATGACCTTAAGAAAATCGAATCAGAGTATTTTACTGAAACTAAAGAGAATAAGTGAATGAAGTCTATAATCATAACTTATGATTGATATAAGAGTCAAGTGTTGGTGGCTTTCTCTGTACTTGTCCAGTAACTACTGGGTACTGCTCATATTGCAGTGCCCAGCAGGCGACTGGTTTTGGAGGCCCGAAATGAAGGCAGTGGCCAAGCATCCGTGCTAGTGGGTGCCAACAAACGTGCACCCCCCCCCACCAGTCCAC
Source organism: Anguilla rostrata (assembly GCF_018555375.3). Classification (NCBI taxonomy): domain Eukaryota; kingdom Metazoa; phylum Chordata; class Actinopteri; order Anguilliformes; family Anguillidae; genus Anguilla; species Anguilla rostrata. The sequence goes on from NC_057938.1 coordinate 48,342,699, forward strand.
AATGTCTGACGCCCTGACCTAAACACGGTGCTTTGAACGTGCCCTGGCACCTGGCACTGCCCAACACGATATGGGCAGCAACATTCCAATAATGTGCTGTTATATATTCCTTTGTGTTACTTGTAGAAAACTGATGTTCCTGGTTCGTAATAGTACTGTTATCCTTTGAAAGGCCAAGGGAAAACACAAAAGGACAAAGACATTTTAGTCTTTTTAGATTAATCTTAAATATCATGCATGCTTCAAAATTATATTGTTTTATGCATAAAATGCACAATACTGGACCATGCCAGACAAATGTGGATGGGATCATAATCACACAAAGGGGAAGCTATATTTTACATTTTGATTGAAATGGTTTAAAGATATTTTACAATGGCAATCGAGTCACCAGATTAAATGAGCAGATTGCGAACAATGATTTTAATTACTTACTCATGGAGCCTTTCTGATCCACGGTGAAGGCCTCAATGCCGAATGATATATGCAAGAAAAATATCAAGAGAGAAGAATATGTATTATTCATAATTGAATCATATTAGACAGGAAATGAATGAGGTTAATATAATTATATGTGAGCAGACAGCAGAAAGGCTAGGAGTGCAACAGAAATGCAAGTTTAAATGCTGTGTACACATTTAATCATCGTGCAAAGACGATTTTATCTGCTGGTCAGAACACGCCTGCAGCTGACCAGTTTGTTCATTTAACTTGGTATAGAGAAGGTTACATACACTGTCAGAATAAATGTACAAAAATTATATGTATCGGGGTACAATGGCTTGTCACAGGGGCAGTACCCTCAAAGGTATGCCCATTGTACCCTTTGCGCTTTTAGATTAGCAGGCTAAGGTTCAAACATGAGCCAGTAAGGGAACATTAACAGGAACTGTACCTTAGAGAACAAAAACGGGCCGCTGCCATATCCATTCTTCTGGCAGTGTGGCTCTCCTTTCATCTCAGACCATACCCATCACAAACTGCCCACTATCCCACGCCACAATGCCCAATGCAGAGGCAACTTCAAAGTGTGTTCAAAACCCATCAGCGATCTTATCACGGTAATGAAACCCTTGATGATTTTCTGCAGTTAAAGTTATAAAAAAATCAAATGGATATTTCAAAGCAATTGCACTCAGCACAGAGCCAAAGTATGATGAGAATTAGATTTTTGATCAGGGCGACCTTCTACCCCAAAAAAAAACCACCTCGCTAGGCCCATCTGGCCCCCAGACTGGGCAAATTTTTACCGAAGGTTGGACTGAGTGGGGTTCAGGTGGAGTTGAAGGCCCCAGGCCCCTGTCCGTTCCGGCTGCCCATCCAGCAGTCACTCTCGAAGTAAGTGTCTTTAGTTTCATCTCCTCGGATCAAACGGCCATTGGAATGGCTGCTGCTTACGTTTCCCATAGAGAGTCAGCTCTCTCAGTCAGCAGTTTCCCCTCATTTAGGGAAAATATCACGAAGAGGATCAAACACCTGTCACAGGATGATGTTCTGCACAGTTCTCGGTTAAAATGGAAGCAACGCTTACGTGCAAACGTATTCGGCTGATTAGAAATATAATGAATATTTTGCAAGCATATTAAATAGGACAATTGTGACATTGTAAAGAATGTCCAATAATCCTAGTACCTTAGCTTCGATGACAAAAATGTAGGTATAATATGTATAATGGAAGCTTTGTATCAGGATTATCTTCAAGTTTAAGGAGTTACCAGAGTCATGCTAGGAGACTTTACGATTCTCAAGAAAATTCTTGAACATTCTCATCCCAGTAAAAAGTAAACACAGCTTCCTTAATTTCAGGGGTGCAATTCTCTCTCTCTCTCTCTCTCTCTCTCTCTTCGAATTCCTGAATTTCCTGGATTTTCTACCTCTGACCTTTACCTCATCATCTCTGTGGATCTTTAACTGTTATTCAGCCACCTTGCCTCTTCTCCCACACAGGTGCTGTACCTCCAACTGTACATGTCACGTGTCCTTTTCCAAGCTCATTGTTGCTGTCGTAGTTCAGAGGTCAGAGGTCAAAGACCACTCTATGCATCAGAGAGCTGGTCCCTCAGCGCTTAGCCGGCAGCCCCAGGAGTATACACAAAAAACATCACCTCTCTAATGGTGTTTAACTGTGTGATCTTAAAGCAAAGAGCCAATGATAACATCAGGAAACATCATAAAACATAACGTCCTTGCATGCGCTCCAGGCACTGGAACTAGATTTCCAGCATGGACAATTACTGACAATTACCCCTTCAGGATGAAAACTTCAGCCTTGGTCCTGACCCAGTGTTGTTGTCAGAACTCAGTTCAGTGATTCTTCTTATTATATATTTCTTTCTAGATCTGTTAGTATTCTCTTTTTGGAATAGAACACCAAATGTACATGCTTTTAGATTTATCTGTTTGGAAGATAAGCCATGATGTTCCGTGTCCCCCCCCGGTGTTACTAATGGACCTGCTGGACTGGCTTCATTGCAGAAACAGGAGAGAACAGAGAGATCTAGAGCAAGCACATGGTCCCCTCTCTTACCAGAGGTAAAGTTACAGTCAGCAGAGGTCTTACCACGTGTGAGGTTGCCCTTATCCAGGGTTTCAGTGGAATGTACAAGTGACGCACACTAGCATGTCTGGTAGGCCAGTGTGAAGAACATTCCGGAGGGATTCACAGTTTTACAGTGTCAGGAGCATTACTGAGGTTGATGAAGCATAGATAAAGCACATATGAAACATCTGTGGTCTCTCCATAATCAGCTCGTCGGTTTCACAACCGCCTCGGTATCTTTTAATATTTTATTAAACAATTTATACGACACTGTTATAAAAGATAGCAATTTTAATTAAATCAAATTGCTTGCATTAGTGCCAAATGCTCAAAGCACAGATCGTAACCGTCGTTCTTTGACTTTCCCAGTCAACCTGAAACGTTAGACTGGAGAGACATTTTGCTGCAATTTTCCAATACGCAATTTCATCATAAGCACAACCTCTACAGCTCTTGCTGAAATTATATGGGGGGAATGATCCAGCTGAGAACAGCTAAAATGAATGCCCAACCTGGCAGGCCAAGTAGGGAGACACTGTCGTTGTCTTTATAGTGTGTTCTGAAGCACTGGTTTTTAAATAACTGTAGACACACGCCACATGGGCACACAAAAATCTTCCATGGGTTGATATAAATGTTCATCAGTTTCCAAGGAAACATGCTGCAGTAATGCCATTCAGTACTACTACTGCATTGTGAAATATAGCAGCAAATTAAAAAATAATTGATTTGAAAATCACATGTATCCAATCATATATACTAAGCAAATATATACATATAGTACAGAACAGAGAGAGAAAAACACTTTTCTAAAGGAATCTAATGTCAAAAATCCAATTTGATCTCACATTAGAACACCCACGTATCTAACTGCATGAAATATAATTCTTGTGAATCATGTTAGACATATCAACACTTATATTCTTATCTCTAAAATGTTCTATACAATTTCAGTATCAGGCTACCTAACCCCAATATCAGACTGTGAAATATCAACAATTAAATAAAAACGTTGCGTTTTCAAAATGCATTTTAAAGATAAACACATTCAACTAATTGAATCTGTGGAAATCCCACATATCTGATATGAAAATATATCTATAACACACACACGTACAAAAAAAAAAAAAAAAAAAAAAAAACAGCGCACATTAATCAGTTCCATTAGGCCCTACTCACCGTTGCTAAGCGACCTGGTGGTGATAAAGAGTGACTTAATCTTTTGGGGGTCAGACTGATGAATATGTATTGGGCAGCGGCGATTGCATGTTCCCACTCTTCATTGAGGCGAATTAAATCTACAGTTTTGTGAGTTCATATTGTGTCTTTTAAAGAATACACATCAATGTACCAATTATCATAGTTAAAGACAGACACGCTATTATAAGCTATTTTGTATCACACGTAGATATATAGATCATACTCCACCATTATTGTATTCTTGCTGAGTAGACTCTTAGAACGACGGTTCTATAAAAATGTCAAGCTTGTCCAAATGAAACGACCACCCTGATATCTGATATTTAGATGTCTTTAGCAGGAAGATGAAAATAAAATAGTAAGGATGGAGATTAGTTATGTATTTGACTGGCATTCAGGTCGGCCCAATTGTGGCAAATAATTGTACACCTCTGTGTCTCTGTCGTTTTTGCCCTCGTAGTATATATTTTTAATGGAGATGAACAGTCAGTGGTAAAAAAAAATATAAATATTAACCAACCAATGAATACCTGAATATATTCATTTTTGCCAAAAAAACATTTGGAATGGATCAAAACCTAATGTGCGGTAACGGGTTTTTTTAAGAAGCGGGAACGGCACGGCGGCGTGGTGTTGCTCTGGGAATTGGCTTAAATTATTGCCGCTGAGCAACAGTTCGCCGTTTTACTTTTACGTGTGCTCATACATGCAAGGACATGAACTACAGTAAAGTATATTGTGCAGGAGCGTTCAGTAGGGCAATGCCAATGGCTCTCGATGTGAATTGCGAACCATACGAACATTTGACCACTAAATTAATTTCAGCGAGATTACCAGGGATGCGAGTAGCCTACATAGCAAGCATGGTCATTCTCCAAAATTGATATTGATCGGATTCTGCCAAACGCTTATAGTCTTTGTCATTGATTGTGAATAAATCAACTGTAACCCTCATTAACAAAACATACGGTACAATGTTTTTTATTTATTTATTTTTTTAGATAATGTTAGATAAAATAGACATTTCAACGCAGTTGATTTTGTGTGACTGGCCCTGGATGCTTGAAATCAACCATTTGATCTGGGCTGCATATTGTGTAATGTGGTTAAACAGATACATGAGATATACTTGAACTTTAGGCGAGTTTTATGGTTTGGGGCCACCTTCATATTCATAATTGCGATGGCATATACTCATACCTTCCCATGAAATATTAAAATAAGTCCGTTTTACCATGCTTCATCACACAAATTGCCAGTCCAAGCTTCATGTAAAGATGAATAACACTTCTTTTTTCATTATAAAATATTGAAGAAAGATAAACAACAAACGTATTTTTCGGTCAAATGAAGCGTTTTAACATGTCAGCGCAGCAGGATACTGTCGCTTTAAATCCATCCCGCAAAATTAAAAGTCCGCTGGCCGCTAGTAAATCTGAGCAAAGGAGGAGACGGTGCGCGTGCATGCATAGCTAGTCCAATTCGCGCAGTTGGACAGCGTCTGTTGAGCGGAAGCTGTCGTCGGTCGTAGTTTACAGGATTCACCTCAACAAGTCGTGAAGGGGAAAATTGCAATATTTTCCCCTCTGTGAAGATGGACCAGAAAGATACAGAGATGAACGAGAAAGGAGTGCCTTCCTCAACCAGCGGAGTTGTGGTCCAAGTGCGGGAGAAGAAAGGACCTTTACGTGCAGCCATCCCTTACATGCCTTTTCCGGTAGCAGTAATTTGCCTGTTTCTCAACACATTCATACCTGGATTAGGTGAGTTCGTTTTTGATAAACTGTTTCCTGAATGCTTTGCGCGCACATGTTTCTAGCCCTGACAGTTATGCATGCACCCCATTCTCTGCATAAGCTACTTAGTAAACTAGCTATCGGAAAAACAATCTATGTCTATATCTGCATGCAAACTCGTTACGTTTACTATATTTCTTTAGAAAGAACTGCACTTTTAATTAACAGATTGCCATGTCTACTTCTGTGTGAATGTAACATGTTTTGTATACATTTTTTTTCTCATTTCACTGGCATGAGTCCATTGGTAACATTGTGAGAAGCTATTCTGAGGGTAGGGACTGCCTACTGAAAGGACCGTTAAGGCAGTAGTCAGGCAGTAGTCACACAACGGGTGTGGTTTTCAGTTTAACACAAGAGAAGCTGTGTGTGCAACTAAATGAATTATTTTGCACTCGATGGAGAGCAGATATAGTTGCGCAACACCGCTCTTAAACTTTACTCCCCCTCGAAAGCAAGGAGCGCACTGGCTAAATCCATGAGAACCAGGTGCCTTCCCTCTCCTAAAGCCCTTTTACACTTGCTCATTCTCTCTGATTCCGATAAAATGATATTAAGCCCGCACGTCCGTTTGGGGACCGCAACTGAGCGCGTAGCAAAAGGCACGCTGATCCAATTTCTCTTTGTTTTGGGTCTTTGTTTTTGAGTATATGCAGGAGGTATTTTTATATTTTTATGGCATTTTCAGTAGCCTATATTGGAAACACGTATTTATTTGTTCAATATAAATATTTAATTGTAAGATTGAGTTTAGCCCATATGACTTCTCCCCAATTACACGTTTTTTATACTATAATATATTTTATAGGCTAATGGGATCCGATCTTTGGTTTCTCTGTAACCACGTTGAAACGGGTAGTCTACATAAGCCATATACAATATATATGGCTTTTTTTTTGGGTCTATGGCAGGATTGTCTGTGGTGTTATATAAATATAAAAACGGGATTATTTTTGGCAATTTTTGTAGGCTATTTTCCACCAGTTATATTTGCTTTTTTTAATCAACCTAATGTAAGCGACAATCGTTGAACCCCTTATACAAGCACCAAGTAGGCAGCACTTTTATCTCCGTTGTAATTACAAACAACCTTCACCTGCTCTGCTTTGGTCATGTTTAACAGTCTCTCCTCCACTGACATCAGTGTGTCACTCTAGATCTAGAATTTGACTCTTGACTCCCTGCCCCCTGGGCCATGCACAGTGATTGGACCAGTTTTGGATTTTCTTTCGGTTTTTGTATGTATTTATGCCACCACCCCCCCCTTTCCACATTCCTCGTTCCTTCTTGGTTCCTAATTGTCACGTGCCGACGTTATACTGTTCTCTCAAGGGAATTCCCAAAGGGTATCTACTCTCCACAGACGCGACCGCCTCGAGTACAGATATCAGATGGCGACGGGGGCCAGTCGTACCCTATCTCTAGTGTTTTTTTTTCTTGTTCTGCATGTAATATTGTACAAGGCATCGGGAAATCATTGATCTCCCTCCTCCCGCTTGCCTAATGAGCCCCGAAAAGCGCGTCCCCAAGGGAGCTCATAAAGCAAACCTGGATGTTCGATGTTCCTTTCATAGGCTCGCGCAAGGTGCCGTGCTGGAAAGTCTTGTCGCGTTTCCTTGCAGATTTATCATTCTCGGTGAAGCCTTCACGTGCATACAAACATCATTAGATGTCGTTTCTATGTTCACTATGACAGTGGATCACTCCTCCAGAGTCACCTGTGGCTACATGAGTCCATTTTTCCTTTGACGTTCTAGGTAAACGGATATTTTTGTGTGACTGAGTAAGACGTGTGGATTAACCGGGGCAGCACATTGCGTGTGACGGTGTGACTGGGTGGTCATTTATTGGCGGTTGGCCACTTGCATTATGCATTATGGTTAAAAGATACAGCCAGCTGGCATCAAGCGGATCTAACACTAAGATGGCTTGACGGCCAGGCAAGCTGTGACTTGGGGCAGATTTTCCAAACCCCAGGGGGAAATCCATCAGCCTATTCTGGTATCTCCCAGTCCAGGAGCTACACATCTGACAGTCCATTGAAGAATAACAGATGCATCACATCTAGTGACAGACGTACAGCACCATGATAAAATAAAATAAATGCACTAATATGTTTGTATGATGTAAACAGATGAGAGGGTAGAAATGTAAGAAATTATTTAGATATATGCCATGTGATGGTTCTAATTATTTCCTTCCTTAAATGGCATTCCTCTACCATAGATCGCTGACAAAAAAAATCTGCATCTGGGATCAAGTGGGAAATTCACACAAAAAAATAGCACCGGCAGCCGCTATAATTCATTAGCAGGCTCTATGAACTTAGAACATGGATATTAGTCAATGTTTCTAACAAGCTTGTGTTTTGTTTGACCTTGTTTTCAAATCCACTCAGGTGGGAAGACACAGGACAGTTGGCATGCTGTGCATTTATACAACTCTGCCTGCAATCTTGTCACCCTCATGATGATACCATACCTGTTGTTGACAAGTGTGTTGCTATATACCTAAATAAAGCAGCAGTGAAATTAAATTAACAAGCTCTGAATGTTTTACTACATTGACGAAACTTGTTGGCACCATTGTCTTTCTCACTTTCCACAGGAAAGAAATTGGTGCAAGGCAAAGTTGGTGTCTTATAAGGGCACAGAAGTCTGCTCTTCATTAGAGAACCTCGTTTTATGTGGGTCAGGTTTTGCATAGACGAAAGTGCGGTATTAAAGGTGATGGTAGGTGGCATGTTAGTTTTCATCCTTTGTGATCCTTGTCTGTTTAATAGGACCGTGAATGGGTTGGCGTTCAGCCTCTCTGTTTGGTGATATTTTTTATGTTTCAGCAGAGATCAAGGTTTATTGCTGCGGCTGTTATTAATGTAAGCAGCTGCGGTTGCCGAGGTTTTGAAGAGAACCTTGTAGCTTGTCGGAGACCGTGAGTGAATATTTCAAAATATTTAACTGACCATTAAAAAAGGCTCACTGTTTGTCGAGCAGAGAACAATAAAAGACGTGCATTTTACCCAAAGCACTTATATTCCAGCCTTGATACTTAAGTGCAAAACTGTTTAGAAATGAAAACATCTTCAGTCTTCTTTTTAAAATGATTTATCCTTGTCATTTTATTTTGTTTTGCCAATACTATTATACTATTATACTCCATGGAGGACAATGCATTAGTGGGATGTTGTAAACTAAGCAACAGGTGTGTAGTCGGAAAATATCTTTTTTTACAAATGGAGAAGGCCATTGTTATTGCTCTCCCAGTATAACCTGAGACCAAGAGGCAGTGTGCTCGCAGATCCAACGCTCACAGTGGGCCAGGAGGCATGGTGTGTTGGGAGTCGGCAGTGGGTCTCGGCACATAAGATATCATTTAGTCTGCTCCTGTTGGAAACAGCCAGGCAACGACTACCAGACCCAGTAAAAGCCAAATGGGAGTTTCTGTACAGCCCCCCCCACCTCGCCCCCCAGGACAGATCAAAGTGGATCTGTGGCGGATTTCTATATCAGAAGGTTCTCTGACGGCTTCCTGAGCCTTTTGTGGTTCACCCTACTTTCAGTTGTGCTTGAGCAGTTTCCATGGCAGCAGATGATTCCAGAATGCTCGTTTCAGAGCCATTATTTCCCTTCCTTATTGTTGCAGTTGTCTAAGATGACAAGCGGAACAAGATGGTATCCGCTTAGGACCTGAAAATTACCATCATATTAACCTGGTTTATTTCAATCTATTGCTTAGAAAATCAGTTCTTACTCCTATCATTCTTCGGTCTTCTTTTATCTCTGAGCAGAAGAAGACCTGAATAAAGGTATTAACCCTTTGAAGAGTTGGTTTTTTAGAATCTTTTTCCAAAATTCTAAGACCATCTTCAAGAACTCAGTTGCTTTCAATTACAAAAAAGTGATTGTTGCATCAGTTAACAACATTCTAATCAGATATTTGTGATGGTACACCTTAAAGGGTTAATGGTTTTAGCTTTCCTGATCTAAATTTCTCATCAAAACCTAAGACACAGGTACTACATTTCCCAGCTGTTGTGTTTTTACGAATCGTAGTCTCATTATATCATGTTGTGTTTTATTGGTTTCCCAGTGAGTAACCACTCGGGACAAATCTTTTTATTGCGGCGCTACTCGACGGCGGTTCTGGAGGGTACTAACCCAGCAGTTTTCCCCAACCCTCTATCAAACACAGAGCTAAGGAGAGGAGCCAAATTGCTTTGTTGAAGATGGTCATTACATTCAGGTTGCTAAGTGCCTGGGGGGGAAAAAAAGGCCGTAGGCGCCCTGGTCTTTCTGGGCTCGGCCTGAGTTGCCTCTGTTGAGCTGAAATCATTTCAGGCTTTGAAGTGTCTTTCAGTTAGAGACATGGGCACTGTACAGCACTGCAATGATTCAAACTTGATGGTAGCCTCACAGTAAGCGTCTTTCAGTTGGTGACCTGGGTACTGTACAGCACTGCAATGATTCAAACTTGATGGTAGCCTCACATGAAGTGTCTTTCAGTTGGTGACATGGGCACTGTACAGCACTGCAATGATTCAAACTTGATGGTAGCCTCACATTAAGCGTCTTTCAGTTGGTGACCTGGGCACTGTACAGCACTGAAATGATTCAAACTTGAAGATAGCCTCCCATGATGTGTCTTCCAGTTAGAGACCTGGACGCTGTACAGCACAATGAAATGATTCAAACTTGATGGTAGCCTCACATGATGTGTCTTTTAGTTAGAGACCTGGACGCTGTACAGCACAATGAAATGATTCAAACTTGATGGTAGCCTCACATGAAGTGTCTTTCAGTTGGAGCCCTGGACGTTGTACAGCCCTGAAATGATTCAAACCTTGATGATAGCCGCTCGTGTACAGCGCGGGCACTGGTAGGGGATGGCGTTAATTGCTCAGTTGAAGCAGCGGAGGGGTGAAATGTGCAGTACACTGTGTGCAGAGTGATGTAATACCCTGTAAGCTCTGCGCTGTGGCACAGTTTGCAGCACAGATGTTAGTGAGCGAAAAACATGGGGCTCCCATGCACATGCATGGGGGAGACATACCTCCCACTGACCTTGATAGGACATGACTGAAATAGACTTCCTCCACAGCGGGGATACATGCACTGGCTCCGATGACACCATGATTTACTTTATCAATAACCGATGCCATGGCCTTTCTACCGGGTATTTGATCTGTATTTCTTCCTTAAGACACGTGACATGAAAGAGCTCCATTCGTCTTTGTTCACCTGTCCTGTGCTCTGAACTGCTTGCCAAGGCCTGTATCCTAACTTTTTTGTTTGTTAAATCCCTTGGATTATTTTCTTAATTGCTGGCAGCCAGCAGGAATCAGTAGCAGGTTAACTTTCAGAAACATTGTGAAAACTGATGATTGAACACAGTCGCTAGCTAATTAGCCTTGAACAGCTGCTCACTGGACGTGCTGAACAGCTGAAGTAACACAGTGTGCTGCCATGTCCAAAGAACACAGAGGCTGAGTAAACAGTCACTGTGGCCAGTCACTGCTGCTCCCATATTTACTTTGATGTTAAATGGAGGGGCTCTGGGGTTCACTAACTCTAGATCAGTGGTGCCCAATCATAGAGGGCTGAGAGTATGCAGGTTCTCATCCCAACCAATCACTTCACCTGCTGCTTTCACTAATTTGTCCCTTCCTCTCTGGTTGAAGATATGCTAATTAGGGAAATCAGCAGGTGTAGTGATTGGTTGAAATGAAAACCTGCATACTCTCGACCCTCCATGATTGGGCACTACTGCTCTAAGATAAATCACATATCAACTGAGCCCCGACTCACGACCTGGTTACTGTCAGCAAAGCAATGAGTTGATTTGACGTCACAGCAAAGCAGTAAGGGCTAGATGTTTTGGCCAGAGGTTGCAGGTTCCATTCCCAAGTAGATTAATTAAAGCTGTGTCACCCAGGATAAGGGGCATCTGTCAAAAAAAATAATGAATTGTGTTAATAATGTGCCTTTTATGACATTGTTCCATTGCTTAGAGTGAGAAGCAGTCTGAAGCATTTGAAGAAATGAAGCCATTTTATTTACAGCAAAATGTATTAATCGTTTTTGGACTGGGTATCCATTCCATTACTGGGAAAGAGGAAAATGTAGTGTGTCAAGTAATGACTGCCATTGAAAAACGATCAATCTTACACAGTGTGGGCTGTGGGGAACATTAACACACATTAATGTGTACTCTGCAGAATAATCCATTGGTGTTTTGTTGGGAAAAGTGTGAAGCATATTCATTTTTCAACAAAATTATCATTGGTTCTGTTTGTTTATTCAGTAAAAGCAGCTCAGAATGGTCCTCAAATCTGTTTTCATTGTGTGTGATGGGGGGAAAAAAATTGGATTTGCTTTCAGGGGGAAGTTCAAACTCAAAGCTGTGGGGGATGCTGTTGAGGTCACCTTGCACTGATGTGCTTATGACATCACTTTGCAGAACCTTTGTCTGAACCTGGGTGACCTGAGAGGGGGCGCGGCCACCACAGGCTGCTTCTCAGCGCGGGTTACAGAAAAAAGCGAACGCGTCTCAGTGTCGCCCTTTTGGCGAGCTGGAAGCCGTTTTTTAGCGTGCGTCCCTTCTCCCCTGACTGGCGTCGTGATTCACCGCGTCTTAAGTGCTCTGAGACATCCCTCCTCTCTCTCCCCGCTCTGAGACATCCCTCCTCTCTCTCCCCGCTCCTTCCAACGCTCGATCCCGTCCAGATGACTGTACAGCCTGTTTAATCTCTCCATGTCTGTCCCCCTCACAGGTCTGCGTTGCTCCAAGGTCAGATTAATTTAATGGGGCTATTTGACCCCAGTTAAAGCCACCTGTTCTTATTTATGTCCTCTAAATTGTATATATTATTTTTTATGAAGGCAACACTCTTCACTCTTCTCGGACATAATTTGAGGGATAAACGGAAGGTGCTGGAATAATTGTAGTTTTTAGAATTATTAGACTGTAATAATTTAGTTAATTAATTTCAAGGACTCACAGTCTGTTTTATGAAAGCAATTTGAGGTTTTAAAATGTAGTATGTGCAATCTTCATTGACTGGAGAGTTCTGTGCTTTGAAAACTTACAGCTTGTTTGTACAAATGCTTCTGTCACTGACCGTATCAGGTTCCATGGTAGATTTAAGGGACGTTCAAGCTTTATCTAATCCATAAAAGTGGTTCATTTTGCACTGCTTGCTCTGCAGATCCATCACTTTAAAACCTGGGTGAGGCATTTATTTTTTTATTTATTATAATTTATTTATTTACTTATCTTAATTTGGTGCCTAACACGGGGCTGAACGTGTTGTTTTACTATCCTAATTTGGGATATCCAGTTATCTGCAACCCAAGCCACGTTCTTGCATGATCCACTTCCTGGTTGGGAGAGCGTAGACATCTGTGGTTCTCCTGCGAAACACGTGCTGTCTCCAGCTACTGCTTTTCACACTGCGTACTGGTAAGCTCGCGTAGAGTGGAGTCGGAGGAAGACCTTTCAGACGTGGTTTTAACGTGCAGTCCACGGGCTCCCGGTCGACCAGCGGGGGCCATTGGAGAACAATGAAACGTAGTCCCCTGACCGACTGAATCCTCTCATGCCCTGGGCGACGCAATCGCCGATCCCGCATCGCCCTATGGAGCTGCCTGCCACAGTCGGCGCTGGCGCGGTCTGGATTCGATCCGAGACCGTGGAGCTCATACGAGCCACCCAGAAGCTGGACGTGCCATTTCTGAAGAATAACCCAGCGTGGTACTCACGTAGTAACATTCAGCACAGTCCTGTCGGCAAACGAAAACCAGACACTGGTAGTGACGTTTCAACCTTCCAAACCAGTGCAGTTGCATGCGTGGTGTATCCCTAGAAACAGTACGGTGGCTGCGCGCTCGCCTCTCTAAGCTCCATTTGTCAAAGCATCTTGGCCTGTTTGTCTAAAGAGCTGCTGCTGTTTTTTTTTGTCCTTTGGCATTTGCCCCTTTTTTTAATGTCACAAATTGAAGTTTACCATATTTGGTAAAAAAACGGTTCAATTTATGGTTGAGTGCCAGGCTGTTTTTCCCAAAGCAGAACGGCAGTGCTCGACAATGCCTGTCCAACATCAAGGCCTCTCTCTCTCTCCCTCTCTCTGTCTCTCTCTCTCCCCCGGCTGCTCTCCCGACGACTCCTTCAGAGATCAATCTGTCGGGCCCAGACATTATTTTGTCCGGGGGGAGGGGGGTGGGCGTGGGGGGGACGATATGAGGATCATCATTTGATTAGAGGTTTTTCATGTCTTGCGTTTCTCTCATCATCATCCTGCCTGCTCCGAGCCGCCTGTAATAAACAAATGGCATTCACGGTTAGCGCGCACGTATTAGCGTAGCCCTCGGAGAAGGAGCACAGTTATATAACCGCCGCCCTGTTCCCTGCGTCGGAGAGGGGCGGGGCCTCGATGATTGATTATGTGTGTATCTCCTGCGGAGACCCTCGCAAGTGATACGGGAGATGGGGGCAGCGGGGTAATGTCGAAAATCTGCGACCCGTCTCAAGTGGTGAGCTGGGATATGTTTAGAGACCGAGAAGTTCAGCGGAGGAACTTTTGCTATTTTGGTCTCGCTCTCTCCAGTTGTCCCAGGACGGTCTCTGTTCCGCGGTTTGGATCCAGTTCTGTTATTTCAGCATGGGAGACGGTACTGTGCCAGCTAGTTTGCAACGTCTATATCGGTACGCACAGAGATGTAAAACATGCTGCTTATTCCACAGAAGACTTGCTGTCAGGGTTCTCTGTATAACGAGGAAGTTGTGTTGGGAGGGTAGTTGTTCTTGACTTAGAGTTTTGCAATTTGTTCAATGATTTGTTGAAAACAGTTGTGGGTCCATGGCCAGCTGTGATGTCATAGCCTACTGTTTTGGGGCTGTCTATCGTAATTGGTCAGGACGCTCTGAATTGTGGCTGTTGTCTGTGGCTAGCTTGGCTCTCCCACACCCAGTGATGAGGTACATGGTGGCTCAGTTGGTCTTTTCAGGATCAGGCTTTCCAGTCTGAGGATGAGGCACAGATTGATCTGGAAACAGTTTCCTAGAAGGGCTATGGCTGTCCCATTGGTCCATTGCAGCTAGGTTTGGTAAATTGGCTGTTAGAATAGTTGCTGGTAATCCAGGGTTGAGCTTCAAGTGCTTTAGATCGACATGACATTCGAACAACCATTTGAAGGGATGGAGTGCTTGAAAGCATTCACTCATGCTCCCATCCCATGAAGCATTTGAACACCATTTTCCACTGACAGTACATGCTGCTGATAATGTTGCTCGTATCAAAAAGAAAAATAGCCAAGTCCAAATAATTAAGTGGTCGTGTTCAACTCCTGTAAATAGCCTGACTTCGACTTGTATTTTGGTCTTTTTCACCACGGTCTCTTGAGTTAGAATTCTGGTCACATTTTTCAGAGTGGGGAAAACTGTAGCGCACAATTGTGCGTTTTCGCTTGAACCTCAGAAGGAGAGCCCACTTATTGGCTTACAAGTGTTTCCAAGCATATGTGCAATGAGCCGTTCCACTGTTCACACGCAGTACGCAGACGGTGAAGCAATCCAGCCGCGAGCGTGCTCTCCATTCTCAAAAAAAAGAGAATAAAACGGGGTAATTAACCTCCTTTTTCCAGGGGACAGTGAGTGTGAACGCTTCAGTAAATTACAGTTATCCTGAGAGTAATGCAGGAGGAGGCTGACATTTGCCAAACCCCGTTGTCTCTCACTCTGGCGGAGCGTGTAATTATTTGCGGGACGGCGGTTGGTGGAGCTCGGCGTCCGTTTATTGGTCGCGCGGCGTCGATGGCGTCGCAACGAAACGCGGCTCGGCGGAACCTCTCCGCGGGGCTTTCGGGCGCCGTGGAGACGCTCGCCCCCCGCCCGGGAACCCTCTCGGGCCGGGGCGGAGAGAGGCAGCTGCGCGGCTCGTTGCCAGCTTTGTGTCACGCCGTGCGCCGCCGCCACGGCGACGCCCAGTTCGCCGAGGACAGCCGCCGCGCTGTAATCAGAGTCCTATTAGCACGCGACCTTTGACCCGCAAAGGTCGGGCGCGAGCCAATAAATGCGGACGCGAGCGGGGGGTCAGTCGGAGAGGGCCCGCCCCTCTCGCCCTCCCACAGAGCAGAGGCAATGTCGGGCCATTTGATTCCATCCACTCTCTTACGGCCGGTAATGTTGCCGTCGTGTGCCTAATGGCGCCAGATTTTAGTGAAGGGCTGTGAGGAGAGGTCCCTTTGTACCCTGAGACGAGGTCGAAAACAGAAGCTCTCGCTGGGACAGACGTCCCCGCCGCTGCCTGGTGGAGCACATTTGGGCTGAGGGCGGGGTCAGATTGCCTTTCTCCGCCCGAAACGCTCGGTGTTCCTGTAGGGTTTCCCCCCCCCCACAAGCTAGACTCGGGTTTTTTTTTTTTTAGCCCTGTCATAAAGGGTCTCGCTGGAGATACGCCACTGAGGAGAAGGCGCAGGCGTTCTCAGCGTAAACGCGGGGTCCAGAGATTTATGGGGGGGGCGCGGCCCCGTTCTGTGTAATTCGCTCGTTTTTATCTTGCGGGCTGCGGGCGCTTCGCGCCTCCCCAGAGGGCCGTTCGGCGTCGGGGCGAGACGCCTCCGGGGCAGAGGGCCCGCCCACACAAAATTGGCCGACGGTTGATTTAGAGCCTCGTAATTACCGTCGATAGTAGGTGAGACGGCGCCGGATAAACACGCCGGCGCGGTGGGACGGGCCGATCGTGCCCGCAGTGATACGAGAACAGACCCTGGGGCGGCGGTTTAACGAGAGCGCGGTCGAGTCGTGAAAAGGGGCGGGACAGGGCCTTCATTACGGTGGGAACCGCTGCGGGTCCCGACAACGACCGCTCGTCACGCTTGATCTCTCGACCGCATCAAAGCGATTTAATGAGCTTCTGAAATCGATACGCTAAGAAAGCTTATTTGCAGAGCCCGGCTGAATCTCCCAGCTGATAATCCTGGCGTTTGTTCTCCATATACTTTATGACTGGGGATTTGGAGGCCGCGACTGCAGAAGGTTAAGATTTATACTTTTTGGCTGAAGTCCTGCCTGCCTCCCAGGATGTGCAGGGGTGTGTGTACATGACCCCGTGACCCGTGATCCACCACTGTTTTGATTTTGGGGTAGACAGAACAGCGTGCGTGGTTGATGGGCTTTTTGTCATGTGAAATTGCACGGCTTTTGGCAATGCTGAATTAGTCAGCTCAACAGGAAGTGGCTGGCATTTGACCAATAAACACAAAGATTGGCTTTCAGCTGCCTGTTGACTGCTGTCAAGTGGATCCGCCAAATAAGGAATGGCTATTCTTGGCCAAACTGCCTGATGTTGAAGAGGCTGTCTGATTTTTGTCAATGTGAAAATTATTACTCTTTTTTTTAATGTACTAATTTATTAGTATGGTCTCATGGAAAAATCCAAAATAAACCTAGAGCTTTTTTAAAATATATTTTTATCTGTAAACTTCCTGTGTTCTTGTTTTTGGAATGTGATGTATTACTGACAGTCTGGCTAGGCTGTTCACTAGAGTAGATTACAGTCATTCCTTTTGTGTTTTCCATTAATGAATCTTAAGGGGTAATTGAATCTATGAGTTAAGTTATTGTTTTTGGAATTTAACTGTGATATATTACTGACAGTCTGGGCAGGCTGTTCACTAAAGTTGATTACAGTCATTGTCATTTGTGTTTTCCATTAATGAATCATAAGGAGGTAATGGATCTGTGAGTTAATCAATCTGTGCACATTCACAAACTATAGAAAATGCGGGCAAAAGGCCATTGTTGTATATTTCTAATCACATTTAACATAATGGCTGACGTGATTAAGGAGCTAATGGAGATTGCAGTTCATCACATATGTCATACATATAGTACAGAAGATATTGTGCAGCGCACTACGGCACATATATTTTAATTAGCCTAGACTAAGCAGGTCTTTAGCCACTTCAGATTCTTGATGCTGTGTTTTGTCTGTATTTTTTTGGATGCGGTCCAACAATCTAGACCCACGGAGTGGGCCTACTCCCCGGGCTGGCAATAAAGAGCCAAAATGGCGTCTCTAAAGAGCCAGATTAATTTCAGTCTGTGAAAGGCGAATAATGAGGAAATCTGGCCCAGTTCTGTCAGGCACTGTGGAGGCGCATTTTGAAAAGGGTTGGGAGTTTGAGTTGGATTCCCACAGGCAGACGCCGCGAACCTCGGCTGTTAGCTTCAGCGGGTGCTCTCGGTCTCCGCGCGTCAAACCTACAGCAGTTTGTGTCGCGCGGTAAAGATTCTTCTCCTGGACTCGGGTTTTGACTGGGATACCCACAGGCAGACACCGTGAACGTTGGCTGTTGGTGTGTCAGCCGTATTCTCTCTTTGTGTCGTGTGGTACCGATTCTTGTTTCTTGGACTGTTTCTTTCTGAGGCAGTCCCAGAACCAAAGGGGCCTCACAGGGTATTGAGACCCCGCAGCTGAGGCCCCTTTCCCTGGGAACAGGGGAGTCAGTGGAAGAGGAAATGTTGCTCTAAAACTCCTCTGAGTTTGGCTGCTCTCTGTCCGCACATGTTTACTTTTGTAAGACGTGCTACTGCTGTACAAGCCGTGTTTATGCATAATTTGTTAGACTAACAATCTCCTCTGTCCTGGACAGCTTGCATTGCATATGTATGACAGATTACATATTTGTGCTGCTCGATGTAACCACGTAGGCCAGATGCTTTACTTTTTCATTTGGTTTATCCTGAGAGGGAAAATCATTCTTAACTATAGCTTGAATGGCCATATTTCGCTTGGCTTGTGTTTCGCCAAGCAGTTTCTAAATGCTCTCCCTGGTGTCTGTTTTCAAGTGTCAGTGACTTCTTCTAGTCTATATATACAGCATATACATGCACAATATATAATTGTGTGCATTCATGTATATAACATACATACATGCATGGATGCAAAAGGAATACTTAATTGCATACAGGCATATATTTGTAAGTGTAGAGCTGAAGAGAATAAGGAGAATGGGAGAATATTAATTACTGTGTAGAGCTGATCATGTGGAGCAGGTCCTTCCCCTTGATTGGATCACTGACTCTATGTGCGCAGTGTTTGACTGTTCCATTCCTTGGATCACTGACTGTGTGTACGTGTGTTTGTGTGTGTTTGTTCCATTTATTGGATCACTGACTGTGTGGTCGTGTGTGTGTGTTTGTTCCGTTGATTGGATCACTGACTATGTGTACGCGTGTTTGTGTGTGTTTGTTCCGTTGATTGGATCACTGACTGTGTCTGCATGGGGTTTGACTGTTCCTTTGCTTGGATCACTGACTGTGCGCACGTGTGTGTGTGTTTATTGTGTTGATTGGATCACTGACTGTGTGTACGCGGTGCTTGTCTGTTCCTTTGCTTAGATCACTGACTGTGTGGGCGTGTGTGTGTGTGTGTTTGCCTGTCGCCCTCTCCGCAGGTACCTTCGTCTCGGCCTTCACGGTGCTGTGCGGGGCGCGGACGGACCTGCCGGACCGCCACGTGTGCTGCGTGTTCTGGCTGAACATGGCGGCCGCCTTCATCCAGATCCTCACCGCCATCGTCATGGTGGGCTGGATCATGAGCATATTCTGGGGGATGGACATGGTCATTCTGGCCAGTGAGTAGCGCTTCTTACGCCGTTCCGCGCCCTCTTCTGTAAGCGGCCGCATGCTAAAAGCCTCCCTGGAATGTCCTTGCAATCCTGCTGTGTTCTCAACAAGCTCAAGCCAGGGGGGTCACAGTGTGGGGGGAATAGTGGAACTGAGTGCCAGGGGTTCAGGCAAGGAGAGGGGTGGAGGGTGGTGGGGGGTCCTCAAAAAGCCTGGATTAAAAAGGGGAAGGGGGCCCACAGAGACTTTGTGTTACACCCCTGCTCAAACCTAGGCACAAAAAGCAGTTTTCATATTATGGCAACCCATGTTATGAAAACCAGATTTATTGTAGGTATTACATGTTTAATGGTTTTAAAAAAAAATAATATTGTAAGTAAATATATCAGCTGTTATAAAAATATGAAATATGGTAAATATGAAAACATTCCCATATTTAGGGTGCTAATCTTTATGATTATGGATGATGGCCACTGGATGATAGTGTTTGGTGACATATTTAGCTTGTATTGCCTATTACTTATGTGAATCCGGTATTTAGCTTTCCTTTGTGTGGTTTGAATTATGATAACATCAGTTGCTACAGGGGAACACCAAATCCAGAACAAAGCAATGCTCAATTTTTGCATGAGATTGGATTAGTGGTTTAATTGAATATTCTTTTTTTGCTTGGAGTCTAGTTTACTGTAGAGATCCTGCCTTTGTGTGTTTTGTAGAAAAAAACCCTTAATTGTATCTAAAAAAAAAAAACTAAAAAAAACGTTGGTTTCAAGGGAGGAGCTGAGCTGTGATTTCTCTGTAATAATTAAGATGACAGGGTACAAGCAAATCTCTTCGGTACAACAATTTTTTTTAATGTGACGTGCAAAGTTAATGTTACCACATTACACTTAATTAAATATGAAAGGAGACAGCTGCAACTGACTGACCCTTATTAAATTTTCAAGCTTGTGAATCTTGGAGAGAGAAAAAAGCTGATTCAGAACAATTGCCGTAAAAGCAGGTTTCAGAATAAGTATATTAAATTCTCTGCCTCCCCTGTTGGCAACTCAGTTTTCCCTCTAAATTATCTGCTTGTGTCTTTCCAACAGCCCTGTATACGCTGCAGAGAGTTGAGGGGTGGGATGTCTCTCTGTATGTGTATGAAATGGGCAGTGTTGTTTATATTTCCTGTGTATATGAGAGATAGTCAACATGTCGATTCCAACTGCACTTGTGGTATAAACCGTATTCAGAATTTTCAAAAAGAAATGGACAGGGTACCATATGTGTGACTCCTTATCCAATAGAAAGCTAATTGAATTAGTTTTGCTAAAGTGGATTCAAAATTGGCTTATAAAATACAAAGGGCAGCAAGCGATGGGGCTTAACCAGGGTATTGTGGGAAGTGAAGTCCCCCAGAGCTCAGTGCTAGGAGGAGGATTTTTTTAATGTCGTTCCACAGCAGTTGAAAGTTGCTAAAATAGTTAAAGAATATTTGAAAAAGAATCCAGAAGTATGCAAATATTTTACTGTAATATATTGATTTTATACAATGTCTTCATCAGGCGTGGTATAGTCACAGTTTAGCATAAAATAATGATAATCCATGCAGTATTTTGCAATGAAAGCCCATAATACCAAAATACCAGTTGGAAAAATGTTTTTATGATAAAAAATCCTTTACTTTATAAGCAGTTCATGTGTTAAAGTTTTTCATTGACAATGGCTGTAATTATTCAACAATGTCACAGATGGCATCCAGGACTGCAATCTAACTCTGGCAGCAAGATTAGTTTCAGATACTGTATTTAAATTATGGAAACCAGAAACTCAGTCTCTTTAGTCTCAGTAGAGACAGACTGGGAGAGGAGGTATTTGGAAAAATATTGAAAAGGATTTAATGAAGTTGTTTACAGAAGCTATTTACTGGGTGAGTGAGTCCAGTCATATTCCGGCATCTGTCATACTAAATTATGTTCTGACTCAATGTCAAATGGTTTTACTGGACTGATATTGAGCTGCAGCAGTGCCGAATTAAACGACAGATGTTCAGTTAGTTTGACTTTAGCTCGTGTATCTTTGGGTAGCTGGAGTCACGCAGAGTGGAAGGATATGAAATAGGAAGCTGGGAAATTGTGGGGATGACAGGTGTTGAGTCCCAAAGTGTCACCTTCATCCTCATTTAATACATCTCTCTGATTTCACCGTCATTTACTGTAGTTGTGTGTTTGTGTGTGTGTGTGTGTGTGTGGATGTGTGGCATGCATGTATTATGTCTATACAGTCTAGGCTATATATATAACACTATCAGAGATATAACACATATATACTGTATGACGTAACATTTTTCATTACTAATAATCATTCCGAAGTACGCAAAGGAAAGTGCTATCTAAGACATATTAGCGAACAGAGCTTGACATTTGTACCCGCCACTCGCCGAATGTGGGTAGAATTCAGCTGTGGCGTGTAACTCTGTCAGTCTTACCAGCTACTTTGGCGGGTGACCTTTTCGTAGCATTTCCTATAGAAAGAAAAAGAAGTCTTTGTAGTTTACAAAAGGCATCTGAACTAATCAAGTCAGTCTGAGGTGATACTACATGATCCTACAACTCCCATGAGCACTGGGTGTACACTGTGTGCTTGTCCTTTTGGCCCATCCAGTTCGCTCGTGTCTTGCCTCCGCAGTTGAGCGGGGAGTATAATTGATGAGAAGGAGAACTTGGCCGAAATTGAACCACTGTCGAACATGGCTCTGCATACTGTCTATACTCATTATGGCTTTCCACTTTTCATTTAGTGACACTCCACACCAGTGGAGATTCTGTGGTTGGGAAAACACAGAATTTTAAATGATTTCCACACTGAACACAGAAAACAACAACGGCTCGGTGAAGGAGCATAAACCTTGATAGATGGACGTACATGATTTGAGTCGCTTTCATGATTTCAGAGTTTACTCAGGTTGGATAGCTATAATAGTTTCTGTTCAAATAAAAAAAGGTGGTAGGGGATTTTGGAAAACCACTAGCCACAGTGGCTGGTGAGCCAAAATGTTCATGTCAAGCCCTGTTAGCGAAGCTCATTTATCTTCATGTATGAGCAACATTTTCATCTGTCTTCACCTTTACATCATCATAACACCTGACTTGGAAAAATGTCATTGTTTTGTGAGGCGATGACGTGACCACGGACGTGAGTGACGTCTTCGTCAGCATAACTGTGACTCTTCTTTGTTCTGGAGGGAACATTTCTATACCACCGTATTTCTTGGTGGTTTCAAACACGAATGAGTCATACCTTATCTGCGCGGTCGGTCCTGGCATTTCTTTTTTCATTTTTTTTATTATTATCAAAGTCTCTTTTTCTGATGAATGGAGACCTTTTGAATAATTGCATTTATCGCCATTGAAGTTTGTCGGCTCTGGTCTTCCGAGCGCACAAAAGAATGAGTTACGGGTGGGCGGCCATCGGCCAGGGCACTGTTTTTCTGCTTCCTGTTTTCAATTAATCTCTGTGTTCCTGTGTTAATTGTCAAATTTCTTCTTCTTCTTTGTTTTTTTGTGCTACATCTCTTCATTGGCCCCAGTTTCCGAAGGTAGGTGTTGATCAGCGTGGCCCTCCCCTCGTCTGTCTTTCATCCGCACGCCTTGCTCCAGCGCACAGCTCACCGCTGCTTTTAGTTCACACCGTCCACTAATGCGCCTCCCGCCACTTCCCCGTGTGTTTGTCCTCCTTTTTTTCTCCCTTTTGATTCGTCGACATCAGTCACCCTGCGGTGACACGATCCATTCTTCTGCTCCGCTCCGCTCTTCCACGTGTCGTCCGTCTCTAACTCTCCGTCTCCGTATCTGTCTATCCGTTCATATTTGCACACGCATATGCATGAGCACACACATGTACATGGATATCAAATACGCACAAGCTATATTTAATGCACAGCGTGTGTGCATCCCAGTCACCGTGTCTGCATGTCTGTTAATGCAGGAATTCCAAAGTGGCACCAACGGCATTTACTGCTTGTAACAACACAGTGGAATGAATCGCCCCCTTTTTTTTTTTAAAGGGTACCTTGAAGACTGCTTGCTGACCGAGTTACAGCATGTGCGCTGCTGAGAATGTGCATTCTGAATGCAGTGTGATTTTAGCACCCAGAACTTGTGTGAAGCATTCTTTCCAGTTCACTGCACAGTTGAGCGCTGTCTCCCCATTTGTCACTGTGATCTCAAAAACAGAAAAAAAAGTGGGTGGATGTAGGACCTGTGTGTGTGTAACGATTAAGACACACAGAAGATTGCGTATACGCAGTGCATTGCGTATTTGCGACAGTGACACCATTTCTGTTTTGGCTCTGCCTTCCAAGTACATTGGATTTAAAATAAAGCAATGAATGTGTGGTTAAAATGCGGACTGTCAGCTTTAATGTGAGGGCATTTACATCCATATGGATGTAAATGTTGAGCTACGACATAATTCAAGGTTTTAGGTTTCACAGGATGCCGGCTGACAAGATGACCTGTAAATGCCTGGACAGATTCTGTTCGCTTGTTAATGTATTCATTACATGGATAAATAGCCCATATTATTTCAGAGAAAACTTTATAGGCCTGCCATTTGTTAAGAGCCCCTGTGTGGGCTGTGTAGATACTGAGGACGTAGAGCAAGACTGTTCTTGTGTCCCTATATGAAATGCATTACTTTGATCTAATCCACAAGAGAACCAGTGTTGGTGTATACAGCCAATTAGCTCATTTGGTCAGTGTATTTGGTGGAAACACAAACCTGCATAAACACCCCCTGACGTAGAGGAATTGTGTGAAAGCAAAGCTTACACTTTGCCACACTTAAATTCCTCATGCATGTGGTGAAAGCTCATTGGCTCAAGCTCAGTTTAGTAGACACACAAACGTACAGAGGTGGTCATGCCCAATGTCCTAGACACGCCCAGTTTTTGATTGGTACACCCAAAAATTGGAGGTTCCACGCACAATCTGTGATCACAGTCTCTGTCTCCTGTCTGGTCTGCCATCTCCCATCCCAGTTCACCCGCACTCAGTAAAACGTTCAGTGTTAAGTTGACTCTCACAGAGTGCATGTGGTCCCAACTGGACTCGCACGTACTTTGTAGGAGTCAAATCAACACTGGATATTTTACTGGGCAAATTTATTCTATACACCCATGATTGACACTCTGATGCTGCTTCCGGTCATGGTTGATAATGGCGTCATCGGTGACCTCACGCCTCTGGCCCCTCCCCCCTCTGTGTGCAGGCTACAGGGATCAGGGCATTCCCCAGCAGCTGTGAGGCTCCGCGGCCAATCTGAACGCGAGAATGTACAGTCGTATACTGGTCTCCCGGCAACAGCCCCGCCCCGCCCCGCCCCTGGCATGGGGCCGGAAGCACAGACACGCCTTCACCATCACTCCCAGGGGGGGAGGGCTCCTATTCCAGACTCTGCCCCCCACCCCAGCCCACCACCCAATCCCCCGGATGCCTTGTACTTCACGGCTCAGAGTGAGTACGAAGATCCTTCGGAAAGGAGGGGATGAAGTTTCTCCACGCGCTGTAAATAAAGAAAACAAAAAAAAAGCAAAATCTGTGGGAAAGAAAAAAACCACCGTGACAACCGTGTGTGCCGTGTGTTATTGACATTTCCATCCTGTCAGGGGCAAATTCAGTGTTAACAGATTTTTAATGACAAATATTAAAAAGTGTAGTTTTATTATAATTTTTCTTATCTTGTTTTTTTTTTTTTTTGGCTGTACAGATGGGTTTTGAAGTTTTCACTAGCTGGATTTGGTGGTACAGCACGGTGTCTGTTGTCCTTCCCTGAAGGTTTATTACTCGATGTCAAGCCTTATTTTACGTGGAGATGAACTTGTTTTTATATACATATTCTGCATGGTTATTAAATTTCCACTTACCCAGCTGAGTCTGTGATCTGTAAACACTCAACCACACAGAGACAACCACACAGGCCGATTATCTTTTATGACTTTTGCATCACTATTTATTGGTTGTTGTTTTGGCGAAGCATCATTATCATAAACCTCAATGTACTGTTTATCGAATTTCGCTGGGCCAGTTGCCATAGATACTGTCCATTTCCACAAAGTCAATGTGTACTCATGGGATGAAATAAACGTAATTGGTATGGGAGTGAGTTTTGCTTTATTGAAGTTACAATGAAAGCTGAATACCGTGGGCAGAAAACAAGCTGGGTCATTTGAAAGGCGGCTGGACTTTTGTTTCTTAGCCGGGAGGGTGAAAAACACGCAGTCAAGAAGAGAATGGTTGAAATGTGAATTGTGATTTTTTAAATTAAAAATTTTTTTTTATTTTTTTTTACTGGCGTTCATTTATCACAGAGCATTTCTCACTTGTATTCCCCTCAGTTGGAACCAGGGAAGGCATCTGCGGATATGTATTTGCGCATATCTGCATACATATTTTCATTTTAATGGAATCTCTCAGCTGTTCATTAAAAATATTATGCTGTATTCCGTATCAGTCGGTGATGGTTGCGCTGGAGAGCTACAGAGATGAAAGAGCTGGAAAATATTCAGAATGAGAAAACAGGCTGCACCCCAACAGTGGACTTAAAAAATTAAGCCATCTGGCTGACAAACAAGGAAAATTAAAATATCCATTAGAACTTGGTTTGGAGGCTGCTGCACATGTTTTAGCAGTTGGATTCAGCCTCATTACAAAAAACAAAAAGCAAAACAGGAATATGTATTGGACGTTCTTCTGGGGGTGGGGGAGGGGGGGATATGCTTTTTTGCTGCATACGGCACTAGTGTGTGTTTCAGGTCTGAAGCCAGGTCGTGCAGACAATGGCAGCAGGTGTTGAGCCCGGTACTATAGAATGAAAGGTTTCCCCCGATGCAGAAAGCGAGCTGGGCATTTCGTCCTCATAAGCGGATCTATTGTTGAGATGTTTCTGGTGCTTCCAGTCCAGCTGTTCCAGCATCACTTGAACAAAGACTCCGGGGGGGGGTGGGAGGGGTGCTTGGAGGGACAATAAGGGTTCTGACTCAGGCCGATGTGGGGCAGGCGTTATTATGGTGTGCGTGCGGGGTGCGGGAGGGCGAAAGGGAAACAATGACCCACGCTCCCGGCTGTCACCCGCTGTCACGGTGTCACGTTGGCGGTGGGGGGGAGTTTGGGGAGGCACTGTTTGGGGCGTGGCCCTGACCAGATGACCAGGTAGGGGTTTCAGTGCCGAATCCCCCGCCTCCGCGTTCGGCCCGGGGGCTGGCGCGGCTCGCGGGAAAACGTATTCCTCTGCAGAGGATGCACAGGAAATGTATTCTGCTCTTCAGGGGTTCCCCCGTATCTTCCTCATTAGCATCCTCACCTTTAACACCGAACATGGCCCCAAAAACCCTGCAGTCATGATTATTATAATTTTGTTGTCTTGGCTGTAGTATAGTATTGTAACACATTGTAATATTGTAATGTACCTTGCCATCTAAGGGGCCTCAAGTCAGTAAAAAAGGATTCAGAGTGTATGACAATGTGTAAAACTACTGTCATTTGGTCTTTGTTATTGTTATAGTATCGCTGCTCTTTATTTATTTCTTCTTTTTTTTATTTTTACATGGATTTATATCATGTTTGAATTTTATATCCCAATTTGGGAGCCCAAAATGGTGCCTATGGCCAGAGTTCAAATGATAGGAGAACGCAGATCTTATAATAATTTTAATCTCTTCTGTAACTGTGTCATGTTGCATTGCCTGCTCTCAACAACTGCAGTACTCCTAATAAATCAGTCAGACATGTTGGATATCAGTCTGTTCATGTTAATCAGTCACACATCGTATAGATATATTGTCACGTTATATTTGAAAGTGTTTCACCTAATAATTTTCTCACTTGATAACAGCGGTAAATGATGAGACAGAATAAAATCTATAATATCTGCTATGAATCACTCTGGCAACATTTTGGACTGAATATTGTCAGTTTTGTATTAAAACCTTGTCACCTTACGTTGTTAACTTGTTTTGGTGTCCAAGTTGCTGTAATGTGGAATGTACCCATTTTTTTTTCTTTTTTGAAATTTCTGAAGTAAACTTGCCTCTTGTCTGTGAAATTCTTGTCTGTTTCTCTGCCACAATAATCTTCTTTCAGCTTCACTTGCCCCGTTTGGCTTTGTTTGAAGTGAACAATGTGTTCTCTGGTCTGCGGCAGATAAAGATGTTATTCATGTCTGGGGCGGGTCTCCTGTCAGTCTCTGATTGGCTCCTCCTCGACCCTGGAGAATGGCGTGCCATCTCGCAGTCTTTGAAAAGGATGCGCCCTTGTTCTGTGTTCATCCCATAGGGTGCTCACTGAGCTACTGTGCTTTCTGCCAGATCTCCTGTACCATCCTGTAGGTTTTCACTCCGGCCCTAACTAGGCCACTCCTCATTTCACAGCTAGAGCTGCAAATTGGTAGAATCAGGTGTGAAATCAAATTAGGGTTGAAATGAAAACCTACAGGATGTTATATCTTCAGGAACAGGGTTGGGCAGCCCTGCTTCATGTTGTATAGCAGGTGTGTGCAACCCCTAGTCCAGGGGTGGCCAAGCCTGGTCCTGGGGAGCCGCAGGGTCTGCTGGTTTTTGTTTTCACCTTAAATACAACAACCACTTAGACAAAAGAAACCAGGTGAGGTGAGTTAACTGTGTAATCAACTGCTTTAATTGATCAATTAAGTGCCGAGTAAAAACAAAAGCCAGCAGACCCTGCGGCTCTCCAGGACCAGGGTTGGCCACCCCTGCCCTAGTCCATAGGGCAGTGGTAACCAGCCCTGTTCCTGGAAATCTACCATCATGTAGGTTTTCATTTCAACCCTAATTTGGCACACCTGACTCTACTAATTAGCAGCTCAGAGCAGATCTTTAGCTGTTGAATGACGTGTGCTGTATCAGGCTTGGAGTGAAAACCTACAGGATGGTAGATCTCCAGGAACAGGGTTGGTTACCTCTGCCATAGGGTCTAGTGCAGCGATAATCAAATCTGGTCCTTGAGGCCAGTATTACTGCCACTTTTATAATTACACATGATAATTGATTGATTAATGCCACTGCTTAGCCAGAGATATAACTCACCTGGTGTGCCCAGATCTAAATCAGTCCTGATTAGAGGGGAAGAATGGAAACCAGCAGCACTGCTGGTCTCAAGGGTCAGATTTCAGTACTGCAGGGCTGGTGCTTTTTTTTTCTTTTGTGGCACTTAATTCAATTGCAGCAGTTGATTACATAATTAACCCACATCACCTGCTTTCTCGGGTTTTATTAACTGTCTGATAAATTGGCTGGTTTCAAGACACAAACAAAAACATCAGGCCCTGCAGTGCTCCAGGATTACGGTTGCTGGCCCCTGCTGTACGAGATAACTGGAATATGGAAGGATAGCTCTTCTGTTATCACGACTGCTGCAGCTGTGCTGGAACCATCGCTATTGTGTAAGTGTAGAATCCAATACTGTAATTTTCTCGCTAATGAACCTGCTTTATCCCCCACTGAAAAAAAGTGATTTCATTATAAGAACTGTATTGTAAAAAATGATCTGGAGAGCACTGCAAATGGTCCTAAATACCTGGGAGCGTCACTCATGCCATTTTCGCGAGGTATAAAGAAAGGTGCGGAACCTCTTCGGCGCCGGTGTCACCTGGCAACCGGCCGTCTGTGATGTCACTCAATCAGACTAGTTGGGGGGTCGTGAGCTTCCGCTGTGTCCAATCAGAGGCCTCGTTCTCACTTCAGCTGCCTCTGTTGCAGGTCTGCGCTGACAGAAACACAGCCCTCGGCGGATACGCTGTGGAGTAGGATGTGTGGAAATGTTCTCGCGGGCGCGAAGCGCAATTTTCACAGAATTACCGCGTGCCGTTCCCTTTGTTACTGAAATATCACCAAATATAAGGCCACAACCTCAACCTTTTGTTTTGCATGTCGGGGCGTGCTGGAACATTTTTTTCCCTTTTTAAATTTTTTTTTTTTTACAATGATTCATTGGGCACTTCAGTGTGGGCTCGGAGAACCATTTGTTGTGTTGGGCATCTGTGATTCTTTGACTTTCGCTGTGAACCCGAAGCCGCTTTTATTTAATTGTAAATTGAGAAGCCAATAGGGGGGGCATTCTGAGCTCAGATCGTTATGGATCAGTGATGCAACTGAGCATCTGGTACTGTTATGCACAATTCAGTAGGAAAGTGATCAACAAAATGTTTTATTTTATAAACTGACCATCTGATCGCTTTCTGAGCCAACAGCATCATTCTTGTTTTGGGGTGCTTTGGGGCTGCTAATTATCTCTGTGGTAATGTGCCTAATTTGGTTTTCCACAGTTACAAATCTGTTATTCTCAATATTCAAATAAGCCATAGGCCTACCATAATGACATTTGCTGTAAAGATAAGAACTTAAAAAATAAAAAAAGAAAACCCAGAGAGCGAAATATTTTCACTTTTTATTGGAGAAATTGCCATAAAGCAGTGCAAATTTAGGCTTCGTATCCAGCAAAGTGCTTTCTTAAAAATCCCAGTGCTTACAAATGAATTGGTTATTTGTGTGATTATTTAGCCTTGCTTTTAGTTAATGTCAAAGCCGCTCTGTTTTCTGTTCCTGGGGTGTGTGATTTTATTTTCTTTTCTGACTGCAGCTGGTTCCGTTAGCTTGTGTTTGCATTCCTCCGCCTCTGTTTCCCAGGCTGAGGCCTGTCTCTGGGTCAGTTCTGGAATGTACCGTCTGCAGCGTTCCGTGACCGGCTGCTGCACATCCCCAGCGACGTCACAGTTTAAACGGCTCGTACGTGAGTCCGAGCACACGCTGATAAACCCTCGTCGCTCTACGCGGTCGGGTGATGAACATCCCACTGACGTGTTTCCGTCATAAGAATACCCGATTGAGTTTACTTTGGGAGACTATCGGCATGTTTGAATCTGTGCACTTGCCTACTACTGAGTGTACAAGTTGCATATATGTTGTACAGGCCTACAACTTTCATACTTAATAGATTGCGTCTATGCTGTTTCGGCCTATGATGCAGCGCTTGCTTCCATTTTTTTTGTATAAGCCTTCAAAGCCGGGGTGTCAAACCGAAGACCCGACGGACAGCTGGTTTAGGCCAAGGAAACGGGGTGCATGAACAACCAATTTAATTTGGCCATCAACACCACCACATTCCTGGAGATGCTAAGGCCAAACCAAAATGGAGCGTGACACAATCTTCCCCTCTGATGCGGGTGTATTTTATTTCAGTGAATCGCATACGTCACAAATAACTTTTTTTTTCTGTATTAGTGAGACGATTTGTTTTTTTTTTTTTTTGCATAGCAAGTGCCTATTGCAGTCTCTAATGTATAAAATTGAAGAAAATTGTTAATAGATGAATTAATACATAAATATTTTTTCATTAGAATACAAGACTCCACAACACCTAAAAAAAATAATTTTATAAAAATTAAAGATTTAAATAAGCAAATAAAACATAGCTTGACTGGCAGCTGACAGATTAAACGGGGGCCAAGATAGCCATACACCAACGGACTATTAAACCTTCATAGCAACACATTAACGTCGCAGGCAATCCCCATTACCCGATCCTTCATCACACTAAATATAGGCAACACCCACGCGGAACATTTACCAGCGGTCTGCATAAATCCTGCTCGGTGTCAACAAGATGAAGGGGCGATGCCATCCCTTTGGACGTAAGAGTAAACGAGAGCTCTGAGCCAGCACTTTTAAAAGACAACTGTAATAGATAGGAACCGCTACTTCGGCAAGAATTGACCATAAAGAACTTCTGATTGCAATCGAAGCGGCCGTAAATCGGGTTCGTCGAAAGCGCTGTCGATTCTACGCCTTCCAGACTGGGTGAACCGCGTTCTCCGACCACCCGCCCCCGCGATCAGTGTGTCGCTTTAAAAACGCCAGCTGCGTGTTTGGGCTTTGTGTTCTACTCCGGCAAGCCATGGGAGCACAGATCTGTGGGCGGGCGAAAGCAATGGCCCCTCTCCAAACTCCCGGGTCTCCAGGCCGCGATATCTCAGGCTGCAAGCCAGGACTCTGACTCAAGCCAAGCATTACTAAATAAGGAAGCAGAGCATTTCGCGAGAAAAGCCCCTCGCAGTTTCTTCCAGTAACACTGTGAATAGGACGCAGGTGAGAGAAATGATGTACTTCGCTGTGGCTTGCAGGTTGTGTTCTGCTTATTTTCTGTGATACTTTATTACATAGACATGCCTTGATGACCTATGTCTCTAAGGAACCTGAAGTTTAACCCATCCACAATCTGTTTGCAAGTCTTTTCTATGTCACTTATAACCCACTAGGTGGCTGAACTTCCCCCTTTTCATATGAAAAGTATCAAGGATTTATTGCACTGTGAGGGACATTCTACCTGTCGGCCATGTTGTCCACAAACCGGAAAGATGACCATTCTTCCAAAAGACAGGCCGCACAGACACATTATGCAGTTAGTAAGAGGAGATTGAACAGACGGTCTGCACTTATGATGGCTTAGAGCATAAATTAAGGAATCCATCCCATCAATCTCCAAAAAGTGGTATTAAATCTGTTGTCTTGGACACAGCCATATAATTCACTTAATAGAATTTCATCCTGTAAAGGGAAAAAGCAGAACATAATTTTCAGCCTAGCCAAACAGAATAAAAATGAAGTCTCACATTCAAATTAATTGCGGAAAATAGGTCAAGCATGATATCGGGAAATGAGGCTATTTGCTTTGCATGTAGCCAAATGAACACGCTCATTAAAAGCTGGCTGTGGAATCAACTTTAATGGAGGGCACTGTAAATGTTGTGCCTTTACACTACTTTCAGTGGGGAGGAAGCACTTATCTAATATAGTCAAATCTCTTAAGTTAGAAAATTAGGGTTTTAAAAATAAAAGCAACAGAAAAAGATCACATTTTAACGATTTACTGTAACATTGTAAAGGAAAGCATATCTCGCACTAGGATTGGCATGACGTGATATGCTTACGAAAAGAAGGTCTATTAAATGACAACATCTGAGTACAGGAAGCTGAAGAGCTTGGGTAAGGTTAGTCTCTCAGAATATTACAAAGGCATCACATTTGTTTCACTGAAGATGAAAAGCTGTCTATGAACAATCCATACTAAATCTAGCCCACAGTATCACTGTGAGGGTGTTAAAAAAAAAAAAAACTATTCGTAGAGAACTCTACACTGCTTGCTCAACTACAAGGCATATTTACATTTTCATAAAACCGTTAACTGTGCCTGTATTGCAGAAAGTGATTAACTTTCAAAATAATCTGAATACAACCATCACCTTTTGGATAATTACAGAATTCTATTAAAAAAAAAAAACAACATGCAGCTACATTTAGTGTTCTTGTGCAAACATCACAAAGTAATAAATATGGTTATGTTTAAGACAATGTAGGCGATTCTTGCACAATGAATTCTCTAAGATTCCACATTCTGTCTTCCATCTCCACTTAAGGCATGGCCAGTGAAGGGAACATATACACTTTTTGTGTTCCCACAGCTGCCACTAGAGGGCCACATGCACATTTGTTGAGAGCATAACTACCGTTGCTGTTTTGTGGCGAATCCAGCACAATGACCTGAATTTTAACATTGAATTTACTCAGTGGGTCAGTTTTTTTCCAGTGAAAGGGGGGACACCTATAAGACTGAAGATTAATCCAAGGTACTCACACACAAATAACTCACAAAGAGTAAAGAACAAACTCTCCACACCAAAATGCCTATTTTTAGTTGACAGGGACGATTCTCATTTGTAGCATTTTTGTAAATTTACCAGAGTTAGCCAGGGATGCAAATTTTCATATGTACTCCCTGGGGTACATGTCTTCGGGTGGTGGGAGGAAACTGGGGCACCCTGAGGAAACCTATGCAAACACAAAAAGAAGATGCAAACTCTGTGCAGAGAGGACCTGGACCTGAACCCGAAAACCTCCATCTTGCAAAGCACCAGTGCTAACCACTGCACCACCATGCTGCCCAAGCTGGTGTTTTGTCACTATGAGCTGTGATCTGATGGATCACTCTGTATGGAGCAAGTAGGGACACTATAGGCAGTCAAGAGCCTGCAGAGAATTACTTGTTTGTGTGTGTGTGTGTACGTGTGTGTGTGTGTTTTTACAATACTAAATAGATTTTACGTATAATGAGAGACAAGGGCCTGGAAGGTTTTTGACTCTCTCCTTTTAGATATGGAAAATGAAAATATTTCTTTGCAGAAAAATAATATCTCTTTTGAAAATGTTAGACATCATAAAGCTTGCAAAGCAAGGCTCACTAATGAGGAGGAAAGAACATTAATTAGATCCAGATGATCTATTTGATTCCAAGCACTACCTGCAGGGGGCAGACTATCATTAGGTAGTACTATCAGTTACAAGGATCTGATTGTCATTTCCAGTTGTACAACTACAAGTATTTAACGTAAAAAGTCAATCTCCCGCAGTTCATAGACAAAACTGCAATCTCTATTGTACAATTAGTAATGAGGCTATTTTTCCAGTGTGCATGTTCCAGTATTTGAATTACTTTTGTTGACTAACAACCAGAGAACAGAAAATAAATTTGACTGACACCAGCATACCAGGCACCAACAATGTAAACCAGCTCTCAGAGCGTGTGTACGTACACTCAGCAGATCTCGCCGTACCCCAACTTCACTGTTGGATACATCGGGGCTCTTTTTGCGAGAGGTTACGGTTATCAAAGCGTCTTTGAGATGGGCGCTCTGTCTTCCACCCCCTGCCTGCCCCGCAACCACGCTTCTCTGTCAGTACAGACCTCTTTTGAGAAGTGTGTTGGGGAGACGTACACCACACATTGGGAGGGAAGTGAGCACTTTCTCTGGACTTTTAGCCAGCTACTCGTACAAACGCTGACTCCTCTCAGTTCCCCCCCCGTAAAAGGTTAGCTGCCACGGTAAAGGTTATGCCTATTCCACTGTCCTGCGAATAAGTAAAATTCACAGTGCAACTGACACTAAAACTACTAAATGGGATAACTTGATAAGACTCAAGTGTCAAAACCTTGTCCCTATTTACTGTGCATAAATATATGCTATAAATATATTTTCATATGGATGAAGTCACAATATTTGTTCCTAAAATGTTGTATTGAATGTGATTCTCTCTGGATTCCATGTAAAATTAAATGGGGAAAACCTTGTAGGCGGGGTCCGAATGAATATACACTGATAATGTTATGAATATTACCAGCTTTGTATTTGGGTCAGTCTGTTTCAACACTCGGGAAGCAATTGCCATACGAGTGGGGCATTTGCTTTGTAAACAGCATCCCCCGATTTCCCCATCCCAAACAGTCATCTAGTCACAGAATGCAAATATTCTCAGCCGCAAATCCTTTACACGACTGCAGGGCTTGACTGCGATTTGAAGTGGCACACAGCATTGTGTGTGGATTCTGACAAGCCATGGCTGCGGCGTAGCAAGCGAAACCAGACGTGGTGCTGGAAAAATCCCAAAGCTAATTCTGTGGAGTGAGGGGAAAATAAATGCATGTTAATTGCGTGCAAAAGTAAACAATGAGTTACGCTGCACTTTTAAGACACCGCAGTACTGAGGGATAGAAGGCTTTCCTTCAGGCAATGGGAACTAGCAACGGCAGTTCGGAGAATAACAGCTTCTCCTGACTTGTAGTTATGGGTGGCCTGCTGCTTCACAGCACTTAATCTAAAGAGCTCAGACTCTGGCCCGGTGAAGTGCCCCCTTTCTGGAACTGAGTGTCAAACATTCTGCCCTCCCACCCCAAAACATCAACGGCGTCCTTTTCTATGGGAAATTCAGATTTCACTCTGCTCGACTCTAAATGTTTTAATAGAGCGGTAGGAACTAATGTCAGATCATAGACAAATATTTCCTGTTTGGACGGCTTTTGTGGGGGTTGTGTTTTTACTAAGAAGAAAAGAAAATCCATCCAAAGTAAATTCAAGTGCATATTCAGTCTTCGCTTCAGTGCAGTCATTTATTTCCCATATCTGTTTAGTCCACTCATGTACATGCTTTACTAACAACACTGGGCAAACAATGCCTCTACTTTTTAAATTAGATAGAATGCTACCTAACAACCAAACAGGGGAGGATACCCATAATGACATCACAAAATGTTATTTTTAAAGTCTAGATAAAATCATGGATTTCCCGAACAGCTCTCTGAACGTTCTGAGTCATTATTTCATAAACAGGCCACTTGGGTTGTTAACCGACATGATGTATTAAAAACATATTTTAAAAGTGGTCTAAGAATAAAAATAAATGGCAAATGTTAGAAAATCAATGAGAAGGTACTTTCACTGTTTTAAATAGTGATAAAAAAACTATTTAAACATAAAATTAAAACATGTTGCCCTAAGATCTGTGGAAATATACATTTGTGAGGGAGAGCCCCTTAAACCTAACCAAATGCCTTTTTTTCGGAGAATGTTTCAAATATGTACAACATCTACAGAAACACACGCGCACACACATACACACACTCATGTGGATGCAGTTTGTTTGTTTTGTTTTTTGTTTTTTTTTGTTTTTTTAGCGAGGGACAGACAGTAGCTTTCTGTGGAATTCAGAGGAGTCCCTGTAGTGTGAGTCTCCCGGCCAGGTTAGGGGGGAGGGGCTAGTGAGAGGGGCTAGTGGGCGTCCACCGGCACCATGTCATTCAGAATGTCTATGAGGTGGTCCAGGCCCCACAGGTAGCCGTCCTCCCGGTTCCCCTCCACCCAGGGGGCCCGGTGGCACAGGACCTGCCCCTCGGGAAGAGGGGTGGTCTTCCCAAAGTCAATCATCCACACCTTGGCCTGCTCTCGCTTGTCATGCACAAAGAGGAGAGAGCTGCCAATCACCTGAGGAGGAGGAGGGGGGGGAGGGGGAGTAGAGAGACACATAGACAGGTTTAAAAAACATTTTTTTTAAGAAACATTTTTCATAAGATTATGAAAGGCAACCGAGGTCCGGAACTAGGAGTTAGCAGTTAGATAACATCCTGACAATGCTATTTCTGTTCCTCTTTCTTTTTTTTTCTTTTTTTAAAATACAATTCCATCAACCGTATACTATATATATAAAAATAGCAATTACATAAGCACTACTTATTAATCCTGTCCTTTTGTGGTATGATCCTATTCACTATTGTATGGTTCAATAGACACCTGTAAAAATGCCATGTATATTATGACAGCTATCTAAATAAACTGCCCACTAAATAAACAGACATTCCTTAAGCAAATATTTCAGCTTATTATAAAGGTCAATTTATCAGATGGCACTCATACATGCCGACAGTTTTTATTCACACAAACATCTTACCCACTTCTTCACTTGTGTTCATATGTATCTGTGTACATTCTGTTTATCATATAAGCTCATTCACAGTTTAAAAGTTAAAATTGTTATTGTATGACAATTGATGGCAGAAACCCAGTATACTTGTCAAAGTCAAGACACCTCTACATGCACTTTAGATGAAGGTGTAGGACTGTATTCAAAATATCGATTTCAGGACATTTCAAGGTCACAAATTAATGTTCTCAAATTCAATATGGTCTTGCTATCGCAGGAAACACAAGATGGCCTGGAACTACAAAAAAGGCCGCATGAATTATAATACTGTAATAATAGTTGAAACATAAAGCACTGACATGAAGAACACACTGCATTTCAGTGCTTGAGAATTCAATTTGAATAGGTCTCCTTTAAAAAAAAAAAGTTTTCTTCTGCATTACATAAAACATCATACTGAGCCAGACTATGCATGTCCTGCTATTTTGTTTATAGTAAAATAAATATCATCATTTCTAAAGGAAGTTGTCCAAAAGGAAAGTAAGCACTGTGAACCTTGTGACTTTTTAAAGCACTTTTGTCTACACACTGTCTGTGATAGTGAGTCGCACCGAAGCCTCATTAACGAAGATCACAGAGTACTGTAAATAGTGACACCGTGCGAAACAGGAATGTCACTGATTGGCTGGTCTTAAAAGACCAACGGCCTGTTCCGATTCGGGCTCTCCCATGGTCAGCTCGACACGCTGGCGCGCACCCAGACCGCGTTTCCTCACAGGGAACCTTATACAGACTTAATGTGGGGGAATCCATGTCTCCAGGGACCATAGAAAACTGCCTTTTTTAGACTCCCAGCTTTACACGCGCTGCTTGCTGACCGGTTTTGGGCCGTGGCCAATGGGATGGCCCGAAGTGCACGCATAAACCTTCACTGAGAGACGAGGGAAGGCCTGCGTGACCCTTGACCCAGACAGCTGCAAACTCTCAGGCTGGACTGGGAGCAGAAAATCTTCCCAGAATTCTGTTTATGAAAACCGCCTGTAGCCCCGCCCCCTTTTAGTAGAGTAGCGCATATTATTAAACTGCAGTCAGATTTTCCTCACCCTGCCCATCCTTGAGCTGCACCCACGTCTTTTAGCTTCAGGAATCTGAGTGTTTGTCGTCGGAGCTAATCCGTTCCACAGCAGTGTTTGGAATAATGCGCTGCTTTAATAAACCATGAAAAACACTCAGTGTCCTTCTTGGGTGGGTCGTATTGTTAATGTGTTTTTTGTTTTTTTTGGGTTTTTTTTTGTACGGCGACTGTTGCCGTGGTGCGGCCCGTCGGGCCGGGTGCATTTGCAGGGAAGGGCGGCTTTTTAAGTGCTCGTGTTTCGGTGAACGTTACCGCTTAAAATAGCCCACATCTGGGGAGGAAAAGAGAGAGAATTACCTCGTGCGTCTTGAAAAAGGTAGATTTTTCCAGAGTGTCCTTGATCTCCTTTAGTCTGCTGAGATAACATTTCTGGAGCAAAAAAACAACAAGCGGAGAGGAGTCATTCATTGAAATTTTTGGGAACACCTACCGAGCCTACAGGCGTACCGGCAGCCAGTGTTTATAACAATACAATACACAAACAGTAAATTACATGACACATAGCTACAGGACAATGGGTAAAGGCCACAGCAGTCCTGTTCCCGTAACAACTAATCGCCACTATGACAGTTCTGAAACTGTTTGCTTGGTTTCCATTTATTTGAACAGGGCTGTATTTGTACATAGGTGTGGGTGTCTGCGTGCAGTTGTTTTAGGTTGGGTGTTCATTTGTGTGCACTCAATTCATGACTTGGAAAGGTACTAATGTGACTGTTTTACGAATCAGTGACTGTTTTATTACCTCTCAGTTTCAAAGTTGACAGAACACGATTCATTAAACTCCTAAAATTCCTGACAATGTTGCAGGATCAAAATTCTTTTTTTTTTTTTTTTGGCTTCGCTCCTATCCGCCCATAAGCACTGTTCCCTGTTAAATGTGATTAAAACCCATTTTCACAAGGCACCAAGGGAAAGTGTGACGGTCACATTTTAGCGAGCTGGTGAACACTCTACTCATGAGTAGCCAAGGCCAGACGCATTGTCCTTGATCCATAAATTATCTCCCGTAACATCTCCGCAAGACCGATCCTGAATTTGTTTCAGCGAGAAGTAAAACTAATACCCTCATTATGCACTATCAAATGTGAGATCCCTAATTAATTTACATAAAAGCCTTTTCATCTTAAATCAATTTCCAGTCTCCTTTCATTTTCCAAGACACTCGCAGGTTAGAGAAAGGTCAAATACATTATCTCATAATCTCATGACTAAATGTATGAATCTGTGGTGTAGAATTGCATTGCAGTTTAGTCGCCTTAATTTAACTCTGAAACCCATTACAATTAACCTGTTTGTAGACTATATAGTGTTATTCTTAAACAAAATGCAAATAAAATTGAAATAAGCTGTTATTGGCACAGTGCTGTGTAACTTCACTGAAGTTCTAAAACTCATTTAAATGTCCACCTCTTCCAGTCAGTAGGTATGAGTATTGGAAAGAGAAGAGCCCATTTAATAACAGAGCAAACTTTTGAATTACAGTACAATGAAAAGTAATTCAGGCCTCAGTTTCAGATGTGCATTTTTTTAAAGCAGAACAGAATAATACAGTCAACAAACTAGAAACGAAGTCTAATTTGACCGCACAGCTCCACAATGCTGTTTTATGGCCTCCTATTGCGACGCACCAGAGGGCGGCTGAAGGCCAGGCTTGGTCCCGCTCTATTAATAGAGCGGGCAGTCCTCGGGAGCCCCCCCGACCCCCCCACCCCCCAACCTTGGCAGCGGTTCAGAGGATACGTGCGTCACAAGCAGGGACCCGTGAACCTACCAGGATGTTCTCGTTTCCCTTGACAAAGTCCTGGAACGCCTCGGTCACTTGCTCCCTGCTCTTGGTCTTCTTGAAGTCCCTGTTCACCGTCCCGTCTTCTTTCTGAATATGGAGGAAAGATGGAACGTTTTGGAGGTTTGAGAAATGTGGAACCGAACTGGTAGATGCTTAAGTTCAGGGAATCACGCAGCTGTGACCCCCTCGTCGGCAGATGTGACTTCGTCATTCGAGTGCTTGGTTTGACCCGACAGAAACTCACAGACCAGCTGAATTACTAAAAAATCTGATTCTGTTACACAATATGACCAAAAGTATCTGGACACCCCTTGGTCTAAGGCTGTTTTTCATGGTTTGGGCTTGGCCGCTTAGTTCCAGTGATGGAAAATCTTTGAGAATGGTATAGAACAACTTGACTGGCCTGCACAGAGCCCTGACCTGATCCCCATCCAACACCTTCAGGATCAAATGGAAAGCTGACTGCAAGCCTGGCCTAATCGCCCAATCAGTGCCCGACCTCACTAATGCTCTTCTGGCTGAATGGAAGCATATCCCTGAAGCAATGCTCCAACATCTAGTACAAAGCCACCCCATTACAATGGAGGTTATAGCAGCAAAGGGTGGACCAATTCCATATTAATACCCATAATTTTGGATGAGATGTTGGATGTCAGGTGTCCACATACTTTTGGCCATGTAGTGTATCTTGATGACATTACAAACTACACCTCCTGCCCCCCCCCCCCACACACACTTTTCTTAAGTCTGGGTTGTGGGGAGGGGGGTGGAACAGCCCTCCCAATCAGATTTCTTCCATCTATAATCTCATAATTTACAGACAAAACTATAGACATTAAGCTGAGGTCAACAGCTGTAGCAGCAGCTGCGTGGTCTCAAAACAATGATCGCCATGGGCAACTACTGGTGCCATGACAACCGAGAGCATGAACACCACCTTCTATGGGCATACTGGGCCCCATGAAAATGGAAAACCTCTGCTCCAATCCTTACTATTTATGCAGCCATCCAAGACACGGGACTTCATTAATGAAGACATATTTTGACACCGTTAACAAGGCCAAATAAGGCCGGGACAGTCTTTGCTCTTTGACACCTGGGTGCAAAAATAGCCCCGGTCATAATTTAATCGAGGATGTGCTCACAAGCATCTTTTTGACGGCTTACCCAGCTGGCTTACGCAATCACCTGCTCGCACAATGGGGGCTCCTCCGCAAGCTCTCCGTCAACAAAGGCTTGTCTCGGGTAAGCCGATGGCAAGTCGTGGGAGTCTCTGGGTGTCAGAACCTGATGTCACCATTCAATGGAGGTGCCATGACCAGGCCTCTCTTTTGACAGAAACACTCAACTGCGCCGACACACGCCCAAGGGGAGGAGACCCGCTCTTCCGTCGCCCCTAACAACCGGCATGAAACGCAATTACTTGTGAGCTCTGTTGCCCAGGGCGATGAAGCCGTTTCAGGCGGAAAACGATGTTGCAACGCACAATTCTGACATGTCTCGTCACGGCAGGCTCCCCGTCCGCAGCTGATTTCAGGAAAAAAAAAGCATCCAGGATGTTCCAAAGACCTTTCGGTTAACCAATAGGAAAAGGAGGCCCGTGGAGTAACAAATGCACCACTGACTAATACGGACACCAGAACAACCACAATAACTGCAAACCGCAAATTGAATCAAAGTCAAATGCAATATTGCACAGGTGATTATCCTTGTATTATGTGTTTCTCCAGGCTAGCGTGGGAAATGATCCAATGTACTGTGTGCACAGGGGGCTCACAGCCTGTGAGCATGTGCACGTGTGCGCACGTGCACGTGTGGGTGTCTGTGTGTGTTCGCACTTTAAGTGGCTGATCTTTCATCTGATTCGCCGCTGTCGATTCTCAGTTTCAAAGCTGTCAGATTTCTGCCTTAGATCTCCATCATGACTCAGGGCAGGGAGGATTCAGAGTGTATGCGTGTGGATGTCTGCACGCGTATGCACATTTGTCTGTGTGTGGACATGTGAGTGTGTGTGTGCATGTGTGTGTGTGTGTGCATGCCTTTATGTGCATGTGAGCATTTGTGTGTGTGTGTGTGTGTGTGCATGTAAGCATTAGTTTGTGTGTATGTGTGTGCACGCATGTGTGTGTGTGTGTGCATGTGCATGTGAGCATTAGTTTGTGTGTATGTGTGTGCACGCATGTGTGTGTGTGTGTGTGTGTGTGCATGTGCATGTGAGCATTAGTTTGTGTGTGTGTGTGCATGCATGTGTGTGTGTGTGTGAACATATGTGTGTGTGTGTGGCTGTGTGGGTACGCGTGCAGCCGAGCATCAGCGTGTCCTTGCGTTCCCTGCCTCAGCGCTCACCTTGATGCCCTCGATGCGGAAGCCCAGGGTGGCGGTGGAGCTGATGGTCTCCCTCCACTGCATGTAGCGGGGCTTGGTGACGGCCTGCTGGGCGTGCTCCTCCGCCGTGGGCGCCTCGGGGTCCACCTCGATCATCTTCTGGTACATGTCCTTCCTCAGGCTCGGCTTCTTCCTCGCCTTCGTCAGCTCCTCCTCCAGGTACGTCCTGAGGTTGGGGGGGAGGTACGGGGGGCGTTGGGGGGTTAACCGTCTGTAACACTTCTCCTGCCATTATAACAGCTATGTGGAGAGCCAGAATAAGGGGAACCCGCAAAGTGAGATTATCTGAATGCCCTTTCACACACATTGCTGGAGCCCGAACTCTGACTCACACATACCTGCTGAGGTAGAACCGCAAGCTGAGTGATACTACTACGGAGGCAGTGCACACGCACATGGGGCCAGCCCCTAGAGCTGTCCATTACCTAGTCCAGCAAGCACGCTAATGTGACCCCGCTGTAATTACAGATACCCATCTTAACTTGGGGGAGGGTACGTCCAAAAATAAAGGACATTTATGGTCATGGTGTGTTCAAAGCAAATGCCCTTATCAACAATCAAGGTACACTTCGGATTCTTTTAGATAACAAAGCACGGCTGTTACCAGCAGTAGCCAAGTAAGAAAAAGATCTGTTTTATTTTCTGTTTTTGGAACAGGGGCTTTCTTTCATCAATCCCAATTTCCCAGAATGCATTTTTGCTTTCTCGAGGGCCCCAGAACAACCTGAGTGATTACTTTTTAAACGAAGGAGGGGGGGGAAAAACAGCCAGAAATGGTGGATCATACTGCATTGTTTTGTTCTGACAGGCCAGCTTAGACCCTTCCTAATATCCTGGCCATCTGGTTACCTCTATATTTGTACATCGGTGCGGCGATATTCCGCAGAGGTCCGTAAATGTACAAACATAGCTGGGCTTCGCGACGAGGGAAAAAACAGCAGAATGAGCGATGAGCTCGTGACCCCCCCGTGCGCCAAGGTCTCTGCGCAACGGGGTGGGGGGGGGGTGGGCGTGTGTAATCTAACCGTGCGCTGTGCGGATCCTGCAGCTAATCAGCCGGTGGACACTTTTATTAATGAGACAGCAAGCCTTCAATGGCTCAAATGACCGGGGTAAAACACGCCAGCGTTGTAACGCAAACAGTGGCTAACTGCTGGCGCGGCTCCAGTGTAAACCCTGAGGCAGATTATGACGGGCCAAACAAATTGGTCTTGTTAGACTGCGTTGCAATAATTAACCAGGAAGGACTGATAGGGGTTTCCTAACATTTTCCACGCGGCCGGCGACTTGTGGACGGAAGCGCTCGTCTTCACGTCGACCTGGGCCGCTCGTTGCCCGCGGTGACGGGATTGGGGGGGGGGGGGGGGGTGAGCCAGGGCTTGACATTTGGGAAAAGTTGGAGACCCGGAACGCGGGGGGGAGAGGCGGGTCAGGCGACTGACCTGACGCCCATCTTGCAGTCCATGACGCAGGGCAGGTCGAACTCGGCCAGCAGGTCGTCCATCTGGTTGTACTTCTCGCCGTCCTTCTCCACGTCGCCGTGGTAGGCCGGCACGTAGGGCCGGAGCACGTCCCTCATCAGCCAGTCCAGGCAGCGCTGCTCGCACTCGCAGTGCTTCTTCAGGATGCGCCCGTTAGCCCCCGCCTTGAAGCTTCCTGCGCAGACAGGAAGCAGACCCCTCAGGACCTCTCTGCAGAACCTACCGCTCTTCCCTCTGCCTAGCCTCAAACCGCAGGCCATCCCCTCTATCAATAAGGGCTTTGTGCTGTCTTCACTGGCCCGCTGACTCAACGTAATGTCCTTTTAGAAAAGCCACCCACACCATCTTATCCACCTGCATGTGTTTGTGACAGTACTGAACTCTTTTCCAAATACCCAACCCAATATGTACAACACTTCCCTCATGGATATTTTTGGATTTTTGACTACGCTACTCAACGTCACAAACCTCTTCTTGAGAAGAGGCTTGAAGCACAGGAATCTTTACACAGTTTACTTTCCCCCAACCGACTCCAGGGGACTCCTGGGAAATCTAAAGTACCTGCATGTCCTGCCAGCTGGATCCACGGGTACTTCTTCTTGAATGACATCACAAAGGGCGACCAGTGCACCATGTTCTTTATCTTCTTCCATGACTTGTGCTGCAGAAGAAGAAATCGGAATAAACCCTTGAGTACGTACCGAGTGTATTTTCATTCCTCGATACACTACGCTCTGTTTACTTGATAAACATACAATGAGTCTGAGTAGAGAGTGCTGCATTTTTTCTTCATTAAGAAAATAAATGAATCAAAGAAACAGACGATTATGAATATTTAGAATGGCGCCGATCGCTGATGGCCACATACATACTTCCCACTGTGCTTAGAGTCACACTGACTGTACACTACACCACAAAGAGCAGCGGTGGTTCTGTTATTAATAGCATCGGAAATCTTTATAAATACAGGAGTTCTTCCTGTCAGAACTGTGTTTCAAATACTGTTGTTTTTACTGTTGTTCTTCTCTGTTGTGCATCACGAGTTAGCATGCTTTTTTATAAGCAGTCCCCAGATGAACAATGCCTGAAAGCCTACGCATTGCAAGTGATACATCAGTTGCTTGCTTTTAAAATTAAAATGGGGCTGCAGATGGGGTAAGGAAACGCCAAACGGAATTTAGGAGGTGCAGTGGAAGACATTTGGCACGCTCGACCGATTCAAGTCGATTTATAACAGTTCTTAGGGTGCCGAAGCGAGATAAATTAAACGTCTGAAAAAAAGAAAGAAACCCCCCCCCCCCTTTGCTTTCTAAGGGAACTTAAGCAGCCCAGTCACATCCGTGCATGTGCTTCCGTGCACTGACGCTGTGTTATTTTGTGGTGTGGCTTCCACGGTAACCAGACTTATTTGCATAACGCAAGAGTATTCCCCGACTGCCCAGCTGTGACAAAACTCGAGTGCAAAACAGACAAAGTGCCTCAGCACAGACTCACACAGCACACACACTGTCGATTTTTTTATCCCCCCCAACAAAAGT
The DNA here is from genome assembly GCF_018555375.3 of Anguilla rostrata. Classification (NCBI taxonomy): domain Eukaryota; kingdom Metazoa; phylum Chordata; class Actinopteri; order Anguilliformes; family Anguillidae; genus Anguilla; species Anguilla rostrata. The sequence goes on from NC_057938.1 coordinate 48,387,487, forward strand.
ACTTTAATGTTAAATTATTTAATGCTAATATTTATCTTCAGTTTTGCAGTCACGTACTGACTTCCTTAAATATTTATGACCATGCATTGTGGGTGTGTGTATGTGTGAATGTGTGCATGTGTGTGTGTATATTTTTATGTGTGTGTGTGTGTGTGTGTGTGTGTGTGTGTGTGTGTGTGTATGTGCGTGTGTGTGTTGATAAAAGAATAAAATGCTAGTATCTGGTTCTCCGGTTAAGGTTTCTGTATTTCACGTTGAGGAACACTCTGCTACTTGTAACCATGACAAATCTTTGCACACATGTAGCAATAGCGCAGAAAGCTTCTGCACTTGTGAAAACTGCACTTGTGTGCATAATGAGGTCAAACCCTCAATTGTTCATGTGGCAGAACAGAAATAAAAACCCTGGGCTTTACACAAAGTATTTATGTATTTCTTCCAGCTACCCATAACTCCTTTCCCTCTATCACTAACAGATGTAACATTAGTACAATCAGCAGCGATGAAGTCATTCGTAGTTTGTGATAAGTAACACACGCAAACACACACCCACAGGCGCGCACACACACACACACACACACACACACACACACACATTCCAAGAAGCCAATGATCCAGAAATGGCTCCGGATGGCAGGTTTTGGAAGCGAGTCAGGTCAGCACATGCCTCTGACTCCAGAGGACTGGAAGCTCAGAGGGTGGAATCTTCACGGCTTGTCAGTGACTCTTCCTCACATTCAAGAGCAGAGAGACGTTTGACAAGAGCGGAATAAGACGTTGCACTTGCTAGCAAGGTGCTACATCGCTGTTCTTCCTTCGTCTCTGAGTTCGTCTTGACAGTTCACAAGCGCTGGGGTGGCTTGTTGGCTCTTGTTGAGGTTGTGTTTACCGAGATGAATTTTAAAGTATAAGGAATGCTGTATGGGATCACTGCATTTTTCACAGTGCCAATTTATCTTTACAAAATCAAGGTTTCGGATGAATGAGCACACATACTTACACGAAGCATTATATCTCCCCCCTTGCTGCCCATTCAAACTACATAAAGCTCCAACGGCAGCGCACAGAAAATATTTTTTGCTTGCCACTTCTGGCGGGAGAAACGCATCGCCTCTCTACATCACGCCTTTCTCAAGCGAACAACCCCCTGAGGATACACGATAAATCAGCGGGAACACAAAGAAACCGAAAACAGCATTTCCCAGCTTCTTGTTCGCTTTGATTGCCTCGGTATATTTTGCCTGTAACCGTTACTGGCTTTTTTTTTTTTTTTATTGTTTTCATTTCAGTCGTCGGGATCGAAATCGCCTAGAGACGGCGCGACGCAGTAAACACAATTTGTGTTGCTATTCCGGCTGAGTTGCTCCCTTCGGAGCTACGCGGCGGTGTCCCGTTCCCCTGAGTAGGCCCTCTTTATTCTTCCACGCTGGCACCGGGAGCGCATTCTTTACTTCTGGTGGCTGAGGCGGGATGAGGGGTTTCCCTTAGTTACCTCCGTGCTTTCCAAACGGGGGGGGAAGCCTTTCGCGGCGCGTCCGCGGGGGGGCTCGTGGCCAGCTCCCAAACCTCGAAGGGCCCGGCGATTAGCATCTGGATGGCCGCAGTGACGCACGTCCTACGTTACAGCGGAATTACCGCTCTGGCCTTGAACTCCTGGTCTAAGGAATGCAACGGCATAATTTAATCTCGCAGTCATCAAGCCCTGCAAGTCATCATGGCTCAAGCATATGATATATGCCAGCCTTCTAGCCCCTGCCCATTGGTATCATTTACATGTCAGGGCACATAAACGTGTATATATATATATATATATACATACATAGAGAGAGAGAAAGTGAGAGTGAGAGCAGAGAGAGGGAAGGGGAGGGGTGAGAAATTTATTTTCAAAAAATGCAATCTTCCAGAAAACATCATGATATGGAAAACAACAGCGACGGTTTTAATCTTGTGCTGGTCAGACGCGTTAGCCACAGCAGGTGACCACTCTTACGCACTTTGAAGTGTGTGGCAGATTAACACCAGATTATTTTTTTTTTCTCTTTAAAACAAAGAGGCGCTGCAGCTGCGGTTAAAAACTTGATCTGACAGGCTCTCAAAAAGCGCTAATGGCTATCTCTGTGCTAGCACCCGCCCACCCCCCCCCCCCTCCTCGTCACATGGCTCTTTGTTCTGCTCCGGTAGAGGGAAAAACCATGGCTTTTGGCATGGAGGTGAATGGCGAGGGTGGCGGGTGGTGTGGGGGAAGCCTTCACGCTAAGGCGCCCCGCCGCTTGGAAGGCCGCCCGCGTTCCCCCTCGCCCCCCACAAGCACGCGGCCTGGACAGCCTGCTCCAGACACGTAGTGGAAACTTGCCGAACCGCAGGGTTGCACCAGCCCCCCCTGAGGGACGGCCGCGGCCCGGGTGTCGCGGTTAAGACCGGCCCCCCACCCTCGCTTCTGTTTGTTTGTTTCCGCGTCGTTCTTGTTCCCCACCGAAAAAAAAAAACAATACGGGTCGGCAGGCGAGGGAGGAGAATGTTTGCATACCGGCAGCGATACAGAGGAGTGTATTCAAGATTTCGGATTTCAAGATTTCTTGTTTCAGGACGAATCTTTTCTCCTTATATTTTATTGTTCAGTTGCCATTCTCACAGATATTACTGGTTGCATTACGCTAGTCTGATATTATTGGGGGTCTGGCGATAATGGAGGTCTACCAAGGCCCAATAACAGCCGTCTGGCATTCACTGAAGAGATACTGTTCATACTGTAGCTATGAGAGTACATGCAAAAATAGCCTGTACTACACACTTGATTCTCAATCCACATGGCTTTAAAACTTACCAAGACCCAGCCAGGTAAAAATATATTAATGAAATGTTACTTTAATTAAGCTAAATAATATTACTTTCTTACGGCCTTTGAGTTGACATCAATGAGTAGACCTATGTCTAAAAGAGTTAAGGAAACCACTCTGAAAGAAGCCATATTAATAATGATTATTCACATATATTCATATACTCATTATTTATTATATAACATTAAAGAACTTCAAAAGTAATATCTTGACTTTAGCCATTACAGGAAAGTCTGAGTTTGACTGTTCCACCACAGGAAAACCTCACCATGAAAATACTGGGCCTGATTAACCTTTTGGTTCTTTTCAAAACATTTTCCACCATAACCTGTCAGTATTCAACTCTATGTTAAGTTAATGCTCGCATGCTAGTGGAAAAGTCAGTTCCATTTTTCCGAAGACAAATCAATTTATTATTTACATAAAGGCAAAAGGTACACCGCAGATCTTTTGGTCTGTCCTTAAGTCAAATAAACAATGATAAAAAATCCCACTGATTTGCTTAGGAAAATCCAGCCAGATTTGCACTTGAGTCATGTGGGTAACTCTTTCTTTGAACCAGCCACTTACAGAAAGGCAGTAAAACATTTCTTCCGTGATTTAATTATGGGTCTACAGACTAATGAACTCCATAACCTGCTCACAAAGGCCCTCTTTCATGAGAAAAAACGAGAAAAAAAACTACCCCTGTCAGCTTGATCCACAGATCACAGATTTCTGATTAAAACGCTATCTTTCATCTTCTTCCATCAGCACGTTCAGTCGGCACGGCGCAGAATAGCTGTTTCCGCACCGCCTTAAAGACCCGCCATTAACACCTTTTGAAAAAGTGTGTTTGCGCTCCGGTTTTACAGCTTAAAGGCAAATCGCTCATCCCTGTCCTTAAGGACCCCGGGGGCCGAGTTTCTGGTTAGTCTCACGGCTTTGACGCGAAACAGAATCGGTCCGGGCCGGCTGCCGCGGCCTGACGGGTTTTTTTTTTTTTGGTTTTTTTTTTTTTCCCGCCGTGAGCCGCTTAAAAGCCGATTAAGTCTCGGCGAACGGACAGACGCCGACGGGGCGACAGAAGACGGGTTTAACGGGAGCGCGGCGGGATGAGGCGCGCCGAGGCGGAGCGGGACGCCTAAACACGGGCGAAACGCGCCGACCGCGCGAGAGCGCCGGGCGAGGAGGAGCGTGTGGGGAACCGCCATTACTCCAGGGTCCGCTGACAGACGGCTGGCAGCCATTGCCGGGTTTTAAGAGCGCGCGGCAGATGGAGACTACAACTGACACAACTGACAGGGAAAAGCACAAAAATCTTTATATGAGGTAGTAAAGCACACCACAGCACACCGGCAGAGCACAGACCAAGAGTCCTTGACTTTGATGTGACAAAAGCCCGTTTACAAAACACCCGTGTGAGCGGTAAATGACTAGGAACTTTTGTATTTGTCACTCTAGCCACAAATGCAAATACGTCCAGTCATTTATCGATAATCTCTAAACTCTCCTGGTTATTTTTTTTTTGCTTCTCGGGTCTACGCGAGTGACCTGTAAGCTGAGCACATTCACGGCGCAGAAGTTAGGTAAAGACACGGAGCGACAAGGAGCCGCGCCCGTCCATCAAACAGCCTACGGCAAAATCAAAGGCCAAGCCCAAGTTTACCTGCAGCTCCCAGAGGACGAGCAAGACAGACTCAGTCAAGCGACACAGCACAGGAAAGACATAACTCCAGACGTTGGAAGCCAAGGCTGACATGGCGGGGCTGGGAGCGAGAAGCTGGTCCGGCTAAGACTGGCCACAACACGGGGAATGGGATGGATGCTACGACAACCACAACAAGCAAAAGCTCATTTGTTTTCAAGCAAACTGCGAAAGGAGGGGTAGGGGTGGGGGGGGGGGGGGAGTTTTAAATAAATTTTAAAAAAACTCAAAATCGAGCAATGCAAATTTCGGCAAAGCCTTTGTGGGAGCGAACCTCCGAGACGACCTTCCCCCCCACCCCCCCACCCGTGGCCACACTGGCAAGCGCCCGCTCAAAAAAAATGTGCCCATCGGCTGAACCCTGAGGGATGCAAATCCCTCCTGGCCTCAGGAGCAGTGCTGCAGAGAAATGCCCGGCATGGAGGAAATGAGGTGAGCCCACAAGGAAGGGGGCAGCTAAATAAGGACCCGTCACCGTCCAAACACATGCCTGTATGAGAGGGACTATGTCAGAGACTACTGCAGATACACATCTTGAAACCAGGGAAGAAACAGCTCATAGGGTCTGAGAGGAACAGAGCGCCATGAAATGGAGATTCAGAAGGGAAATGACTAAGAAAATAGGTTTTTTTTTCAGCCACTGGAGACTTGTTGATTGTTTTTTAATCTTATCAATCCTATTCTCTTTCTGTGACACACCCTATGCAATTAAAGTCTAGCTTGATCAACTTGTAATGTAATCAACACTATTACATTAAAACAATCCAGGAAAGCATGCATTGATGACATTTACTTGTATTTTGGAACACCATGCAACTATTGTCAAGTAATGACCCCCCCCCCCGGTCAGGAACGGAAAAACCTCAATTTGTGACCAGAGGCCCAGAATTTCACCTGCCAGTGACTGCTGTAAAATTCATGAAAACAGTGCACTAATGTAGAGACTGAAGTGAATATGTCTGTGTTGTTGTGAAGCACCACATCAAGAGCCAATTCTACACTGTCAAAAAAAAAGCTACTGGTCAGGGTTTGGTGCACTGTCCATGTCAACATTTTGCTCTGTAAAATATTCCTATTTATTGTTAGTGAGTTTCATTTTCAGATTGTGTAAACCTGTTTTCTGATTTCTGAAGGCTACCCTAGTGCCAAAAAGCCGAGTGTTTATAATATGGATAAAATAAACACATTTAGCTAACTGTACAAGCAAGTGCTGCCCTTTCTGTCCCTCACACGTGCAAGTTCCAGAAACCATTTTTAATAAAAAAAATTAAAAAAAACATGACTTCAAAACTGAACACACGCAACAGTTGTAAAGTAGCACGCAATCAAACTGAAGGGCACGCGAATCGCAACAACAACAATGGCGCGGGCAAACCGAGCGCTCCTCGCGCGCCACGCTCCGGATCACCGGTACATCTGGCGGCGGCCGCTCAGACCCACCGCGACTGCGCCGCCGCACACGCGTCGCCCGTGGAGACGATCGAAGGCGTTCTCGTTGGCTCGCGTGCGTCGCAGCCACCTGAGGTTAGGAGGAGATTAGAGGCGACTCGGATCCCTATCTGCCGCCAAGCGCCGTCTAAAAACCACAACAGTTTCCTACTGTAGTCTCAACTGCCGCGATACTCCTGGGAATCAGCCCTCGCGTCGCACGCGAGCCTCACTTTCTCTCTCTCTCGCTGCTGGGGCTACTCTAGCGTAGCGCCGCTAATACTATTCGAATGCCTATTAGCACCCTCTATCACGTTAGCCGCGAGCCGAGCCCCGTTGAGTTATTGCTTCAGTCACACGCAGGCCTGGAGTCAGTTATGCTGTGTACTTAACTGTATCCTTAGTTACAAGCGTATGCGAGCCGTGATGTCCATCGTCGCGCATGCAGTTCATCCGCTTAATTTTAGCAAGTTGTGTTTGTGAAGAAAAAAAAAATGAATACTGGAAATTATTTGTAGGTCAAAGCAAGGACCGATCGACAACTGATCCCTGGCCTTATTTTTCGTGAACTTTCGTTAAGTCTTCAGTTTATTTCTGCTGTAACTCAATGGATTTTGATCTAACTGCATTTGATCTAACTGTCTGTCTTTTTAAAATCAGCCACAGAGACTGCAGCAGTTATGGGAATCATGAGTCAATCGGTAAAAGATCAATGCAGCGTAAACATCCTAAGAAAGAGATCGATCCATGACAGATTTCATGACTCTCCAGGGCCACCATCATGTGTTCAATCTGTGGTGCCATCTGGATCTACTTTATATTTAATGTGACATACAGACCTGTATTACTTGTGGTGTTACAGTGTACCTGAAATATTGTGCTTTAAAATAGTTTAAAGCCATTTTCTATGAATGGTCATCTGCATCAATTTTACCGCCACCTATCCTCCAAGAAATTATAAAATCCATTTTTCACTGAGTTTGAGCTTTAATTAACAAAATGTTTGCCTTTCTGGTACACAAAGATGCATCACATCTTACAGTAAAACCATCTTGCCCTTATACACTCACAGTCACAGAAAAACAGCTCATTACTGGCATACCGGTCTGATGCTGGCTTACTCAACCCTAGATCATGACTAGCCTCTAGCATAGCCATCATCGCCAGATTTACGGTAAAAAAGATCAGTAAACAAGATCGGGCCACAAGACAAACACTTGTCCATTGTTTAGTTAATTTGTAGATTCCTATCAGAAGGATGCAATGCGCTGCGCTCGAAACGATTAATTGCTCATTTCCTAACAACGAAAGGAGAAGAAAGAGCGGAACAGCAGCAGTTATGAGCAACCGCTCCCGCCGTTTTTCCAGACAGCTGCAGAGAGAGAGAGAGAGAGAGAGACGTGATCTACGACACGGACCGGAGAGCGACCGAGGCGGCCCTCTCTCCCCCTCTCATTCCGGAACGGACCGCCATTCTCCGCGGCCGCTATCGATAGCCCCAGGGTTCCCGGATTAGGGGCCGGAAAGAGGCAGCGCCGTATCGTGGGGAGAGCACGTAACCTCAGGGCGGCGTGCTATTGTTCTGATAAAGAACTGCAGCCTTCTATATTCGGCGGCAGGGGAAAGGGATGCCGCGACTTTTTAAAGCGACTCCTTAACCTCACTGGTGTTGTTAAAGTTTCCACTGTGCGCCGAGGGAGGAAGTGGCTTTTAAAAACCCTTGAGAGGAACCTCTCAGAGACAGGAAAGAGGCGGCGCGCGCGGCGACAGTATTTTCCACATCTGCGACGCATAGTAAAGCCAGAGAGATGAAGGGGGGGTGGGGGGGTGGGGGCAAGGCTCGCGCCGCCGGTTGACTAATAAGACGCCGCGTCCGCGTGGAGTTTGTGACCTTCTGCGGCAGTGCAACGTCTGGTTCGATTTGGAGTTCGCTAACCATAGCTTAAGTCCTTCTCTCACATGTTAGGGGTTCGCTTGTCAACAGTTTGGGCCTGAAACACTGAAACCAAAAACCTGCCTTCACCTAAAAAAAAAAAAATACCCTAGTTAAGCGTTTGTGAAAGAAAATAATGTGTACGGCGACTCAGAGTCCCAATTTCCCACTCTAAATTCACATTAGAGTGTCTCACTCGGGTCTGCACGGTGCCAAGCCTTCTCACTGTGCTATCTGACCAACAAAGGCACCTTTGACAAGAATTGGCTTTGTGGCATTAACTGCTGCAGAAACTTTACTGTTACGGTTTCCTTCATAGATGAAAATGAGTGATCTGGCAGTACCCCTTCACTTGTGTTGCAAGCACAAGTTCAAATACACTCTAAAAAGAGTCTTACCAAAAACCAAAAGCAATTGATGTATGTGGCACTTGAATGAAACAGCATTAGCTCAAAAGGCACGGCACTGGACACTTGGGAAAGTTAATTGTATTAACTGTGTATTGCCAGTGCACCCATTCTAGGAATTAATAGCACTGCAATTTACAAGGCTTCTGGGAACAAAAGCCAATTATTTTCAGGAAAATAAACTTACACCATTTGGTCAACCTTGATCTCACTGATTGATGAACCGTATGTCCAAGTTAATGAAGAGGTCCAGATAAATGTGTTCCTCCTGCCAAGTGTCTGAATGTTAAACGTTTTTTCCCACACAAACCCTGCCTGTATGGCAGTCCTCGCTGAGGATTATGGGGCCTTGGACTGCCTGGCACCAGCACGTAGGATTAGGGTTACCTCGGAGAGGACTGAGAGACTTTTAGCCCCCAGATTTGGAGGAAAATGGAATCCTCGCAGATGTGTAACGCTACTTGCTACACTTCTCTTAAAGTCTTCTCTGTAAATCCCACTGACAAGAAGGTTCTGCTTTCTACCCTTGCAACTGACTTACAAGTGAGAGCCACCATTACCAAAAAAATCATGCGAAACCAGCCTTTTCGCGTATGGAAATCACAATTTCACATGTGAAAATGTCACATGTGAGCTGGACATTTTCACGTGAAAAAAAAATAGGTCACATAAAATTTGCATCTTCACTTTTTCAAACGTGAACTATAATTCTCACACGTGGAAACAAAACACGTGACTTGAAATGGCACAGGTGACCAGTTTTCCACTCTCATCTTAAAAGCAGGATTATCTTATTATAGTTCACGTGTACTCATACTCCTGTGGGAATGAGTTGCTGTACTCGGAGAAAAGCCACTGGGAGGACACATGAGAGAGGGAGGAGGGAGGGAGGTAGAGAGAGAGAGCTGCATCAACAAGAGAGAGAGGAGAGAATGTAAACGTGGGTGGCAGCATGCAGTAGACCTGAATCAGGTCATTTCAGGTGTTTTTCTTTTTGATGAAAGCCACACAGCAGGTACACAGCAGGCTCAGCATTTCGACCCTGTGCGGTGCCAGGTATTTATCCAAGGCACTCAGTGGTCCTGGAACATAGGGCAGCTATGTTTGTGGGAAATATTGTGTATGCACCCATGCAAAAAAATAAATACCACTTAACAAATTTTGAAAATTAGAACAGTTGTCAGGGGAAGAATGTGTGCGTTGCACAATGTGCAATGTGTGGGTCTACGTACACCTGCACATACACATTCATAGAGTGTGTCAGAATATGATTTATGCGCTGCGTACTTCAATGAGCATATATAAAGTAGCGCTCAGAGAGTCGCAAGTTAAAAGTGGAAAACAACAAACCGCTTGAGAAATGCAAATTACGTTCCATCGCGGGCCGTAGTAAACAAAAACAGATTAAGAGTTCACCGGTAGTTTCCCCTCAGCACTTCTGCTATCTGTTTCTGCACTGCAATGGGTCTGCCTCAGCTAAAAAAAATAAAATAAAAAAATAAAAAAGTTCACTTCCTGTCTCATGCATATGAGACGACTCCCTCCAACAGCACCTCTCTCAAACACAGAGCCCCAGCTGTTTGAACCAGGCCCGGGCTTGACGTCAGCTTGGTCTCCTGGCAACAGTCTACCACAGGGGTGTTACATTTTCCATTGCACGTCACCTTCAGATTCTCTAGCTGGAGAACTTTTTGGGGTGAAAACGCGGCTCTCGCTAGTTGTAAAGGGGGGATAAAGAGGCTAGACGCAGACATAAAACTGTTGATTCACAATACACCATGTGACCAGAGCTTTGTTTTTTTTTTTTGTTTTTTTTTTAAAAAAAGCTCCTCGTTCTCCATGACAGAAGCAATGGGTAATGCCTTGTACTTCACTTGCCTTGTCAGGCACTTAGTGTCAAGGCCCAGGGGGAAAGTACTAACAGTTTAATTCATGTAATTAATGGCCTAATTACCTCATTAATGGGTTACCATTATGGTAAACCGAATTTCAGAGCGATGGAGTTCGTTCGGCTGTTAATCCAGTTAACAATGTTTGCATGCACAGATTTAATTCCATTAGACGTGGCAAGCATAGTCAGCCGTGCCTGCCTTCACAAACGCTCGGTTATGAGCCTGTTGGAGTGAAATTCTTGGATTTCAGAAATGCGGATTCCTCTGTGAATGATTAACACGAAGTGACTTCGTTGTTATCTGAAGTCATTATGTCATGTTTGGGCAGGTAAGCACTGGCAACAAATCACCTTAGCCCTTCAAGGCCTTTTTGCAAACCCCTTATCACATTAGCATCACTTCAAAGCATCTTTCAAGTGTAGCTGTGAAACATACCTACTATCTAGGTACAAGCCGTTTGATTCCCGTGAACATCCTTTCACAATGTACATCACCTACGTCACACAGAAAGGCAGGTTTCTACGACTACCACTCTACATACACAAGTTCTAGCCTCCAGAACAAGACTGGCAAAGACAAACTCCCCCATCCACACAGTACAAGCTTGTGATACGTGGGCTGCATGAAGTTGCAGGTAAAGCATGTTCACTCTTTATTGTGTGTTTCACAGAATGCATTCCAGATACAGTGTAAGTAATGGTAAAATCTGAATGCACTACTATAAACACATGAGAAATTTCATTGAAACATGTTCCTAATCAATCACACCAGAAGATTTTTTTCTAAATATTGGTTAAAACATTGGTTAAAATTGATCAAATTGTCAATCTGTAGCTGAGTAAGTAGACAGAAACATACACACACACACACACGAACGCGCACACACACACACACAAAATGCAAATTAAAAGTGAGCTTCTGTAGGAACATGTTGCTGAAAATCTTAGGGTGGAGACCTGAAGGTCTCTTCTAGCTTAACTGATCTTTCTCCATAAAACTGTACATCGCTTTTCAAACACATTGTCTTTAGCTGTTGTATCTTACATAAACATTCCTGTATTTATATAATTATGGTGCAGGTCCAACCTCAGCAAAAGCTAACATAAAATAGGGATATTGCACAACCAAACTTACTGTTTTTACTGTTTCTGTTGTACCTAAATATTTATGTCCAATAATAACCCACAGCTTTAAAATATTACTTATGGTGAATTGCTAACATATTCTTTATCCTGGGGCATTTTAATGTGCTTGTGAGAGGGGTCACTGGGCTTTCTGTCGGGACAGATTTTTCTCTTCAATTCCAGGATGAAAGGTTTATCTAGTACCGTCTGTTCTTCACGGCTCTTGCATAGACAACGTCAGCAATAAATAAAACAAGGAGCATTCTGGGGTTGCAAGCGAATCTGCGTTACAGTACTCGATTCACGGGAAATGAAATATTGACAGACAAGTTTTGTTTTTGTTTTTTAAATTTAATTAATGGACATTCAAGTGTGTGTACAAAAAATAACCACAAAGCCATACTGTTAATTAGTCACTGGGTCAGGAGCACCATGGGTCACTGAGGAAAATTTCAAGAAGTATAACAGCTCAAGGGTCAGGACAAAACAAATTCTGGTTCCAGCTTCCTGGCCCCCGGCGCACCGTAAACAAGTGCGTCTGAACAATGGGAATCCGACGCTGTCCCTGCGATAAAGACTCCCTCGCCCCTAAACAACATCCTGTCGGCTCCAATAGCGCATCAGTCAAACTGGCCACATCGTCCTCGCCCACATGGCAGCAGTGTCACCGCGCCCAGCTGGAATTAACATGCACAACCGCCCACACAACAGAGAACAACAGGCGCCGGACGCGCGGCAAGATAACGCTCTTAAAGCAACACAACATCGCCTACCCGGTCAGAAAAATGCAAGGGATGCCCAAATAAAGTGACTTAACAGTTTTAAACATGTTCTTTAGAGCAGTGGCCTGCAACCCTGTTCCTGGAATTTCGCTTTACCCTAAATTCATCCACCAATTCAGACCCAAAAAGCCACATTGGGTGAGTTGACTACCGCATGATGAACTGCTTTAATTGATCAATTAATAGCGAAAACCAGAAGACCCAGTGGCTCCCCAGGACCAGGGCTGCAGACCCTTGCTTTAGAAAATGAGTATTTTCTTAAAGGCTCAGGAACGACAGAACTCGACTGGCCGATAACGTTTCGCGAGGGCGGCCGAAAAAGTTGGCGTACCCGCTTCGGATTCAGTGGCACAACACGAGCTTCAGCTTGACGGCGTGCCGCGGGAGTTTTTAAAAAAAAATATCTTTAGCTGCTACTGCTTTACAGGGCGATATTTTTTGCAACAAGAAAAAAAAAAAGAAAAAAAAAAAAGAAAATAGAGAGGAGCCCAAACCACAGTGTTGCCTGCAGCAGGTCTGCACGGGTTACACTTGTTATTCTGCGTTATGACAGGTTACCACAGGTCTGCAGTGCAAACGCGGCACGCACTCTCTCCACACCTCGGAGGCG